>NC_136065.1:1479818357-1480133357 GCF_964261635.1 Lissotriton helveticus
TAGCAGACAAGCGTCCGAGTTCCAAGGTGTCGCAGGCCCATTTTAGTGGACCACGCCCAAATCTGAAGAGATGGCCGCCATTTTGAGAGTCCTGTGGCAGCCGCCTATCGCTGCACCGCAAGAGCGGGAGCAACTCAAGTACATGGTGAGCGAGACGCTGTAGTCGAAAGAGCGGGCGGTAAACAGCTGAATAGCGGAAGAGGCACAGTGTAGCAAAAGCGGGCTGAATGGCAAATGAAACGGAAAAGGGGTGCCCCACTACAGCGTGTCTTTAGGTGAAACGGATTGTGGGACAAGGTGAAGAATGGAAGAGTCACCAAAAGGAAAAAAGTTCCGCTTGACCCCGGGAGCCGGCCACCTATGTCGGGGGCGATCTCAGGCCACACCAGGGCAACACGACTTGGGGAGGGGGCCGGAGCCAAGCGCCCCCTCCGAGTCCGCGACATGACACCGTCCCTCGGGGGCCTCCGTCAAGCGGTTCAGGGTGGCACCGCATCACAACAGCCCCCACTTACTTTAAGAATAGTGAAGATGAAGCAATTGCAAATAGGCTTCAGACAATGTTACAAGCACTCCTCAAAACTTTGAACTTTCAGAGTGCATGAGTTGGGACAGCGAGGGGTGATTTGGTTTCTCGGACTGTTTTTCTGGTCTCTCACCACTGGCATACTTTAACGTTTTCTTGTTTCTAGGACATTAATAGGTTTTATCATTACGTTATGTTATCGTTTCTTTGTTTGTTGTTTAATAAAAGTTCATGTTCATCAGTGGCCTACTGATTTTCGTTTTCCTATTTTTTTCTTTCCAGGTTGTTTCATGGTAAAGTTTCTGTTAACAGGATACAGTGATCACTTCGTTATTATTGCATATGTCCTTTTCACTAGGGGTGCTCTCTGGTCGGGCCAGATGACGTATCTCTAGTAAATGGTCCGGGTGAAAAAGGTGCATCAATCAGTGGGGAGTAGATAGGCATGACAGATTACAACGGGGGAGAAAGGTCCGCATTACGTACCCTTTCACTACTTGCAAAGATTTTCCTACGTTTATTTGCAAACAGGGAATACCTCCAAAAAGAACTAATTCCCAAACAGTCAATGTTCGGACAATCAATCAATCAATGAGGAATGAAATAGGTACGACGTGTTAAAGGCTTGCGTTACCTACCCTTCACTATCTGCAAAGGGAGAGAGAATATTCCTATTCTTCCTCGTTTGCAGGTAGAGAAGATCCTTAAGAGAATTAACTTCGAACAATTCAATGCTCGATTGAAACAATCAACAAGGGGTACTGTGAACACAAATGAACGCCGCTTATGTACATACGCATTGCTATTTTCAACAGGTTGTTCCTAATGTTTCTATTTTAGCGAGGTCAAAAAGAGATCCCATTAGTGGCCTACTGATTTTGCTCGATTCCTTTTGTTTTTTTACACGATTTTTCGCTATCTGCAAAGACTAAACAGAGTATTGCGACTCTGTGCTTGTTTGTAAATAGAGAATGAACCAAAGAGAACAATCAATCAAATGGAGAGAGAAGCAGGCACGACGTATTACAAAGGGGGCAAAGGGCTGCGTTAACTACCCTTCACTATCTGCAAAGAGAGAGTACTCCTAATAGAAATGAGGGGTGGGGGGCAGTATTCAAAGCAGATCAGTGTGCATAAACACGAAAATGTTTTTACTTACCACGTACTTGACATTCGACAGCTTATGATATTTGCTATTAAAAAACCATTGAAATTCACTGAAAAAACCATAGGTTATAGACCATATATAGTTAGGAATTAGCATTTACAAAACCTTGAAAATTCACTGAAAAAACCATAGGTTATAGACCATATATAGTTAGGAATTAGCATTTAAAAAACCTTATTTTACTCACACAAAACCATTGAAATTCCATATATAGTTAGTTGCACTAACTATATATCGCGCACCCGCAATCCACTGCTGATCATGTCACATATTACATCATTCATGACATGGTCAGTGACATCACTGATGACATCACTGATGACATCTCAAATGACATCAATGACCACATCACTGATGATATCATTCATGTGACAATACAATGCATCTCCTCACGTTTTAATATAACCTCTGTTTCACCCAGTGTTAAATACAGAGTATAATTTTTGAAACCATTGACACACCAATACTAGTTACTACATACGTACTCACTGATTCCTACGTCTACACACACATTCACTCATTCACCCATACAATCATTCATACATACAATCACTCATCTTTACAACACTATCATATGCACTCATACACCTATACAGACACTTACACTCTGCCACTCATCCATGGAGTTACTCACACACCTAGTCAGTCCTGTAAAGAATCAATCACACTTCCATTTTCTTGTCTATACAGTTAAACATAGAGCACCTTACATTTTCAAACATACACTAACACATACTTACTTTCTTATACAATCATTGATACAAGTACACATTGATCGGCACAGAGTCACACACCTCCCAGCCAGCCACACACACACTCAGTCTCCTATACAAATACTTGGACAATCAATCAATAACCCATATAGTTAATCATATAGCTACTGATCAACACATGCAGCAGTTTACAGAACAACAGACATAATGATGCACAAATTAAGACAGTTTAGTCACTAACCCATGCACTCAGTGAGACACATTTAATCACTCACTCATACATTCAGTCATGCACCTACTAAATCCTTCGTCCAGACACTTATACATCTACTCATTCTTCAATATGTAAAACATATTTAAACTTTACAGAAACACACAGTCACTGGATGATGTCATCAGTGATCTCATCAGTGATGTCATTTGAGATGTCATCAGTGATGTCATCAGTGATGTCATTTGAGATGTCATCAGTGATGTCATCAGTGATGTCACTGACCATGTCATGAATGATGTAATATGTGACATGATCAGCAGTGGATTGCGGGTGCGCGATATATAGTTAGTGCAACTAACTATATATGGAATTTCAATGGTTTTGTGTGAGTAAAATAAGGTTTTTTAAATGCTAATTCCTAACTATATATGGTCTATAACCTATGGTTTTTTCAGTGAATATATATATATATATATATATATATATATATATATATATATATATATATATATATATATATATATATATATATATATATATATATATATATATATATATATAGGTAGCCCCAAGGAGAAACACCGCAGGCAGTTGATTACGTTCGTTTATTGCACTTCAGCAGCTTGCAAACAGGCTTTCAGCATAACTGGCATTGAGGTGTACTTATTGCTGTTAACACTAAACTAGTTCCCATCTCAGGTCAGCTGTTTTCTAAGGCCAGCTTTCTACTAATTAAAATGTCATCTGTATTAGAGGAATTTGACACTTTCTATGTCAACTACTGTTAAGTCATGGACACATCCAGGGTAAGTTGACATCTTGTCTTCATAATAGATGCCTTCCCACTGTACTCTGACATTGTTCTTCATTACACACATAATTACGCACTTATCACTTTGTCACCCCCCTGAAAATTTCAAGGCCAACATGGCGCTGCCCATTAATTTAAACGTGGAGTTCAGTTTACGTAAATAAGAATGTGATAGTTTTGACTAAAAAGATGTATTTTGAAACCATGGTCGCCTTAAACCCCAAACAAAACTCTCGTTTCGACCATTAATTAGGAGAGGTATTTGCCAGAGAGATTATCGGCAGATATTGCGACAATATTTGCTTGTTCCTAATCCAGACTTCACTCTTCGTCAGAGAGATGCGTCAGGAGAGTCTGGGCACAGTAGGAGCCTGTTCTTCCCTGCAAGAACTCTTAATAACAAACAGCCACCCTTTGGTGTTATCCAAGGGTATGCTGTGCGTCATTCCAAATACTCGACATGCAGATATATATGATGTTTTAGCCTACTAAATTAGCATGAGTTTTGCAAATAGCACTGGGGTCTAGGATGCCATCTGAACACGCAAAATGTTTGAAATGTTTTTATTGTTTTCATTAATGACAATCGTAACTGCAATGTTGTTCTCCTGTGTTGCCATGCATTTTATCTGCACAAGATTGAGGCTTTCAAAATAAAATTTTAAAGCTACAAGTACGTCCCAATTACTTAATGCAAAGTTTGTGTGTTCTCTGCAAGACGAAATGATTGTTTTTGCAATCCACCGTGTCCCTGAATCAGTTTAACGGAACTGCTCGTATGTAACCTGAAAACACCGCCTGCGCAAATAATAGCTAGGTGTGTTTATGTTGTGCTGCGGCCCTCGGCTGCTCAAACTCAGCACGTGCACTGAACTGAGTCCTTGCACTGTGGGTCTGAGCATCCACCTCCAGTTCTGAAGGAACTCTCCAGAATGCGTATCCATAGCTGGCCCACACTTAAGGGCCTCGGACTTATTAATTAGTGCTTGTTGTGGCATCTATGATCATTTTTAGCATCGTTTTGGCATCTAAAATCTCATAGTGCAACAACACGGTCTTTTCAAATGTCTAAGGATATAAAGTGAGAGTCTTCGTTTATAAGATTTGTGGCCCAGACTTTTTGAGGCTTCATGTCTCAATCCAGGCTTTATTAGAGAGGTTACAAGATCTGTAAGCAGGTATCACTAAGGGATGCCCCTTTTTAACGTCGATTGACTAAATTTAGCTATTAACACAGGCTTTTCAGTCGATTGGGCCATTCTCTTTTTTAAAGGCTTTCTTTATTATGTTTGTTTTATCAATGCAGCATAGAATGCGGAAAATAATTGTTCAGTTTGTGCATAGAATCACACTCCAACACATCTCTCCAACCTGTCCCGGAGATACAATGTCACTTGCTACTTTTATGTGTAGTAATCGCTGATCAACCACCCACCCATCCCCAACCACCGCTGTTTCCAACCAGGATCTTATTGGCTGTTGCCGCTTGATAGCTTCCACTATTAATTGTCATGTTATGAGTATCTTCACGGATCCCAGACCTTCGAATATTACTTGGGACAACCGCTTCCCACTTTACTCGACCTCTCCAGTCCCAAACATTCCCCTCTCCAAAAATCCACATTCGAAGTCAAGAGGTTACCCCCGCTTTGTGTGAATTTTTCTGTGCCCATTGCGTACAGTGTCTGTGTTTTGAGAAGTCGTCAGTCACTGCATCCTAAGAGTATTTGTAGGTGAGTCGAGACTTATCTGGACCTGTGGAAAAGTCGCCTGTTCTGAATGTATACAATTCCAGAATTCAGTAATGGCTTTACTGCCCCATAAGGTGGGGTAGAATGATCCATATCTCTTCAAGGCATTTTATGGTGAACGATAGAGCACGATTTTGACTGAAAGTATATTTCGAAGGTTGACTGTTTAGTTTTATTCTATATTTAACAATGTAATCATTCAAATACTATTCAAGACAACCGTACATTTAAGCAAAATTAACATGCTTGTTTCCTTAATTGATTACAGTGGCAAACACTTTTTCTGCAAAAAATTACATAAAACCTGGTATTAATTGCTGCTTTTTGGTCGTCTTGCAGGAGCTACCTATGAGGTCCGAGTACATTGCCTGACAAAATACTATGGCTATTTCCCCATCACTGTGGTGTTTGAGTTTTCATGCACAGGCTCTGGGAATTTTTGTATTGGTCGGTTCTTGTCCGCTGTGTCAAATGGCAGTCTTGCTGCAGAACTGGGTCCTACTGCTCCATATAAGCCCTACCAAGCTGCCATCCAAAGACCAATAACCTATCTGGACGATGAAGGCGTTCCACCGGAGAAGTAAGCTTTTTGTTGCTATGTTTTAAAGAATGATGCAGATGATGGCTTAGATGATGTACAGATGGAGTTTATAATGGGTTCTGTGTGATGTATACCTGCCAAACCTGATCACTGAGAAAATTTTTCATTTCACTCACTAAGAATACTCTTTCAGTTTTTCCCAACATAAAGTATTTTTTGGGATGGTGAGGAGGTTAAAGCAGTTAGCCAGATACATTAAAAACCAGCAGTACACCCAGTGCCTCATGCCTCACAGGTCCCACTTTTAAAAAGGCTCATTGAGTTAAATGTCCACTGCCGACTGTTGGGGTGATTTGGCGGTCTCAACCAAGTGTGCAACTCTGCCTTTCATTTAGGTAGCTAGGTAACAGAAAAACGTGTTATTTATATGTTTATAAATGGAAAAAATATTAGCAAAAGTACAATAACTATTTTGGTTGTGGTTGAGCATGGTGGTCAGGTTATTGGGGTCATTTAAAAAAGAATCCACAATGTAGACTTTGGTCTCTGAAGACCGGTACATAAATGGGACGTGTTGGACAGTGCTCCTGTGGCCTGGGATTTTCATCTCTTCCCATACCTGCCCCACCCCCACCCCCAAACTAAATCCATTTTAGAGGAAAGAAATGTGACTGATGGTGAAGTCTTGAGGATGTCTAGTTTATACCGTAAAAACCTTAGGAATGAGTATATACTCGCCCAAATGGCAGATAAAGGCTCTGGTGACTTGAACAATGTATGTAAAATATCAAACTGGAGTGGGTTTTAATGGATCACTTTGAAATATAGTTAATGTTGCTTGCAGGCAGTAGAACAGCTTTGCATCTAATCAACCTGTACATGTAGGGTGTTATCGCAAGACACTGTTTTATCCTGAAAAACACCCGGAGCTAGTGGAGAGTTAGAACCCACAAACTAAACCTGTGCAATCATGAGTGCCTGCAAAAAGAAAACCAAACATCTTGCTTTATCCATAGAATTTGTCTTGCAATATTGATTCCATGTTCACTTTGCTGATTTCCTCTTTGGGTAGAGGAGAGGATATGTCGCTGAATTTGTGTTTCTGTGAGTGGGGGGGGCGGCAATCTTTCAATCTCTGAATGTATAACCGATCCCTTACAATGAGTCTGACATGGCTTGTTGGCGATTGTGCTGACTGAGTCATTCATTACATCTGCTTCCATAATTTATTTCTACATTTGTATTTTGTTTTTGTTTTGTATTTTCCTTAAAGGTCATCCATGGACAGGCTTTTGAGAACACTTGGAGATCCCCAAAAATTCTAACTACTGCAGATTATGTGTTGAAGGGCCAAAGTGGCTGAGTAGCAGAACATTGTACTCTTGACCTATTTCATATGATCAATTTATGAATGTCCAGAAAAGTTTCAAATTCACTTGATTGCTTAAGGTTTTAGAACAGATGTGTGTGTTTGCCATGTGTACAGGTATACTACTGCCCTGGGTACTGATGCACACTTTGAAGGACCTAACCAGGAAAGCTGACTGGGCTAGGCTAATTTGCCGGAGCAGTTTACTTAGACTTTTTCTCTTCAAATGAGACCACAGGGATTCAATTCAACTGCTGTGGACAAGTTACCTATGGGAACAAATTGCAAAATGATCACAGATAGAAATAGCCAGCCTTTAGTACCAGGGTCACCTGTGGTTCTTTGGGCAGCAATTGCTCAAGCAATAGTCCCAAACTCCAGGTCGCCTGTGCAAGATTAACGCATTAACAAAGGTTGAAAGCCAGAGAATAGTTTGATAACTGAGGAAATTATCAGCATCCACTTTAATTTGTTTTGCCTTGTGTTGATAACTTGATGGTCTTTGTGTGATCTAAACAAAGCCACTGATCAAGACATATGCCAACTGATGTAATCAATTATTTTGAGAAGCCTGGCTTGAAATCTGGGAAAGGTTTTGTATGGTTGGCTGGCTGTGAGTAATTGTGTTGCATGTTTTACTTCCAGGTCTGGTTTTGAGGACCTCAATACCTTTCCTGTTATATTGTGGTGAAATTCAGGGTATGTGTGTGTACCTCATTGAAAGTATGTCTGGAATGCACCTTCATGGCATGATAGAGCTTGTATAAAAATACCCCTGTGTTTTTACATGATCACTGTAAAATGTGAACGAAAATATGTACAACCTAGGGCATTTAAGGAGTTGGGACTGAGGCCATATTATATGTCAATAGGGTATCCCAATGTGTTTTTACCACCTACAATCATTGACATTTTATGTGTAAACAATCTGCAGAAACTCTATCAAGGGTGACTATGCACCTGGATATTTGAATCATGACACAATTTCTATGCCATTTGTCTTTACAGTTTCTTGGATTATGAACTTGAGCGGTCCATCTCTCTGGGTCAGTACAAGTATCCCATGAAGTTGAAGGATTTTGTCCAAGAACTTATCCATTTGGGGTTGGACAGACCCAACCCTCGCAGTCCTGCTATGGAGGATACCAAACAAGTTATGTAAGTAACTGTGACCAGCCATCCGTAGCGCTTATGATTTTATAAGGAACAAAGCTCTCCCAATGAAGGGATCGCAAAAGGCAAGGAAAAGCGGATACAAGAGAATTACATTTATACTGGCTGTAAAAACCCTAGAAAAATATCATTAGTTTAAAATATTTCTTTCCCTTTTTGAATAGGACACCTAATTTTTGTAATAGATATTTGTTTCCCGTAGCATGTGATGATTTCAGTTATTTTCCAGGCCGGGTTCAGGATTCTAATTGGGAGTGGCCCCTGACTTGCCCATAATAGTTAGAGGGAGTGTTTTCCCAAGACTTGTTGAAGGTGAGGTTTGCATGACTGATTTATTTGAGATGTTATTAGGGAATCATGAAGGGCCCTTGCCTGAAGAGCTTCCATAGCCAGTTCAAGTTAGTGGAGGTACAGTTAACCCTCTTGTGTGTGCATGACTGAATGATTCCATTGTGCGTCACGGTTCTCGTGTGCTGAGGACGGAACTATTCCGTCCTCTGCACACAACCACCAAATCCCTTGGGAGCTGGGGAAAAGCTTTCCCCAACCTCTCGAGGCATTTTTTTCAGTGTAATGACGAAAGGCACGCAATGCGCTCCAACATCATTACTCTGAAAGTGAAATGAGATGATCGGTTCCTTTCATTTTCATTGCCTACATGCTCGCTGGGCTATCTCACCCCGAGCACCTAGGCAGATGGGAGGGGTACCATTTAAATGGGGAGCATCTCCCCTTTCCAATGGTAACCTTCCCTAGTTGATCCCTGCTTGGGGATCACCGTAGGAGGGTGATCCCCGAGCAGAGATCCACTCTGTTAGGCACTAGGGAGGGGGGGAGCTTCCCCTTGGTCAAGAACTTTTGCCCCCTTACCCTCATATTCTTTGGCCAGATTAGTCTTTCTGACCCCCTTGGGGGCATATGGGGGCAATAGCCCCTGATCTCCCCCCTCCGAGGGGCAGAAAACCCAGTAGGCCACAGGGATTATTTGTTTTGTAAAGAAAGGGGTGGGATCAGCCCAAAATGGGCATGCCAATGCCCCCACTCTCCAAAAAATCCTCAAAGGACAGTCTCCCTCCGCCCACTCCCCAGGGAGGAAGGTGGACGTATTTACCCCAGATCAGCCTCCCGGGGAGCCAGAAAGCCCATTATAAGTTTTTAGGCTGACTCCAATTTGAGCACCAAGACAAGTGAGGTATCATTTTTATCGAGAAACAGAGTGGAACGCTGGGTGGGAAGAAATTTGTGCTGGCATGCGGAAGCCACACACAAATGTTAGAAACATGTGATCCATTTTGTTTTTGCTAAGTTTGAGTTTTGCAGGGGATTCTGGGATAGAAAACGTTGGGGGATCCATGCAGACCACACCTCCCTGGACTCCCCCGGGGGTCTAGTTTTAGAAATGTCTGGGTTTGGTAGGTTTACCTAGATTGCCGCCAAACCTGGGAACCACTACCCAGGTGCCCCTAAATCTATCAAAAAACAACCTGTTTTTGCACAGGAGGTTCCTGTGTTTTACTCCTGGGCTCAGCAGCCAAGTAGGGAAACCTACCAAACACAGACAAAGTGTTCAGGCCAGCGTCTTCCTCTACGGAGCCGCTGTTGCCCTTTAATGACGCACTTTCAGATGTTCTTTTGGACACCTGGTCCAGGCCCAACACTGTGGATCCTGTGGATAAGAACGTGGCCCGACATCATTGCCTGGCCCCGGGCGACCCCATTTTCCTCTCCGAACACCCAACCCCTGAGAGCTTGGTTGTTCAAGCCTCTGCATCCCCAAGCGCATTCCCTTCCGCACCTCCGGATAAGGAATCCAAGAAACTGGAACAGTTTGGAACGAAACTGTTTACTTCCGCCAGTTCAGGGCTGCGGTCTGTGAACACTGCATGCTTCTCTGGCCATTATTCCCATTCTGTCCGGGACACTGTTGTGCAGGTGCTGCCTCAGTGTCCGGAGGAGGCCCGGACGGTGCTCTCCCAAGCTGTCGCTGAGGGGAGAGACGCAGCCAAGTTCACTATTTATTGTGGCCTTGACACCGCCGACTCGCTGAGCAGGGCGATTTCCGTGACAGTGGCGATACGCCGCCACACCTGGTTGAGGACAACTTGCTTTTCTGGGGTCGTCCAGAACACTCTGATGGACATGCCCTTTGATGGCACTCACCTTTTTGGCGACAAGGCAGACAGTGCAGTGCGTTGGAGCGTTTTAAGGACTCACGGGCTACGGCCAAGTCCTTTGGCCTTTCGGCCATGTGCACTCCTTCTGCTTCTGCTATTCGCTCCTTTCGTGGCCAAGGAAGGGGCGCCCAGTTCGTTTCAGAGCCACAGGCCTGCGCAGCAACAGTCTCAGCGCAGACGTGGGACCCGCAGAGGTGGGTCATGGGGCCAGCGGGCGGGTCAGTCCACCACCTGCCCTGTCCCCACTGTCTCCAAACCTTCCTAGTCCGGTGTTTCAGGATTCGCCATTACCTCCCCCACTGGCGCACCATCGTACAGGTGGGTTCTGCCAATAGTCTGACGGAGCTACTCCCTCCTCTTCAAGACTACCCCTCCAGCCATTCCACCTCAGTCCCACCGCATGTTGGGGGATCACTTGGCACTTCTTCAGCAGGAAGTTACCGCCCTCTTGGCCAAGGGGGCCATCGAGCGCTTTCCGACGTCAGAAGTAGGTTGTGGTTGTTACTCCCACTACTTCCTGGTTTCAAAGAAGGACAAGTGCCTGCGTCCTATCTTAGTTCAAGATGCTCACACTTTCTCAGGTCTTGTCTGCCCTAGACCCGCAAGACTGGTTTGCATGCAGGACGCTTACTTTTCATATCTCCGTCCTGCCGGCCAGACTACGGACGACCTCCTGCATTTGCTGGGGTTCTCCATCAATGTGTCGAAGTCACACCCGATTCCCTCTCAGAAGCTCCTTTTCATCGGCGCGGTTCTGGACACAGCGCAGTTCTGAGTTTATTCTCCTGAACAGCGAGTCTGGAACATACGGGCTATGATTCCGATCTTTCGGCCCTTGTCCTGGGTTTCGGTCAGTATGACCTTGAGGCTGCTGGACCTCATGGCCTCCTGCATCCTGCTGACCAATCATGCCAGATGACATATGCATGGTCTGCAGTCGGACCTTAAGTTCCAGTGGGTGCAGCATTAAGGGGCCCTGTCAGAGTACGTCCAAATCTCGGAATGCACTGCGCAACAGTTACAGTGGTGGCTCACGAACCAACGTTGGGTCAGCAGTAGATCCCTCTCCCTTCCCCAACCGGAGCACACAGTGGTGACGGGGATGCATCCCTTCTGGGATGGGGCGGCACCATGGGAGAGGCGGAAATCAGAGGCCTCTGATCTCTGGTGGAGTCCAGGCTCCATATCAACCTTCTGAAGCTCCGGGTGATACTACTTGCACTGAAAGCATTCCTTCCCTCTGTCAAAGGGAGAGTAGTGCAGGTGTTCAGACTACACCGCCATGTGGTATTGCAACAAACAAGGCAGGGTATTGTCATGGACCCAATGTCAGGCGGCTCTGCGGCTCTGTACATGGCTGGAACGTCAAGTCATTTCCTTGACGGTTCAACACTTGGTAGGTTCTTTGAACGCCAGGGCGGACAAACTCAGCCGCAGGTGCATGATGGATCACGAATGGCATCTTCACTCGGAGGTGGCGCAAGGTCTCTTTCAACAGTGGGGAGAGCCTTGGTTAGATCTATTCGCCACCGAAGAGAGCGCGCAATGTCATCACTTCTGTGCGTTCAAGGCGGCACTCGCTCGTCTTTGCTTTTAGTTACGAGTGGAGCTGCGGTCTATTGTACGCCTATACCACTAATACCCAGAGTGCTGAAGAAGGTCAGGCGCAACGGGGCCCAAGTCATTCTTGTGGCTCCGGACTGGGCTCGAAGAGTTTGGTATCCCGAGCTACTCCAGTATGAGCATGAATCCCCGATCAGACTGCCTCTTCGGGAGGATCTTCTGTCGCAGCAGCAGGGGACGGTCCTCCACCCGAACCTGTCCAGCCGCCTCCTACATGCGTGGAGGTTGAGCGGCAACAGTTGATTCCTTTTGACTTGCCTCCTGAAATCTGTTATATCATTCTGGCAGTCAGGCGTCCCTCCACTAAATCGGTATACTCCTGCAGGTGGAACAAATTTGTGGCATGGTGCACAGCAAAGGCTGTGGATCCCTTTCTGAAGTACTTTAGTTCCTTCTCTGGCCCAGCAGGGCTCTGCTCTGGGCAGTATTAAAGGCTATCTTTCTGCAATTTCGGCCTTTCTCAGGCTCCCTGATAAGCCCTCTCTTTTTCAAGTCCCCTGTTAATAAATTTCTCAAAAGGCATTACTCACCTTTTCCCTCCTATTCCATTTGTGATTCCGCAGTAGGACTTGGATCTGGTTCTTACCTATTTGATGTGCGCTCCCTTTTTAAAAATTTTTTTTTTTTTATTGATTGAAACACAAAAACAATGGTTGCAGTCAAATAGAGCATATATGGCAGACATTCGTGAGGGCAAAGCAAGTGATGAGTAAAGGGCAAATAAAGTGACACATGAAGAAAAAACAAATCCAGATCATGGCAGTACTTCATCCCCGTCTCCACTTCCCAGAGCCTCCCCCCCCTCCCCTTCCCTCCCCCCCCCTGTAATCGGAATCAGTGTCACTATCCAGCTGCGGGGGATCACAAATGATTCCTCTATACTCGTTCCAAGCCCCCCAGATCCTGGTCCATTTCCGCGGGCATTTTTGATTCAGGTACACCGCTCTTTCCGCCACCATTGCATAGTCGAGATCAGCACACCAGTCCCTGAGCGCTGGTATCTGGGGGGATCCCCACGCCTTAGCCACATTTCGCTTGGCTTACATAATACCATGCATGGCTCAAACGTGCATGGGGTGACTCAAATCGTTGGGCTCCCAAATATTAAGCAGGCAACAACGCGGCTCCGGAACCAGTGTGACCTTTGGTACTTGCGATATAATCCGCATAACTCTGGCCCAGTATCCAGCGATAAATGTGCAGTCCCAAATGGTATGGAAGAAGGTCCCCTCTTCCCCGCATCCCCGCAGGCAATACTGATGCGCAATCCTCCCTATCTTGTGAAGAGTGACCCTAGTATAATACACTCGGTGCAAAATTTTTAGCTGCACTAATCGGAGCCTAGACGACACAGCCACATCCCTGGCAGAGGACAGCACGTTCTGCCAATCGGACTCATCCATTTCACCTATCTCCACCACCCATGCTGCCTTCAGTTTGGCCGTCAGGTCAGGTAAATTATTGACCAGCTTACGATACACTAACGAGGTCGCTTTTTTAGGCATGTGCTCTGTAAGCAGTCAGTCCTCCAGTGGCGTGGATTGAGGCAACTCTTCACCAATAGGAATCACCGATCGGAGGGCATGGCTAACCTGCAAGTATCTGAAGCACTCCGTAGGCGCCAGATCATATTGTTCCACCAGTTAATCAAACGTAAGGGTTGCGCCCCGTCGCCAAAGATCCCCCACCGTTGACATACCAATCAGATCCCAGGCCTCAAATCCCTTACTATTGCGAACTTGGCCAAGCCGACGCGATGACCAAAGTGGCGTCATCTGGCTGATTTACCTTTACATTTAAGGCGAGCCGACGCCAAGTACCACAGCTGTACTGTATGGGCCGCCGCATTCTTAACATCATATAGTGCTGCCAGAACCCCACCGGCACCCAAATCATACCTATCTGCCTTGTACGCCGGTTCAGTCTGTGGAGTATGAAGCCAGTGATTTATGATCTTTAACTGAGCCACCCAGTAGTACAGTTGAATATCCGGTAGCGCAATGCCCCCATCGTACCATCCCCTAACTAACTTTTGTCTGGAAACGCGCGCCGGCTTAGCCCCCCAAAGGAGACCCGAAACAAGTGTATTTATCGATGCAAAATATTTCAAAGATACGGAGTGTTTTCAAGAATATACAGTAGCCGCGGTAAAGTCATCATTTTAAATAATGCCGCTTTCCCCAAGAGGGACAGCGGCAGGGTGTGCCAGTGCTTCATATCCACACGGAAACGGTCAAGCGGGGGTACCAGGTTACGTTGAAAAAAGGTGTCCGAGTTTGGCGTCACCCAGACCCCCAAGTATTTGAATGGCCCATCAGTGATCACCAACGGGCAATCAGCCGGGAGTATCGGTGGTGGGCCCTTAAGAACATACAAGAGCGATTTAGACCAGTTGATGGTATATCCTGAAGCCCTGCCACAAATTTCGCAAATATTAAGGAGGATTATTATTGATCGCCTGGGCATGGTCAAATAAAGGATATCATCAGCGTAGAGGGATATATGATCCTCCCACGTCTCCGTCCAGTTAAGGCCCTTAACATAGGGTCCCATCTTATCCACGCCGCCAGGGGCTCCAAATTTAAGGCAAAAAGCAGAGGTGACAAAGGACACCCCTGACGCGTGCCACGGCCAAGTTGAAAATCTCTGGAAATGTGGCAGTTTGCCACCACATGTGCAAGAGGCTTAGTATACAATAATCTTACCCAAGCACAGAATTTGGGGCCAAAGCCCAGATGCCGAAGAACCGCAAACAGATACGGCCATTCGACCATATCGAAGGCCATTCGAGCATCTAAGGACAAAATCACCGCCGGTACTGACAAATTAGGTATCTGTGCCATTACCGCGTGGACGCGCCTTAAATTCAGCGCAGTGCTTCTATTTGGCATAAACCCGGATTGATCCGGGTGGATGAGCGTTGTCAAGTGCGGGGTCAGGCGACTAGCTATCATTTTGGCCAATATCTTTGCTTCTGTGTTCAGCAGCGATATCGGACAATAAGACGTACACTCGTCTGGAGGCTTACCAGGTTTCGGTATAGCAATAATCGCGGCTGTCCGCTGATCCTGTGGCAGTTCCCCCACATTCAGGCTATCGACAAACATTCTGAAAAGAGGCAAAGCCGCGAGATCCGAGACATGCTTATAAAGCTCTATAGGGATACCGTTTGGTCCCATGGCCTTACCTGACTGTAAGGAGTGTATTGCGAGCAGGACCTCGTCCTTCGTAAAGTCCGAGTCCAGGAGCAATGCGTCAGCATCAGTTAGCGATGGCATTCTTATATCTTGAATATATGTATGTGCTTCCTCTGTTGTCATATGGGTGGTGGGGGTATAAACCTTTTCATAGTAGTCGGCCAGGGTATGCACAATAGCCGCAGGCGTAGTAACAACCGTGCCCGATGGGATGCGGAGTTCGCTATCGTCCTCTGAGCCCGCTCCTTTCTGCCCAGCCAGGCCAGAAGCCTCCCCGCTTTATCCCCAATCTCATAGACAGTATGTTGTGATCGTAAAAGCCAACCTCTGACCTGGGCCCGTTGATATTCAGTATATTCCGCCTGTTTAAGGCGTAACTGCTGCCCAAGCTCCTCTGTAGGGTTTTCCTCGTCCTTAGACTGCAACAGTGCCAGGTCATCCTCAATCACCTGAAGGTCCGCATGCAAAGCCTGCTTGTGACCCGTTATGACGGCCATCGCCTGGCCCCTCAGCTCTGTTTTGTATGCCTCCCAGAGTCCGCATTTTCTTGGAAGTAATATTTCGTAACCGTGATCAACTCTTTTCGCATTTGGGGAACCTGCAAGCAACCAGGGGAGATCGGGAAAATACGCTTACGCGTTGTCAAATAGGTGGAGTATGTCATGGTACCCGGCGAGTGATCTGAGATGCCTCTGGTGCCCACCACTGCCTCCGTCAGATGGGGCAGACTATCAGCCGAGAGGAAGAAGCAATCTATACGTGAAAAACTATTGTGCACCCCGAGTAGAAGGTGTAGCAACGCTCCCTAGGGTGTTTAAACCTCCATCCATCCGTAAGGCCTAAGGCTTCTGTGAAGCCAGCCAATTTCGACCGTCCCACTCCCTGCTGTCTACAAGGATGGCGATCTAGCCCCTCATCCAACACCGCATTAAAATCTCCCCCTATTATTAACTCCCCTTCCGGCAGTGACGACAGAAAAGCACTAAGGGCGGGAAATGCAATAGTATGAAGGGCCGGTGGGATGTACACGGTCACCACATTCAATTTTTTCCCTCCCACAAACAAGAAACAGCCGCAAAGCGACCCTGCGTATCTGTCCATACCCGCTGTATAATCAAAGGGAAGTGCTTGCGCAGCAGTATGCCAGCTTCTCTAGACCCAGTAGAGAATTCAGAGTGCACCACCATCGTGTACCCCCAGCGATCCAGGGCCTTACAAGTCGTTCCTATCAAGTGCGTCTCCTGTAGTAATACAAGCGCTGGGGCAGCACGGCGGATATACTGCAGTACTAATCCTCTCTTAATATTATCCCCCAACCCGCGCACATTCCAGGTAAGGAGGGTCATGGGAGGCACCAGGGTCTGGACCGGGGCAGTAACTTCCCTCTTCGAGTCACCCCTTTCCTCTTCTGCCATTGTAATCAGCATTGCCTCGAAAGCCCATCCCCACCACACACACTCCACCACAAACAAAACTAAGATGCAACCTAAAACTAAACCAAAAAGAACAACTTAGCAATCCCCACCCCTCTTCTGTCAATGAAAATGCAAGCTGTTCAGTGTTTCTGCAAGCTATATCGTCAACTTTCCCACCATCCCCCCTCCAATTTCCTCTCACCCCCTCCCTGCTCCCCTGCCTGTGGACCTCAAACTGCCCACCCCCCAACAAGGCAGAGTGCCTATACTACCCCAAACCATGCTAAATCTGCAGAGGAGAAGCGGACCTCTCCAACCCGTGGCTTGATCTGTAGACATAGGAAATCAGTGCTTATCTTCTAAGGACACAACCATCGGAATAACATCATAACATGGCTATAAAGAACGCAGATTAGGCCTGTTACACATTCGCAACACCCAACTAAATCGGACCCCGTGGACCCCCCCCTCGGCTAGGCCATTACCCCCCATCCCCCACCCTGGAGAACATGCCCCCTCATCCATTACTTGCAAATGTCACCGCATGGTAGATCACCAGGTGGACAATGTCACTTCTCATTCCTGTTCATCCAGTCCGCTGGCCTCCGTCCCAGCCTCCGCCAGTGAAGCAGTTGATTCTTCACCTTCGTGTCGGGCTCCTTTCGCGGCTCCAACCTTTGTCCACCCCTCCAGCCAGTCCCAGGTAACATCTGGAGAGTCAAAAAAACATGTTTTACCATCCCATTCCACTCTCAATTTGGCCGGAAAGAGCATGGCGTATTTGATTTCCCTGTTGCAGAGTTCCTGCTTGACTGCCTGAAAACGACGTCTCTGCGCCTGGACCCGCGCCGTGAAATCAGGAAAGGAGACCTCATAGTTGTCGATCCTCAATGGCGGTCCATCCTAGAGGCCTGGAGGATACTGTCCCTGTCCCTGAAATTAAAAACTCTCGCAATTATGGGTCTCGGCGGGGCGCCAGGCTTGAGACGCCCGCCTGGCACTCTATTAGCGTGTTCGACGGAGAAAAAGGCGGAGAGGGCCTTGGGCTTCAGATGTTTCACGATCAATTCCTCTACGAAAAGGTCGGCAGCAGGCCCTTTTGTTTTTTCTGGAACCCCAAGGATCCGTACATTGTTTTGGCGGGCCCTCCCTTCGTAGTCATCCAGCTGCTGCGCCATGCGGGTTTGCTTCTGTTCCAGGTTTCGCACTTGTCGCTGCAACTCCGAGGTGACTTCTTGTAACGCTGCCGTAACAACTTTAAGCTCCTTCACATTTTCATTTGTTTGCTTAAAATCTGCACGTAGGAGGGAGACTTCAGTAGTGACTGAATCCATGGACGTGCGCATGTCCCCAATGGCCGCCAGAACATCATGGAGTGTCGGTTCCTTTGTAGGTGTTGGCGGCGTCCCTGCTCTTATCTTTTCCGCTCTAGGAGAGTCTCCCTTGTCCGTCCCCTTGGTCCATGCGAACTTGGCCAATTGCGCCTGCGGGTTGCCCTCGAACTGCCCCCCGTCGCCATCCTCTTCGTCGGCATACGCCGTGAAATAGGTGGCTTGCGAAGAGTAGTAGGGCCACTCCGCCAGCCTTGTCCGCCGGTTCCACACAACCACCAATATGTGGAGTTTAGCCCCTAGCAGTGATGCGTTCCTGGCCGCACCCTAAATTGAAGGCTTCATCCCCCAACAATAATCGTCTGTTGGGGACAATCTAGGGCCACTTGGCAATGATCACGCACGCCCTTCAGGAATGGGCATCCTCGGCTAGTCTCAAGTCCATTCCAGGCCATAGAATCACCAGGGCCCCCGAAGGTGTCATCAGCAGTCAAGGGGGATCAAATTCGCCCTTTCGAAATAAAGTTTTCACTCAGTGGGGTGTGAGGGGGGAGGGGGGAAATACAGAGACACCAGATGCCCCCTGATTACCTCGTCCAGTTCCAAACCCCTCGTCCAAGGAGGGTGGGGGGGGCACATCGCATTAAGTGTCAGTCTCCCCGCAGAGTCTCCCAGGAGCAGCAAGTCCCATGCAGTGTAGTATCCAGCACGTGTGGGAGGAGGGGAGGGGCGGGGACAGCCACCACAGCGCTGCCGTCAAAATGCTCAATCCAAGTCGCCCCCTTCACAATTGGGCGCCCCCTGCAGATGCGTGTTACCTCCTGCCAGCATCCGACTGCACCAGGCCTCACAGCCGGGGCCTCAGGTAGAGCCCCATCCCAGTCGGTGCTCCCTCACTGGCCATCGCCGCAGTAGGGCCCCCCAGGAGGAGCCGCCGCCTGAGCCCCACGATGCGGTGCCCTCGCACTCGCACTCGCAGGCCAAGCCCAGCCAGGCAGTAGATCTTTAGTCAGAGGGGGCGAGGGAGATTGGGCCCACACCAGCCCGGCCGTTATTTCCACTGGCACCGGTCAGGACCAGGCCCCAAAGCCGGGGCCTCGATTGCGGCCGCCTCCCGCGCTGATCAAGCTCCCACGCCGCACCTCTTGATCCTCCAAGGAAGGCCGTGCTGCACACTGCCGGCGCCGCAAACTTCGCGCTTCCCCGTCCGGGGGTTCCGACCTTTATACACCCGTCCCTAGGGACCACGGGATGTCCTTTCCTGAGTCGGGCGCGGCGTATCTCGACTCCTACGCCCACAGCGCCATCTTGCCCAGCTCAGCCCTCAGGCCCGGCACACACCTCCTGGCACTGCGGACGGGTCCCGGCCTCACGATCAGCGCAGCGGAACCCTCTGCGTGGTCCTGGGCTTCCGCTCCGTCGTTCTGGCTCAGGGTGGCCTCGATACTTGGGCTGTGTCCCATTAGGCAGCCACGGGTCGGCGAGCGCTCCGTCAGGCTGCGACCACCATTCTCGGCCGCTAGCCACGCCCCCGATGTGCGCTCCCTTTGAGTGCTTCACAACTATCCTCTTTGTTAATGGACTTTGACGACTGCTTTCCTGGATGCCATCACCTCCGCTAGGTGCGTGCGTGAGTGAGCTCCAGGCTCTTTCCTGTAAGCCTACTTTTCTGTTGGTCCACCCGGACAAGGTTGTGCTTCTCAGTCGTCCTTCCATCTTTATTTATATTTATTTTATTTATTTATACCATTTTTAAAGCGCACTGTTACCGGGCGGTGTCCTGGCGCTGAAACGATATGATTTCTCCCCTAAGATGGTCAGTGATTTTTAAAGGTCAAAGAGCCAGGTCTTAATGTTTTTCCTGAACGTCATCAGGTTGGTACTTTGTTTCAGGACCAAGGGCAATTTATTCCAGATGGAGGCGGCTCCGGATATAAAACTACGTCCTCCCCATCGTGCTTTCCTGATCCGATAAGTCTTGACTAGTCCTTTGTTTGCTGATCTCAGCTGTCTACCTGGTGTATACAGTTGGAAATGTTGTTGAAGATAAGATGGACCAAGTCCATTCACTGCTTTGAACACCATACATAATGATTTAAACATTATACGTTTGCGTATTGGGAGCCAGTGCAATTTCTTCAATTCCTGTGCGACCGAAGCAAACTTAGGCAAGCCAATGATTAAACGAACAGCTGCATTTTGCAACATTTGTAGTTTATTGAGAATCCCTTGCTGGGCTTGCAGAAAAAGACTGTTGCAGTAATCAAGGCGGGACAGCACAAGTGCTGTCACCACCGTTTTCCTGCTACTGTCTGATAGAAAAGGGACAATTTTCCTGATGGTTTTCATAATCCAGTGGATGGAAGATGTTAAGGCATTGAATTGTGGCTTAAAGGATAATTGACTGTCAATGAGAACACCCAAGCTCTTTACTTTCGTTGCCGGAATGGGTGGGTCTCCCATATCATGGGGCCACCATTTGGGGCTCCAGAAACTAACATCGGCACCGAAAAGCAGCACCTCAGTTTTTGAGGAATTCAGCTTGAGGCAATTGCCAGCCATCCATGAGCTCACTGCTGTCATACAATCCTGAAACTTAGCCTCTATTCCTTCTTCTCTTCCCGGGAGCAGAGATACCACGATTTGTGTATCATCTGCATAAGATGTTGGTTCAAAACCAAATGACCGAATCACTGGGGCGAGGGAGGAAACATAAATATTAAACAATGTGGGGCTTAGGGAGGAGCCCTGAGGGACTCCCCCTGGGAGTTTGAAAGGTCTAGATTCAAATTCTCCCAAAGCCACCACCTGTACCCTGTCAGCTAGGAAGGATTTTAGCATACTCAAGGCTGTCCCTTGGATTCCGCAGCCTTCTAAACGGTCCACCAATATACTATGGTTGACCGTGTCGAAGACCGCGGAAAGATCAAGGAGTACCAAGGCTGCACGTCCTCCTACATTCATCACCTTCCTAATCTCTTCCGTAGACTTGATAAGGGCAGTCTCGGTGCTATGGCCTTCCCTAAACCCGTAGACTTGATAAGGGCAGTCTCGGTGCTATGGCCTTCCCTAAACCCATGTTGGGCTATGTCCAGGCATTGAGAGGACCTGAGAAAGTCACATAGCTGTGCATTCATGGCCTTCTCAATGAGTTTGGCCGGTAGTGGTAGCCTGGCTATAGGCCGGAAACTATTGGGATCTGAGATGTCAAGAGTTGGTTAGAGGAGCAATTGACACTCTTTTCCAGCATGTTGGGTATTCTCTGAGGGCAAACATCCCATTAAATAGCTCCGTAAGAACACATGAGATGGGAGTGGCTGCCAATTGTGCCACAGAGGCTGGGCAGGGGTCTTGAGGCGAGCCTGATTTAGTTGCCAGAAGCAATTTTTTATCTCTTCCGGCTTCACCGGACGAAACTCAAAGAGTTTCGCCGCGTGTGGATTCATCTGGATGGTCTTATGTGGAGAGATGACTCCACTTTATGTTCTAACGCTGAGAAAATCTGTTCCACTTTGTTTAGGAAGAATTTAGCGAGAGTCTCGCAAAGATCAAAACTTGGAGGGATGATAACTGATTTAGGGGTAACCAGACTGGCAACTGTATCAAAGTTCTCTAGTTGAGTTTTTGGCTCCCTCGATACGGGCAGAAAAGTATCTACTTTTGGCCTTCTTAATCATATCTTTATATATTTTTGGGTGGCTTTAAGTTTAATTTTATCTACCTGTAGATAGTCTGAGCGCCATACGCGCTCAAGTTTTTTACAAATCACCTTATAATCTCGTAACTCCTGGGTAAACCAAGGAGCAGATGGTACATTACGAGTAGGGCGACTAAGTTTGGGCTGCACTAAAGTAGTACATGCTTGATCTATCCAGTCTGTGTACTTTCCGGCAGCTTCATTTACATTTGTCGGTAGAATGAATATAGAGGATGTAAGCCGATCCTCCAGTGCCCGTCCGTCCAGTTCCTTCCAAGGTCTATACAGCTTTGCTGGCTTCCTATCTTGTCTAACCTTAGCCCGCTGGGATATTTGAATATTGAAAAGCACCACTGAGTGATCTGACCAGACCATAGGTTCTACTTGACTAAAAAGTAAGTCTGGGTTATTTGTAAAAATGCCATCCAGAGTGTGCCCTATTGTGTGTGTGGCTCCTCTAACCACCTGAGTCAGTCCAGCCGCTTGCATTACATCTAATAGAGCTAACGTGTCAGGGTCTGATTCACTTTCTAAATGAAAATTAAAATCACCTAAAACAGTGAAGGACTTAGTACAGAGGGCTTCTTCCAAAAAAGTACCCACCGTATCCAGGAACTGCGACCTAGATCCGGGTGGTCTATATATAAGGGAACCCTGAAAGGTGTAGTGATTAGATATGGAAAGCTTAAATCCCAGTGCCTCGTGGGTCAGTGAGGACGCCGCCTGAAAAGATCCTTGTATCGAGGCATGGTAAATAATAGCGAGCCCGCCTCCTCTTTTACCAGTTCTGTCCAGCACACGGCTATAGTAGCCTGCAGGGGTTGCAGTGACTAGGTCCGGTCCCGATGCCGCATCTGTCCAGGTCTCCGTGACAAATGCAATTTTGGCCTTTTTTTCTTGATTCAATTCTGCACATTCTGTGTTTAACCAGAGACCTGGTATTGATGAGTATACAATTAATTGTATTCTCCTCCCTGTCCTCCCTGGAACAATGGGACCTGATGAGACCCTTGATTGGAGTACATAAAAAATCAGGAAGGAGAGAGTAACATGCTGGGCAGACATTAGGTTCTAAGGGCATTTTTTTGTCAGGTATTATACAGGTACAGTCATCCTCCACCCTTCCCCTCAAACTCAGTAACAAGTCGCGATTATAAACTCGCTTAGGCTGAGAGTTTAGAGAGAAATGACATGGGGTCCTGGCGCTTGGCGCTGTACTGGCGCAGACGGGCTTGCCTTTGGCGCGCCGCCGGCGCGCCCGCTGCGCCCGCCCGCTGCGCGGACGAGTGGTTAAGGTCATTTATAGGGAGGAAAAAAAGGGTGTGAGGGAGCCAGCCGCTAGAACGCGGACCCTGGCCTCCACGCAAAATGGCGTCCGCCCCTGTCTCCTAACGCGTGAGCACGTAGTCTGCTACGCAAGGAGTGGGGTTCGAAATGGGGCAGATTAGATTTCTGAAAATTGTCAACACCAGCATGTACCATACCAAAACAATTGAACACATTTCAGACCTCAACACCTACAGGTTACTTGAAAATAACCCCACACATGAATATAAAACAGTTTTAACGGACATCATTTCAAAAGCTTTTGATTTAAAAACTATAGATGACCGGACCAGGAAATACCTATTGGTAGAACATTCCAAAAGTCCGACTATAACAATGTTACCCAAAATTCACAAGAACCTAATGGATCCCCCATTTCGGCCGATAGTTTCAACCAGGGGTTCTCTTCATGAACCAGTGGGAAAATTCTTGGACCGATATTTACAGCCTCTGGTCAAAAAACTTAGGAGCTACGTCAAAGACACCACGGAATTCCTCATAAAACTATCAGAAATCACCATCACAGAAGGGGAAAATCTAATCTTATGCACCGCTGATGTCAAGAGTTTGTACACATCAATCCCACATGGTGGAGGAACTGATGCCATTGAGAAGGCAATTTTAAACAGCGACATTCTCGAACCCATGCAAGTGTTCCTTATGGAACTAATGATATTTACACTGTATCACAGCTACTTTGTGCATGACAACCAATGGTACCAACAGCTGTCCGGCATGTCCATGGGCAATTTTGCCAAGTTATGCAAACATGTACATGGCAGAATTTGAGGCCACTAACATCTATGAAGACCCAAACTCGATGAACAATTTGAGGATGTATGTAAGGTACATCGACGATTTATTTTTCATTTGGAGCAACACGAAAGAAAGCCTGGTTTTGGCTTTAAATGAACTGAATAAAAAAGACAACAGAATTCAACTTACATGGCAACTAAGCAATGAAATGATAACCTTTTTGGATGTATGCATAAAATACACCAATACTGGATTGGAAACTGATCTCTTCAGAAAAGAAACAGATCGAAACAACACACTCCATCACTCAAGTTTCCACCAAAATTCATTAAAACGCCATTTGCCCTACAGCCAGATGTTACGGATCAAACGCATCACCTCAAATCCAGAAACATGCACCAAACGCATGCAAGAAATGAGTACAAGGTTCCTGGAAAGAGGATATCCACAAAACACAATCACTGAAGCAATCAACAGAGCTTCTAACATCACTAGGGAAAAAGCACTCAGCAGTGCTGAAAAAACAGAAGACACACGAATGGTGGTAGTTTCAAAACACTCAACACTTAGTGGGAGATATAAGAAAATCATACTAAACCATTGGCGAATATTATCATCAGAACCAGACTTCAAAGACCTCTTCAAACGCCCTCCCATCTTTGCCTACACCCAAGCCAAAAATCTCAGAGAAATTCTATCTAATGAACCAATTGAACAAATGACATATAAGGGTACAAGACCTTGTTTTAACTGCAACAGTTGCAACAATATCATCAAAGGCAACACAATCACTCATCCAATGAAAGGCAATAACATCAAAGTGAACGTCAACGCCATGTGCGATTCCAGCAAGTTGATCTACCTACTCAAATGTCCCTGTGGGAAAATTTACATAGGGAAGACGGAAAGGAAAATGAAAGTTAGCCTCAACGAACATAAATCGAACATCCGAACAAAAAACGAGAAAGCCAGTATAGCGATACATTTCGCTGAACAAAAACATAATGTGGCACAACTAAAATTCATGATTTTGGAAATTGTTGAAAAAAAGGAGGGCAGAGACAATAGTAAAACCCTCTTACAACGTGAAACTGCATGGATTTATCGCATGCAATCACAGAAACCATTTGGACTGAATGACCGAATTGAATTAAGTTGTTTTCTTTAATTACAATTCGTGGCTTTATTGACATACGCACCATTGTGCCACTGGTATTCATTAATAAGGATAAAACGTTGTTTTTTATGTCATGTATGAACCACCATGTACTCCCAATATGGCCGATACACTTTTTACAAACTACCCCACACCAGTCCGTCATTTATTTTCATTTTCATCTCCGTGACGTTGTCGTCACATCCGCTTCCACCCTTCGGGTTGATTCATATGACACCCTTAGTAAACATCAGAACCTACTCCCAGACACGCACCGTCGGATGCAGAACAACCGACTCCGTGAGACCCGGGACAGTCAGGAATTCTAAGTAAGTCGAGATCCGTCTCGCTGTGAACTCGCGCACTGAGTTTACTCAACTCAGCGCATTCAAACCCCTAACGTTGTTACTCTTTTGTTCTCAGTTATCCAAGTTCTAACATCCGGACTTCGTCGGACATGTGAGCATTTTTTACAGCATTTTCCCATTATCCCTTTGAATTCAATCCCTACGGTCCCTCACACCTTTTCCTAGCACACCGGGCTTCCATACTGGGATACACACTACTGCATGAGAAAATATAACAAACTTATTGTTATTTTATGTTTTGATTATGATGTGCTATATTTGCAAATGTGTGCTCTTTATCTAACTATTTCAGGGCTCCTTGAAAAAGGGCATGTTTGCCCGAAATGCATCAGAGCAGCTTATTAAGCTTATGAACATGATAAAAGATGGAATGAGGAATTGATCGTATTGAATATGCAAAGATAATATTCAAGTGAATAATAAAAAGGCTAAGAAAGCAATATCATTTAACAGTGGAGTCTGTCGTTTCTTTTGACGAAACAAATGAGAGTGCCCAATTACAGGGATGCGTTCATATGGATATGTTCGCACACATGGTTCATGCAGATTAGATTTCAACAGCAGGTAAATTTTAAAATGAAAATTCTCCAAATCACATTTAAATTAAAACGAAGCGTTTTAAGATACTAGCAATGATCAGGAGCCTATCCCCTGGCTTCCGCCTCAGGGGAGATACCATAGAGATACTCAGATCTTGCAAAAGGTTGTCACTGCCTTCCACATTGGGCAAACTATCACCTTGCCCACATTTTTTCCACCTCCACACCCTTCCAGAGAGGAAGAGAGGCTTCACTATTTGGACCCAAAATGTGCGCTCTCATTTTACCTGAATCGCACACAACAGTTCCGGGTGGATGACTAGCTCTTTGCTGGCTACGTGGGCGCCAAGTAAGTCCGAGCTGTACACAAGAGGACTGTTTCCCGCTGGGTTGTCTTGTGTATCAAGGCCTGTTATTCTCTGGCTAAAAATTAACCTCCGACTGGGTTGCACGCCCATTCTACCAGGGCAACAGCAGATACTACTGCATTGGGACGTAGTGTCCCCCTGCAATACATCTGTCAGGCAGCCACGTGTGTCTCATTGCACACTTTTACTAAGCATTATTGCCTTGACAGTCCAGTCCAGAGAGACGGCTTCTTTGGCCATTCTGTTTTCCGTGACTTTCTGGTATGATCTTTGTTCACAGACCCACCACCGGGGTTAGTATTGCTGGGGTATCTATTCTTTTTAAGTTCAAGTGAAGATTTATTAAAGAATTAAAATTGTTGTGAAAACAATCCTTCGTACACGTTCATAAATATTGCAAATAGCAGTACATGTCCACAATACATCATTAAAGGAGTGCAATAGGGATTAACAAAATAATCAGAATTATATACTAGTAAACAGTAGGAAGTCAGGGAGGCTTGGTAACTTCTTGTATTGAGGGCTCAGGTGAGGAAGTGTGTTTTGCTGCTGTATTTAAAAAGTGTGCGAGGGGGGACCAGAGGTGTAGTCTTTTCATAGCTAGAGAGATAGGGTGGACTAGAGCTGTATCTAAGCGGTGATTATGGCATACCGCATACTACCATGCTAGGCTGGGGTATCTATTCTAAGGTAAGGAATCTATCACTAACGTGTTTCTTTCAGATGAACAAGCTACTTACCTTCGGTAACAATATATCTGTAAGAAACATTAGTTAGTGATAGATTCCTTACTGCCCTACCCATCCTCCCCGTTCTGCGAACTGATTTCTAGGGTTAAAGTCATCCCTTTCAGGGCCCTGGTTTCAATGCACCAGTGGTCAGTATCTTGCATGGCTCTGCGTTACTGGCACGGAAAGTCTTGTACAGAGCTGACGTCCGCTTGCGTGGCGCATCTAAGTAGCTCTAGCGACGTCATCTCGGCGGCTACGAAGCCAGCGACATATGCGGAGCCGCACGACGACGCCTACCGACGCACAGAGGTACTGCTGACGAAAACTTTCCGGATCCAGTCTGATGCCAGGGGGTAATTCCAAGGTAAGGAATCTATCACTAACTAATGTTTCTTATACATATATCATTACCAAAGGTAAGTAACTTGTTTGTTAAGCTGCTAGCTGCAGAGTTTGACAATAAGCCGCCATTGCTCTACTTCTCGCTAAGAGGTAGGTGTCTCTACACTGGAGGGATCCACTGTCCCAACAGTAAAAGCTTGGATTTGTGACTTAATATAGTCTGACATTACTAGTGACACATATGCTACACTGCAGCCACCTACCACCAGATCCAAAAATATATGGCAGCCATTGTTGGACTTATTTATTGCTTTATCCAGAGGAGACTGAGTGACTAAACTGTATTTAGGCTATGCTCCATTGGGCTTCACTTGAATACGCAAGCACAAATGCTTATTTGTGCAATTGTACCCCAGTGCAACCTCCCAGTGCGTTTTTACTGCCCTCCTCTTTAATGTGGACCAACACTATGCGGATCATCCTTCCCCATAGTCTGAATCTCCGGGCCCCTATTCACTCCCTTTCATTATTATTCCTAATGTAACTGGCACTGTCTGATTCCTCTCTGTATGTGTAGACATGTCCTTTACCAAACAGTATGTATTTTTGTTATATATGGTGCATATTCTGACACTTTTATTGTTATATTTCTGACTCCTCTTTGTATCCCTTTTGTTTCCCTCCCCTTTCCCTCTGTTGGTATATTTTGTTATAAAACATAAATAATTGAAATTTAAAGTGACCAAAACGACCTGGTTTTGCAAGGGGGCATCTGCGTTTTTGGTCCCGGACTTGGCGGCCATCTAGTGAAACCTAGAAAACCCATGTGAGGAAAATGTGGGTTTTTTAGCACAATTTGAGGTTTGCAGGGGATTCTGGGTAGGAAAACGTTGGGAGATCACACACGCCACACCTCCTTGGACTCCCCTGGGTGTCTTTTTACATTTTTTTTAATAAATATCTGGTTTTGGTAGGTTTCCCTAGATGGCTGCCGAGCCCCAGACCAAAAATGCAGGTGACTCCCTTCGCAAAACCAAGTCTTTTTTGTGATTGATAATTTTGTAGTCTCCACAGTATGTTTTGGGCCATTTCCTATTGCAGGCACTAGGTCTACCCATAAAAATGAGGTACCATTCTTATCGGGAGACTTAAGGGGGAAATACTGGGTGGGTGGAAGTTTGTGGCTCCTGGCAGATTCCCGAATTTCCCACACAGTTCACCCCATTCTGGATTGCCCTGGGTGTCTAGTTTTAAAAAATTTACAGGTTTGGTAGGATTCCCTAGATCTCGGCTGAGCTAGGGTCCAAAATCCATAGCTAGGCACACTGTGAGAAAAGGGTCAGTTTTCACTGGAAAAATATAACGTGTCCACGTTGCGTTTTTGGGCCGTTTCCTGCCAGAGGTACTAGGCATACCCACACAAGTGAGGTACCATTTTTATCGGGAGACATAGAGGAACAGAGAATCGTAGAACAAATGTTATTACCAATTGATTTTCTACGCATTTCTGCCTTCCAAATGTAAGACTGCGTGTAATAAAGAAGTCACTTTGAAAATGCCATCAAATTCACATGCTAGTATGGGTACCCACACATTCGGATATGTGCAAATAACCACTGCTTCTCAACTCCATATTTTGTTCCCATTTAAAAAATACATAGGTTTCCTTAAGACCTACTTTTCACTCTGTATATTTTACCGAATAAAAAAACATTGCAAGGCGCAGCTCAGTTATTGGCTCTGGGTCTGGCTATATATCCCTGCAACCAGAAGGGTCCACTGGATGTAACAGTATATTGCTTATAAACATCTGATATAAGTATAGAAAGAAGTTACACTGCACTGTTGAGCCTCCCGCACAAAACCCTGTTTGATAAGAGTATTAGTCCCTCGGTAGAAGCCCAGTTAGCTAGCTTCTGCAATAGTATAGTGGTATAGGCTTTGCCTTCAATATCCAGCTGTGCTATTAGGTGGTAATTTCTGGGATCAATATTGTCACCCTTCTTAAAACAAGCATTTGCAATTTCTGGAAAACGAGGCAGCATCTGTGAGGCCTGCACAAATAACATGACGAGGTTTGTCCTTCACTGGGACCCAAACACCCAAATGTAGTGCCTGACTCTCAGAGGGTAGCGTTGCGGAGCAGTCTGAGGCTTACTCAAAGGAGGTGATGTGGGCTAGTAATCACAATTTGCAAGTGCGCAGAAATAACACTCAATAATTGATTGTCCTGTCTGTACTTTGCTTTATAAAAGTAAGAGTACATTTATTAAACACACACACTACTCAATACTATGCACCAATTTACAAATATACATAAGCTGTTGGAATTACTTTGTGACATTGTATAACATCTCCACCCCTCCCACAAAGGGGGGGGGGGTCTAGTACCACCACTCCCATGTATGCACATCATCTTGCCCCCCATGCAGTTAGTGGATCTTAACCTGGAGCAAGGGCCCTGCGCACTGGCACCATCCCAGTGGCGACCCACCCCAGTACTTCAACCAGCATTTAAAATAGGTAACCCTGCATTGGTGACACACAACCCTGACCAAGCATTTCCTACTGACCATAAGGAATGCACCTCTATATCTTAAGGGCTAACAGTCTGGGTTCTTAACCTAAGCGCAGAAGCACGAATACTTGTTTAAGCATCCCTTTAGAGTGACCATACTCATAACATTTGGATATCATTAGAATGCATTGCAATTACAACCCCTAAGGGCATCACAGATAAAATCACAGGTTTACGTAAATACTGTCGGACACCTTAGCAGGAATGTTTAGCCACTTAAATCCACTTTTCTTATGACTCCACCTTCACTATGTACTTCACATTAGACCCATGAACTTCAGTCCCTCTATAAAGAATAACATGAGTAAAAGCATTTGTGGTGCAATTACACCGCTTCACCTCCAGGAGATGCCTTCTTCCAGGCATCCACCACCTCCGCCCTTCACTCCATGAAGCACTTTTCAATTCACCCTCAGCTGAAGAACAAAAGTACCAGCCCAGAAGGTGATCAATGCAGGCTGAGCCCTTGAAGGGTTATTCTTTTCAATCCCTAAGACACTTAGGGTGAGCCTTTTCTCTTTGTGCAGGGGGAGACTACGCTTCTCCAGCAGCTTCCCCAGCACCTGCACCTTCATGTGGTGGTGACCCTGTCCTCCTGGGTCCACCACAAGCAAAGACGACGCTGTTTTGGTCTGGCTTGCGAGGCATTATGGGTAGGCTGTGCTCCTATTTGTGAATATTATAGCAGCGGCTCACCCGCTGAGACGGGGAGAGTCGGGATCTGTGCCTACGGCCACTTTGGCTGCCTGTTGGAGGGCCCGGTCCCACCCGAACCCTTAGGTGAGTAAGAAGGCTCGGGGAGCCCACCCCCAGCCGCATATGCAGTCTTCGGGGCCCGGTTCCACCTGGGCCCCTGGCACCGCTTTAACTCCTCCTCCTCCTTTGCAGGGCCCGGTCCCACCCGGGCCCTCCGCAACCTTGGCACTTCTGGTGGTGGGGCAGCCCGGGGAGCCCACCCACGGCTGCTCTCGCTGGCTCCCGCCAGAGCTGTTGTTCGAGTCTCACCGGACATCTTTTTTTTTGGGGGGGGCGACGGTGCTCCCCCGCATCCTGGCACCTCGGGGCCTGGTGATGGGGTCCCGGGCCCCACCTCCTCTCGATGGGGTTGCGCGACGGCACGCCCCATCGCCATTTTCGTCATGGGGCCAGGGTGGGCTCCTGGCACCCCGTGGGGCATGGTCACGGGGAGCGCAACGGCGCTCCCCAGCCATCCTCCTCACGAGGTAGGGGGGGTGTGACGGCCCTCCCCCACCTCCATCTTCGGTGGAGGCCAGGGAGGGCTCCCGGCCCCCTTCCGGCATCTTCACGGGGAGCACGACTGCGCCCCGGCTTTACTTCTCCTTGGGGACAGCCCCTGGGACCCGACCCACCCCAGGGCATCTCTAAGATCTCGAGCGCCAAGATACTCCTTGGAGTGAAAGTTGCGCGATAGAAATGTCTCTTACATTACATTAAGACGGGCGGCGGAGCCCCACGCGCTTTGTCGTCAGGCTTCTTAGGGGGGTCAAAGGTCACCTACCTTCCGTGGGCCATATCTCAGCCCCTGGGGGTCCGATCTTCTCCATTTTCGGTTCTTCGTGCTCCTGGTGGCGTCCCCCAGCCACAGGGAGCACTCTCCTTTGCCCTCTGGGTCTCCAAGAGGGGGCATCCTGCAGGGAGCGGTCTTCACTGGCTCTCCTCCTGCGCCTCTCTTCTCCCTGCGCAGAGGCCCCTGCTTCTGCGCACTGGTCCTGGTCTCTTCTTCTGACGCTGTTAGTGGGCTGGGGGGCAGTCAGGGGTATCCTCCTTCCCACTGCCCATTCCAGTCCCTTGCTCATTGCACCATCAGGATTCAAGCAAGCCGGGCCGATGACGCCTGAAATGGCAGAAACCGGTCCCCGGAAGCTTGTTTCCTTCCCAGTATAAGAATTGGCTTGGTAGTTTGGTTTGCCCTGTTCCCATCATGCACTGGGACAGGAACAGACTAATTTGCATATAGCCAAGTTCTGAGCTGGGATGGTGCAGTGAGCTAAAAAACGGTGATGGATCAAGCCCTGATCTTTGGACTGGGTAAGAGTGGTCTGCTTAATTCAGGCACTCTGTTCATCACCACCCCCTTTTCTGAATAATTTTGTCCACCATAAGCGTGGAAGGGTATACTCAGATGTGAGTCCCTTGCTCATTGCACCATCAGGATTCAAGCAAGCCGGGCCGACGACGCCTGAAATGGCAGAAACCGGTCCCCGGAAGCTTGTTTCCTTCCCAGTATAAGAATTGGCTTGGTAGTTTGGTTTGCCCTGTTCCCATCATGCACTGGGACAGGAACAGACTAATTTGCATATAGCCAAGTTCTGAGCTGGGATGGTGCAGTGAGCTAAAAAACGGTGATGGATCAAGCCCTGATCTTTGGACTGGGTAAGAGTGGTCTGCTTAATTCAGGCACTCTGTTCATCACCACCCCCTTTTCTGAATCATTCCCAGGCTCCAGCACCTTCCGCCTCAGCAGACCACACCGCAGAGAGAGCTTCTCCTTCTGTGCTAGTACTTTTTAAAAGTTGAGTAGGGAGCTGGCAGGAAGTCTGTGTGTCCTATCAAACAGCGGCACATCACTTCCCTGCCCCTGCTCTCTCCTTCTTGTCCAGCCTCTGGGTTTGTTCAAAATGGCATCGTCCAGTGTCTCTGGCCACATGGCCTCTGAAACCCAACTCCTTCCCCCCCCCTCACTGCCTCTACCGTGGTTCCCCTGGGTGCCTGGCACCCAGCGACAGCAGTTGGATTGGCTTGTAGCTCCACCTATCTCCCTTCCTTGGAGGGAAGATCTTCGCTCAGGTAAGAAGGGGCATTAATCTAACCTGCCAGGGCCAGACCCCAGCCAGGGACTCAGAGAAATATGACCTTTCTGGACGACCCAAAAGCAGTACAAATATGACGTTGGACTCTGCAGAATACTTATTTTCACCTACAATACAATGGACTTTAGTGCGTGTCTGGAATCTGTAGGCCTTGTGGAAGTCATTCACGCCATGGACCCCACATTCCCATACGGGAATAAGGAAGTGAAAACACAGTAAAACACACTGACTTGCCCTGGCATGTTTCTTTCCAGTGTATAAAGCCTATTCCATGTCACCACCCAATTCTGCATAAGTCCTGCCACACCATTCAATTTGTTCCTGCTCCTAGACTAGACACGCTAGGAATCTCCCCTGCGCAGCCCCTACACATGTGCACACGCATGTACACATGTCTGCATGTAACCAGCCCAGTGCCCCATCCTCCAGCTGCTGTGCAGCGGCCTAGTCAAGCCATGGGGACACCAGTAAAATCTCCTTGCAGTCTCCTTCATTATGAGTTCACTATGAATGAGTCCCAGATTATGAGGCTCCCCCACAGTAAAAGTTCAACAATTAGGTGCTCAAAAAGTGAAAAATCCGGGCGGCCCTTAGTGTCAGAACCACCTTCTAAGAGCCATGCAATCTCTCGCCTTTGGGACCTTATATGAATTTAGCTATGCAGCACATTAGCCTGGGTGCTGCCACATCTACTGTTCTTTAACATGGAGGGAAAGTAAGCACCAAACTGCGTGACACACCAGATATGGAAACACATGGAGAGAAATATTGCCTTTTAGCGGAAAATGGTATAGTGCAAAGCTTTATTTTTAATAAGTCGTTTGGTGGTCATACCTCTGAACATTACAATATTTGAAAAAAATATTGTCTATGGGTGCTCGTGGAAGACAATGTCTATGGACTGGAATCTAGAGAATGCTAAAGTGATTCTGGTATTTTACTGATCTCTTCTGGTCGTTTTCTATCGAGAAAGTTAAATGGAGGCAGTTGCCAGAACATTTTTAACAAAGTCCCTCAGCAGAAAGCAATTCTGGTATTTTCATGACTTCTACTGGTAGTTTTCTATCAAGACAGTTAAATCGAGGGAGTTGAACAGACAAAAAGTCCCCTAGCGGAAGCAGACAAGTCCTAGGGTTGATCTCCAGAGCCCACAAAGTACATACACATATAAGTATATAAATATATACAAGAGGCCTCGAATGCTCGACCTGAATAGGCTGCAATAGAGAGCCCCTCAATGAGTCCCGAACGTCTTCATGGAGTCTGGTTTCAGCATACAAAGGAGCGAGCGCTGAGGCCCAAAACTGTGTGTCTTCTCTAAACAATAACCCTGGTAGGCCTGTGGGGTTAGGGGTGTTGTCCTTTCTGATCTTCAATACTTTGCTGACCACAAGATCGTTCAGTCCTGAGTGGTCTGTTTTTGCCGCTGTCATGTCAGCATCTGCTTCCTCTGTCTTCCCCCCGGAAGCTGATTTGTTCATTGGGGACTTGTCATGGGGCTGGTTATAGAGGGCTTTGACATGTGCAATCAGTTTTCCTGCTGGGACTGCCAGAATTGTTGATAATAATTGGCAGTCAGGTCAAAGATTTTGATGGTCTCTTGTACTTTTCTTTTGTGCTCCCATACAAGATGTTTGTTTTTTAACTGAAAACTACAAGTGTCTTTCGAGAGGGTTCAACTCGCTGAGCCATACAGAACTAGTGTATCCTGCTCTGTGCAGCGGAATTAAATAATAGCTGGATGTCAGACACTGTAAGATCATGGCACCCTCGCCTGATGCCGACCATTGGGAATACCATTATTTACTGCAGTATTTCAGAATCGGAGCACAACCCCTCTCAATGTTATTGCCAACAGATGAGGTCTAGCGACTGCTACTGATCTGCATTCTAACTCTAGCCTTGGCACTTAATGAAAAAACTCTGTCTGATCGTGGACAAAATATTATCTCCCAGTTCCTATAATAGTACATAGGTTAAATAAACCATGATACAGCGTACAGCCCCAAATGCATGATGTCATCACACTTTGGTTTCTAAAATACAGCCTAGTTATATTCTATACACCACCAGACCTATATAGAGGAATTTCACACCAGAATCAAGGAAAAAACAGACGCACTGGATTCTGGGAACACCACATTCTGGATTCAATGATTCCAAGCAAACGCTTAGAACAATATAAAATCAGAGTCACTTGAGACATGATCACCAAAGACCGATAAGTCTCAATGATGTTAAAAAATCACAGGCACTTTTTGCCCATTTGGCCTTCAGCGTACAGGCCTTAAATGCGGATACTTATAAACAAACAATAATGTGAATGGGGGAAAGAGCAAGAAGACAGAGCCATTCCTTTGCCAGATGTGGTTTCTTCTTGTGTAGGTAAACCATGCATTTCTGGTCAGTTTACATTTATCATGAGCGCAGTTAACGAGACTGAAACTCGGTGGGCGGTGCAGAATAGAGGTCGATGGGGGACCGGGGGGGGGGATATTCACGTGCGTCACGTCTGTACGGGGATTATCACCAGTGTAGGAGCATTTGTTAGCTACTAAACTGATTGTCATAGGAAGAAGTGCACTTAATGTAAAGGAAAAATAAACTTGATGGAAAGATAGAGAGCTGCCCTCTATACGCAGCTACTGTCTAAACTGGTTAGCAAAATGCTTAAGTGTAGCAAGGAGCAAACTAAATAGCATACTCTATAATATCTGAAATAAACAAACAGGGCATTGGCTGAAAGGGTGCTTTTAGAGAAGTTCAGGGGCTGCAGGAGTGTAGCTACCCCTGGTGCAGCATGTACAGTGGCACCGGGCCCAAAGCCCTAGGGAGCCTACTGAACAGTGATAATTGTGTTTTACTACTCCCAACAGGATATACAAGGGCCAGTTTGCTTGCATGCACCAGGTCCCATGGAATCCTTGCGGAGTGGGCTCTTTAAGACAGAGCTGCTAGGACGTTATAGCTTTGTATGGTAAAGTTCATATGAATGAATGAAAGCACTTCTAAAGCACGCAGCTACTCAAGAGTATCCTGGCGCTGAAGCAAAGGAAGGAATACCAAGTGTTATAGGCACTTCTTGGGAGCACTGACACTATTGAAATGGTTTGCTGCGGCTGAGTTGGTTTTATATTAAAAATGGTTCAATGCAAAGAGTGTCTGTGCTAAATGGGCTACCTTGAGGTGGAAATGCAGTGATAAGGCAATAACTAAACACCATAATAGTTACATTAAAGTATGCAATGCAAATAAACTGAATGGAGCAGCGTACGACTGTCCTAACTAGAGTTTGTGCACGGGCTGCATGAGAGTATTGAACTGTTGTTACTTCATAGGTTGGGCACTGACCACGAGGTATATTGTAGAAATGGACCCAGGGCAGCGACATGGAATGGAGCAAATTCCATAGAGCAGAACTGTCTTTAGGGCGGATATAAGTTGTGACTGAGTGTAGGATTGCAGAATTGTAACGCATACAGAAAGAGAACGTGGCTGGGGGCGTAATTCAGAATGTCTCAGTACAGATAGAATTAATAGGCTGATAGAAGCGTGCCTCGACACGACTGGGTGCTCATTAGTGCTGTTCAAAAATAGCACCAATGGCATCATTATGAAAGATACGACTGGACTGCCCTTAAATAAAGATATTACACGGACTGGCTCCATTGTGTGCCCTTGCTGCCAAGGCAGGGCGTTCAGTAAAGGGTATCTGCACAGCTTTGACTGCTGAGAGACTATGGGCTGCCAGGGACAGGGGACCGCTGTCATTAGAATGTGAAGGTAGAACTGTCCTTAAACCTTTGACTGGCGTGGGGATAAGTGAGATGGGGAGAACTGCCCCTGGAGCAGATAGAAGACTGGCTGAAAAGAATAATACAATTTACAGGAGTTATGGAATGGTAGAATAACCCAAGCTGTACTTGATGCAGACCAAGTACAGGGAAAGAATGGGGTAATCATTAAATGCAGTGTGCGTGGATGAACATAGCTAGGCAGTGAGCACCCAGAGAGGCTTTTTGAAGACTGGTAACACAGCGACCCATGTGTGCCTTACCTGGGCAGAGCCTCTTCTGTGCGCCTTGGCATCCCTTCTCCGCAGACTCCTCTCCGTGCTGCCCTCCAGGCCGGGCAGTTTGCGCGAGGGCATGCACAGCTGGCGGAGTCTGCATCCTGGAAAGAAGGTGCTCGGTTCTGAGCCCCAGGCAGTCAGAGAGAGATCCAGGACACTGTGCTGCTGCTTCCACTGCTCCGGCGTGTGCTCTTGGGCTTTTTGAGTACTCACCCAGGCGGGTCACGTGCTCTGAATGTAAGTGCGAAGCCCTCCCTTGCAAGCCTTTTAGTAGACACCACTGTCCATGAAACAATAATTCAAGCAGTTGAGACCCAATAGCATGTTTTGAGACACTTTTAAAGGACTATTTTCCAAATGTTTATGATGGTGTTTAACATACTGGAAAATTACAAACTGTACTTGGCCCAAGCTGCGTGCGCAAATACTAAACAAGCAATCAAAACAAAAAGCGGTTGCGAGTGTCCCGGCAGCTTAGAAAGTGAAAGCGTGCACAGCGCGCAGAATGAAAACAAAGCACGTCGTCCTGCTCGAAGTAGGACAAACTAAAAAAAGTAAATAGTGCTTACATCACTAAAAATAACATGTACCATGTAACAACCAAGTAAAGGGGCCAGTAGCCATGGGAAGATGCAAATGACCACACTGCCATAATAAGGAGGGACTAACAAGCCTCATAATGAACGAGAAGACAGCATTTAGAAAGGACAAAGAGACAAGCCAATGAAAAGTATGGGTGGGGTAGTGGGCGCGGCTTCCCTCCCGTACTGAACTACCCCAGATCTTCCCGAGAGCACCTCTTGCACGCTGGCTCTAGGCTCAACCTAAAAAGTAATGTATGAGGTCCAGCCTATGATTTCAGCAAGATGGGTAGGCATTCTTTTTCATAATATTTCATCATTAGTTTTTTTGTTGTTGTTGCTTGCCATCTCATTGTTGGCCCTTTACTGAGTCACCATTTAATGTGAGTACCTAACATATCCTGATTCACTTTAATGTTGGAATATTATGTCAAAATATTCCTAAATGAAGCAGGATACATTAATAAAATATGTATGATATTGCTTTGAGTTAATAATAATTATTTAAAGAAAACAATTTAAAACTTAAAAACGGAGGAATATTGCAGGTTCTTAGAATCTTCTACCCGCACTAAATTCATAGATAATTAAGAACAGTGAGTGACATACATTTATTTGAAAAGAGCGCAATAGAAAAGAGCACTAATTGTGTACATAAACTGAATTAAAAGGGAAATACTAAAGTTTTGTAGTAGAGGATCTCTGTGTATAGTCATAATCATGTGAATAGTCGCGCCCATCTGCGTGGACCCCTGAGCAATCGAAATAGTCTCTTAAGTTGTCCTCTTCTGCAGTCCTGCATAGACACTTAAGAGAAAATCAAAGACAAATAATGCAGCCTGAAATTAACAAGGCTACTCTGGCCAGCAATTCATCCTGAAGTGAAAAAGGAAATAACACTGAAATTTAACATTTTGCTAAGTTTCACACACAGAGAAACTCCCCTTCACAAAAATCCTTTATGATAGAGAGGAAGGGTTGGACAGAAAAGCCCCATTGGCTGCCATTATGTGTCTGTAAATAGATACCATGCCTTTAAGGAACTCTCCAGAGACCCTCTGTATCCCATGATGCACAGCCACAGGCTAGTTACTTTCAGTTCTTTTTTCCGGCTCCTGCTAGCAGGACCCTGGAGCATTGATCTCTACCTTTAGTGGTATATCTCCACTTTTTGGAGCTTTTTTGATAGTTTGAGTGTTTCACTCAACGTCTGAGGCCTTTACCTTCCTTTTGCTGTCTTTTTGAGGCAGTTTATCCACTCTTTCCTTGTCAAAATGCCATCTTTATTTGACAAGTGCCCTGAATGTGGCAGGAAGAAGGCCAAATTGGACACTCACGGGGTTTGTATACGCTGTCATCCCTAAACTCCTGTTCCTGACTCCTGTGTCATCTGCAAATCCTTCTCCTGGAGGACCATGCGTGGCAGGGAGAAGATTAGTCTTCAAGGCCTGGAGCAGAGAAGATAACAGGCTGCAGGTGGGCCATCTGGTCGTGGAGAGAGCCTTTCCTCTTCCACAACCCATGCGTCGGCCTCTGGGGGGCTCCCCAGTCGACAGAAGGCTCAGAAAAGACACAGGTCCTGGTCGACGTCGACTACGTCGAGGCCAGGTATGACTACCATATGCTCCTCGTTCACCCAGGGCTCTTGGTCTAAATGACATCGAAGATCAACGTCGAGGGGAAGGACGTCGAGACTTCGGACGAGGTTGACGTAGAGGACTTCACAGACGACGTTGACACATAATTGCCGTCGATCTGAGTCCAGGAGACATGGGCACTCGCCGTCGAGGCAACATGCCGTTTGCCGCCAACACGCAGATCGCCCGTCGATGAGAAGATAAACGCCGTCGAGGGGGAAGCCGACGTGGAGGCGAAAGCCGACGTGGAGGCGAAAGTCGACTTCGAGAAGTCATCGGAGTTTTGGTATTAGAATAGGCTGACATAAGGGGAATAGACAGCAAATTAAAATACCCCCATTTGAACCACATCTTTAATCACACCAAGAAGGCAAAACAAGCAAACCCAGCCCTTCTTAGGAGGATTCTCTTTGCCCTTTCATCCTCCTTCCAATCATCCATCCATCATTTGACCCTTCTCTCAATCAATTCATCCATCATTTTATACACATTCCTTTCTCCTATCAATTTTACTTTATTCTTCCCTTTTGTCCATTCTTCATCCTTCACTGTGTCTCCATCCACACCCTTCTGTCATTGTATCCCATCAGTATTATTGATGAGCAGATCTGCTGACAGAAGACTCAAATGATTCATGTTTTAGTGGGACTCGGTTCACCTGCCCAACAGGCCCAGTGGGAGCCCCAGCTTAAACTGCCTAAGCCTGGACCAGGAGAAGCGTTCTCTTGTGCACTTTATTTTAGCAATGCCATCAAAGACCCTGTCCCATGTTGAAAGGGGAGTGCTGACAACTTGACCTAATCTGCATTTCTCACTGTGCTTCCAGGTCATTGCTTTCTGCAGATCTGCAATTTTCAAATTACAAGGACCACTTCCAGCTCTTGCTGCAGCTGGAGGAGATCCAGATGGAGGTGGACATCAGAAGATATGATCAAACGGACATGAGCATGATCCAGGATCCTAGCAACAGAAAGCTTCTCATCTTGTCTGTAAGAATGCTTTTGCCTCTAGTGGGTGAAGTTTTAAATGTTTCCATCAGTTTGTATGTGATATTAGAATTTTCTTGCAGGTCAAGCGCTTATTGAAGTCTTATTTTCTTAAATTCATATTCTGGATATATAAATAACCTACCTTGTTATGACGTGTCTCCAGAATTCTTTCATTTGAAGCATTTTTGTGATATTGAGTTCTAAGGGGAAACCTCTGTTCAGGTGAAGTCAATAAGTGGGCCTTTCTGCAAGACTTGGTTATAATATGATCCCACTTTGTTCCATCTTACAAGTGTCTTTGAGGTTTTATTTTCCTGGGGGAGAGGGCGGGGAAGGTGTGCGTTGTACCATTTATTGTATTTTAAATGTATTTACATAAAGTATTCGTGTGCCAAGAAAGGCAAGTACAGAAAATGCCTTGTGTGTTTGTGTATGCGCTACAGAGATAGTTGTGTATCCAAGGTCAAATATCGGCAGAGCGAACTACGCTTTCAATTCTTCCGGTGCCATTAAAAGTAGTTCTGTTAATTTGTTGAATAGAGAGAGACCTATTTACCCAGGTGTGGCTCCAATCGTTTTTTTTTAAATACTAGAGATACACGCTCGCAACTACAACTTTACAAGGAAAAGCTAATCATCCATGGAATATGTGGAGGTTGGCCATTAGTATTGCTGAAACACATGCTTGTGTTTGCTTTCTGTGCTGTCCGATTTGCTTCTTGATGTGCAGCATTCCTTGGGGAATAATCATTAGCAAGCTGCTAGCCATGGGCACTTAAACATTGATAATGGGCTCCTTATTGCCATTTGTACATTGTAGTGGCTACAGTTTTTCGTAGTAAAGTGGTACTAAGTGTAATATTAGATAAAGGATTTAGGTTCTGTTTTTAGTTCTTGATTTTAGCAAGAGTTGCGGAAGATTGATTGAAGCTATTGTAGCCCAGCTACATGTGTTTGTGGGTTTGCCTGATATTCCTCTTGTACTACAGGTACCTGGTGTTGCTGAAAATCGACCTTCAGTGCTCCGAGGAGATCATCTCTTTGTAACCCATGCCAACCACCGCGGAGGGCAAAATATCATTCGGTACAAAGGCTATGTGCACGCTGTGGAACTTGAACAAGTCAAGCTGGGGTTCTCTCAAAAGTAAGACTGCTAGTGTTTTCTCAATCATGAATAATTTTACTTTGTACTGGGTGTGTCACTGAAGCCATGTCGGGTTTGAGGGGAGGAATGTAGATAAACTGGCATAGTTCTACTTTATGCAATACTCGATGTTCTTGTTATTGCGTAGCTACTACCCGTTTGCTTTGTTTGTGCTCCTCTGTAGTTTGTTGGTGTCAACCTAACTCTAGTCTGTTGCAGCGCGTGCCAAGTTGAGGAAATAAGCACCCAAAGCGTTTAACATGACTGAATAAAAGCACAAAAACTAAAAATGAAGCCATAAACTCGACTAAAATAAAGCTAGGAGCCATTAACTAGGACAGTGGTCCACTCAATTAATAAAATACAGCACTTTTTTTTATACCATATATCCCATCGTAGATGCATGCCTTCTCTTTCTTAAATTACATTCGGACAGTTTTTTCAAAGGAAATCTGCCAGGCAAGACCCCTCACAAACAGTGTTGGGCTTTACTTGATCATCACTTTTTGTTAATACATAGTCCTTTATGTTTATTGTCCGTCAGCTGTAAAATTGAAACCTTTCACTGTTCCCTTCTTTGAAGTAAAGAGACAAGATTTTAATGAGATGACTCCTGGTTTGGCGTGGTGGCAAGTAAAAGATCATTTTTGACTAACGCCAAAGACTGGTTTGTCATGGCCGCGCCCATAGTCGATCCCCAGATCATGCGTGCCAGCTACCAGAGCCTCATGACTTTGACAAACCGTCAGGAGAATTTGTACTTCTGAAGTCTCTTTCAGGTTCCTCAATTCTGCACTTTGGTGAGGAGTGTTGATCTGTCTTTGCCATCCTACTTTTCTTGTACCACAACCCATTGGAGTACGTTGGTTATAAGATTTGGCTTAAATTTGTAAGTGTGTAGTGAGGTGGCAAATCTATTTTACCTGTAAAGCAACCAAAACATTAAAGCAAGCCGTAAAACCCAGGTTAGTCCAACTTATAGCTTTAGCTACCAAAACCAACGAATTCAGCAGGAGTTCAACAACTACATATCTAAGTTAGTGGGTGCCCACACTGTCCACTGCCTTGGACCGTGCCCTACTGGAGGGTTTTGACTTTCATAAAAAAGGTCTGAAGGTTAAAAAAAAAAAAAGAAAATGTGACCAGGGCAACCCACTTGGTATACCCAACCTCTGCTCTATTGCAGAGAACCTAAAATTGCACCTCCATAGAAAACAGTGACTTTTGATTGGTGCTTTAGTTTTTCTTGGTGCTGTTTTACCTAAACATTAAAAATATACCTCTAGTTTCCCTGAATTAATTTTATCTGCTGTTTTTGCTCAATCTTCCTCCATTTCGTTATTAATTGGTTTGAGATCTTATTGTTGTGTTCTTTTCTTAAAAGTTGTTGGTACTGCTTGAACTTACTGTATACTTGATTTGGGATTTCCTGCTACTTGTACCATAATTACCAGGGTTTGAGCAGAGATTCCCCCAGAACTGTGTTTGGACTTAAAGGGTTTGATTTAGTATGGGTACCACCCTCCCCAAATTATTAGCCCGTTTTCTGACAATGATACCACATATTTGTATGTAAAATTCTAGGTGCACTCATTATTACGTTTAATGCATAATAATCTTTTTAATTGTGTAAGAATAAGTCAGTCTAGTTATTTGACTTAACAAAAAGTGGATTCATTTGAAATAGTTATGAGGGTTGTGATTGAGACCAGTGTATGCATTAATTCCAGAAACGATGTGGGTGAATGCGGAAAATGTAGTCTTTTATACTTTACATTGTACACGTAGCAGTTTTAAAATTAGTTCAGAACAGCAGCACTCTCTTCATAAAACAATTTGATGTATATTTACTTAAGTTATATTCGTATTTTATAGTTTGGGTCTCCTACGGCTAACATTTAGTTTAACTGTTCATGTGATATTACTCATCTAATTTTGGGATTTTGGGATGTATGTGATAGCTGCTTATGTGATTGTGTTAGCTAAGCTTTTGTGCAACTGCTACTGTGTCAGAGTTGCCAACCCTGGATCATTTCTGTGTGATATAAGCCACCAAATATATTATAAAATAACAAAACGCATACCATAATGTGGACTGCAACAAGACACGATAGTCTGCTTCCTCTTACACATTCCTCAATCCAGGAAGTACACCTATCAGTCCTATAAATGACACGTTCCCAAATTGGTAAAGATCTTCAGCTACAAACACTGGCCTTGAGAAAACAACCAAAACATAGCTTTAAAAATTACTGCATTCACTCTGCTGATTATCCTGCTCAAACAGAAGCTTGCTTTTTGTGACTGAAACTTGGGTTAAACCTCATACCGTTTAAGACTGGAAGGAGGAACATGTAGAAGCAAAAAAACATATTTATTTGTGAAGATGGTAGTGATGAGAAAAATAGAGATTGCAGTTGAGAATGTTTGGTCTTCTCGCAAATGTTGGTAGTTTATTATGCAGGCGGATCGTTTTAAATCTTTTTGTGTTTTGCAGCCTTTTAGGCAAGTTTGTTGACCACTTGAAGTTTGATGTCACCTTCACATTTAATCGTCTGCCTCTGAGAGTGCAGCATAGAGCAGTGGAGCTTGCGGTACAGAACCACCTGAAAGATGTCCTCTTTCCTTCTGTGTCCTACGGAAAGTGCATCCTACCTCCTGGAACAAAACTGCGGTAAGGTCAGAATGGGAGAGTGAAACCAGTTTTATGTACTAGTTGTGAGGCTATAGTAAAACAAAATGGTGCTGAGTGCACTTTCAAGTGTGTTATTTTTGGGTTAAATGTTTTTACCTGGATAGTGGTGCTCTGAAAAACAAATGCTGGTGTTCTTCCAAGGTATGGGGTCCAGTAGTTACATTTACTATTATGCATTTGGTTGCAATTTAAGTATGCTTTCTCAACTACAACTTTGCTGCAAATTGATTAAAGAAAACCTTGCAATCACTTTTTTTCTAGTTTACAAACTAGCTGGGTATAGTTTATTAGCACTATTTTCTTGTAAGAAAGGTCACCAATCTGTTAACAGTGGGGAAACACCCCAAATTGCCTCTGCATTGTGTGCTTCTGTATGGGAGATGTTGGGAACTGCTTTAAACCATTGGCATCATTCAGTTCACCCTGTTTTCTTCTCTGATGTGTTAGAGGCCTGAGAGGGGAGGTCCTGTGGTAGTGTTTTCATATTTATAACTGAGATTTACACAATGGGATCCTCAGCAGTTTGCTTTTTGATAGCATTTTTAGGCTAACCGCAAGAGTCATTGGGACTTTTTGACTGTCAGATCTGAACAACTTGTAAAACTTTCAACCAATCTCCCAGCTACCTTTCTTGGCCAAAGTTCTTGAGCAACATGTGCTCAAAACTCTCTTGGAAGAACACCAGCTGCTACACACACAACAAGCAGGATTCAGGGCCCACAACAGCACTGAGTTGGTGATGCTCTCAGTGCTTGATGAATTGAGGCTAGTAGCTGACAAGAAGATTCCCTTGGCACTGATCTTATTGGATCTCTCAGCCGCGTTTGACACGGTTGACAATGCGCAGCTGCTAGCCCGTGTCCGGCGGCTGGGAGTATCCAGGAAAATCGGTCTCAAAAAGTCCAACTGGGGGAATGTGGGTCTAGGCACGGTGTCCTACGTTGGGGGGGAGGGTCCCACAAGGCTCTGTGCTGTCCCCCTTGCTATTCAATATTTATCTCCAGCCGCTGGTGGAAGCAGTGGCAAAATTAGACTGCCATATATTCAACTACGCTGATGACACCCAGCTAATTGTCCGAGTTAATAACTGTCCCCAAGCACAGCTCAATGTCCAGAACATCCTCCAACTCGCCATGAACTGGATGACTTCTAATTCACTGTAAGCGAACCCGGATAAGACAGAGGTGCTGGCTCTAACCACAGAGGCCTCACCCTGGTCAAATCTTTTCTGGCCCCAAAAGCTCAGTACCACCCTGACACCAGTACCAGTTGTAAGGAGCCTTGGGATCAAATTAGACACCAAACTAACTTTAAACAATCAGGTTTCAGCGGTAGTGGGGAACTGCACAAGTTTTTTGCGGCAACTCCGAAAGCTTTGTACCCGGCTGTCATCCTCTACCATGCGTACCATCGTGACGGCCCTAATACTATCATGTTTGGACTATTGCAACGCAGTCTACACAGGGCTCCCTGACAAACTCCTGGAGAAACTCCAGGTGGTTTTAAATGATGCAGCTAAGCTGATTTTTAAATTACCAAGAAGAGCACATGCTACCCCCCCTGCTAAAACAGTTACACTGACTCCCTGTCAAGCAGAGGGCCAGGTTCAAGGGTCTTTGTATTGCGCATAAAGCTAAACATGGAGTGGCGCCCAAATGTATCAAAGATCGCCTGAAGCCCTATGTGCCCAGACGCCACCTCCGGTCATCTGAGGCCTGCCTGCTGGCCTGCCCGCGCTTTAACAGAACTACTTTGGGGGGGACTGGCTTTTTCAGCCGTAATCCCCCAGATCTGAAATAAGCTTCCGGACAATATGCGTAGGGAACCCATGCTACTTTAGGAAAAAACTTAAAAACCATTCTGTTTACTGAGGCGTTCGGCTAAATCCTCCTTCAATGCACTGACTATATTTGGAACCAAGGGACTCCGGTCAACGCTACTAGCGCCTAGAGACCTTTGGTGATTAACGCTCTATAAATCTAATCTAACAAAAATCATCTATGAATTTGTTTCGTTCTTTCACAATTTATTCAGTTTGTTGCTTCTTAACAAGATTTCAGGGAATCCCTTACCGTCCTTTTAGAGTAGACTACAGAAGCAGTGTAGCAGTGTGAGGTAAGTATAACCCTATCTGTTGTGGATGAGGCTTCAATAGCCTGAAATACAAAATCAACTTTCTTAGCGAGGATCTAAATAGCAATGTTACTAACTTAAATATGACCTCACTTAGCCCTACTGGAGGTAAAAACATATGCATTAGTCGCCTTCGCAACCCTATGAAAGTTATCCTCCACACACCCTTACGATACCACACAACCAGCCATACCACTAGCTAAAAAACCCCACTGACTAACCAAATCTATCTGAGGCGGACATTATAGACCTATTACAATCCTATCAAGATGTAGCTCAGACACTCACTTAACCAACCTATGACATGCCGATCATTTTAATCGGCAACACATAAATATCACGCTGGAAGGTGCAGACGGCCAACCCCAATAACTTGATCTGGAAACTGCTAATCCCGTACCACAAGAACAAGCACTAGAAGTCAGAGACAACACTAAAGTGAGTACAGATCGGTGGATAAACCTGGCACAAACATTGCCAAATCTATCTTATTTCATGAGAGTGACATGATATTCCGAACCAAGACTTTGGTAAATCAGTCGTCCACTCCCTTGATAGATATCCTTGCACCTCCTAATTTTACGATCAAACAACTCGATCATCCTCAACGACTGGTCGGATGGATTGCAGTTATGTACGGACAAGGCAGTGCAACTTCTCTACCAGCCAGCAGGGACAACCTATTGTTCCTCTAACAACTAATGGAAACCACTACGGTACACTCCCTATTACACTCAAACTCCATCTTTCTAAGCGGCTTCAGTCTCCACTGGAAAAATGAGGAAGACATACAGGTCACTACTCCTGAAAAACGTACTTAGCAATCATAAACTGGTACAAGGGTGCACAGGTGTGACCCTCACCAAAAGGGGCTATGCTTGATCTAATCATAACAAAGAGATGCCATTACCACAGATGCCATCATCTCAAATGACTGGTCAGTTAATCGCCAAATCATTTTCTATATTGACACCCACACCAAAATGTCAAGAGATCAAACAAAAACACTGTATGAGAGACACTCGAAACATTAACTGGGATGACCAGACTTCCCTGTGCTAGAGGAACCTTCCCCCACTAAACAAACTAAGGAGCATACATAAGCTTACTAAGCACTACAACCAAAAAATGTCAGATACATTAGAGGTGGTAGTTATGGTCTACCTCAAAAGACACAAAACAAATTCTCCCATCCTTGGTTCAACAAAGACTTATACAAAGCAAGCAGTGGCAAAGCCAATAGACCTTGCCTCTGTGAGAGCTAAGGGCTGTGCCAGCGTCGTATAGCCATGTTGTACAGCAGTGTGGCTGCTGTTCAGAATGGCTAAAAGTTAGTGGCATGGTATAAAGGAGGGGAGTAGCATGGAGTGGTGTAGAGTAGAATAGATTTTTGTGGAGTAGGGCGAAGCAGCGCAGGCTGAGCCACGCATGTGCCTTAACCCCGCATATGCCTTAACCACACATATGCCTGAACCACACATATGCCTGGTTAAGGCAGTGCCCTGTCTAGATGCACAGATGGCCGGGCACAGGAAGAGGAAGGATTGGGAGAGGATGCGGTCTGTTAAGTAGGTCTGGGTTTTGGGGAGTGGGGGTAGTTTTTATGGGTGGGGTAGTTTTTAGGGCTGCAGGAGGGTCAGGATTGTTTATAGGGCAGGGGTCGGGTTTTATGGCTCAGGGAAGGGGGTGGTTGTGGTAATTTTTCTGGGGTGGGGCAGTATATAGGGCAAATGGAGGGAGGGCTTGGGTTGGTTTTAGGACATGGGAGTCTGTTTTTAGGGCTTGGGGCAGGGGGAGGAAGGGGTTTTCATGGCTGGGGGCAGTGTAAGGGCTCAGGGGCTGGGTTGGACGTTTTTAGGACATGGGGGTGACTTTTGAGGCTCAAGGCGGAGGGAGGAAGGGACAGTTTTTAGGAATGGGGACAGTTGTAGGGCTCAGGGCGGGTCTGGGGTTTTGGTTGTTTTTAGTACATGGGGCAGCGTTTTGGGGTGAGAGGGCTGGGATATGAACTTTACCATGCATATCCCTTTACCAATCATGCTTTTGCCACGAAATTGCGTGGTAAAGGAATGGGTTAAGACGCATTTGTTGTTGGGGCAGCTTGGTATAGGCAGGCGTGGTTTAGCCATGCGTGCTTCTGTCATACAACCGTGGAGTGGCATAGAGTGAGGTGAAGTGGCATAGAGTACAACGGCAAAGAGTGGGGTGGTTTGGAGTTGCATTGTGTGGAGTGGCGTAGAATAGAGTGGTCTAGAGTAGTACAGTTGTGTGGAGTGGCATAGAATAGAGTGGTGCAGAGTAGTACAGTTATGGGTGTAAGTAACTAAATTGTCAATAGCGACAGCAGATAGGTTGAAAGCAACAAAAAAAGGAAGCCATATGTCTGTGTTAAATTGAGGCACATTGCATGTCCAGGAATAACACTGGGCCACTTATAAAATATAAAAATAGTGTTTTACAAAAAAGATAAGGAAGAACAAAGATGAGGAGGAACACATACTTAATGCATTAACCAAGGAGGACCTAAGACAAGGAAGGAAGGTAAGCTTATGGGCAAGCAATCTAAAGACTGCAAAAGAGTGACAACAAAAACAACTTATGGTATACTGTGGGTGCATTGTAAGCCCATTGAATTGTGAACAATCCATCTCGCTGCACACTGGATGCTCTGTGTAAGCACAACCTAAAAAGCAAGAGACTCGGACGTGCTTAGAGAAAATATGAAGGCAAGAACCCTAATCTTGGCATGCAAAACCGCTATGGAAGGTAAGAAACCCCAACAACAAGACCATTGGGAATGCAAAAGCATCTTTTTTTCAAATCCCAACTAGACAGAGCCAAAAATAAGCCAGTGAAAATGTACAAAATTGTCAAGCAGCAAACAGGATCTTGCCATCCCACAGTGATCAAGAGTACCTACCAGGAAAACTGTAAAGCCTTCCAACCTTCAAGGAGAAAATACTGAAAATTTAACAAACAGCTGCATCGCTAAACAACATATTTCACGATCGGTGAGAAATCACATTAGTGGGCAAACCTCGAAACCACATTCAGCCCACTGAGACCTAGAATGAGGCCACATGGAGCGAGTTCAAAACCTCACTGAGGAGATCAACAAGATCCTAGCATCTATGAAACCAATATCTCATTTCCATCATTCAATCCGCCCCCCTCAATCATAAGTCATTATTCAATTCGTTTCCACTCAGGCTGAAAATAGTAAAGTCCTCATCAATTCAAGGAATTGTACTAAAATGTTTGAAGATGGCAAAAGTGACACCTCTCCTTAAAAATAGCTGATACTACAGATCTAAATAATTTCCATCCGGTGTCTAATACCCCCTTCCTCACGAAGCTGGTAAAGAAATGTATACTTGACCAATTATTATTAATATTTTCTTTTATTTGCATTTTTGTTATCAGCAGTTGTTGGTGTTGATATAACTTTACATGATATGACTTAAGGAATACAGTGGGATCAAACATGTCGACTCTATACATTCTTAACATGACATGTAAACAATTTACAGGTGGAAAGGATGGATGTGTCCTGCATATATCAGATTCTTGAAAAACCATTTGTAATAGTTACAGCAATTATACATAAACTAGATCAGGAAATTCACAATAAACACTATTCCGCCAAATGCCATGTCCCAACATTTATTTGATCCGATCTGCCCAATGCAGTTAAATGGGGTCCGTGTAATATATAATACATCTCATAATGCAATGTATGTTAACTTGAAAATAAACTTAATAACACAAACTAACACATCAGTTTCATTTCTTATTATTATAAATGATTGTGGCATTTGGGATGTTTATCTCCTGGTCTCAGGTCCCCATCTCACCGAACCTCGAATTAAAACAAAGTTGAGTTTGTCCCAGTCCTCAGATGCATCCAATGTGTCCTCCCCTGTGATGTCCGTGCATCGTTGATATGTATAATACCGGAGTCATAAGTTGTTTTGTGGAAGTGCATCAGCCCCGCCTCTGTCACCATCTAACGAGTTATCACTATCCAATTCCTGGTCGATTTGTTATAGTTCCCACAATATTGCGTCCCAGTATTTACGCCTACACACAATCTCCTGTTTATGTAGTGCCGTGCTCTCTACCTGTGCCCATACCATCAAAAAGTTTTTCCAGCTGGTGAGGGTTGGGGGGTGTTTGTTTTTCCATCCCTTGGTAACAGGGGATAGTATGCCCATTTATGATATAGGTCTGAATAATTCGGGATTTGGCATTCCGTGGTATTTACGTAGGAGTAGCCAGGATCGTGTCCCATTCGCTGTCAGTCCAAGGAGATCCCCTGTCCCCCTCCCACCTGGTACGGAGAGACATCAAAGTCTGTAGGGTGTGTTTTAATAGAGCTTTAGTCAGCCAATGTATTATGTGACTTCCATTGCCCATCACATGCAAATACTGAATAAGTAGATGCATTTCCGGTTTGGCGTTCATGTCTCCCCATGCCGTCGTAAGGGATCGTATAATCAAATTATGTAAAAGGAATTGACCAGCCAACAATTCGTATTTGTGATATAGAATGTCAAAAGGTGTCAGAGCGCCGTTCGTGCAAAGATCGCTGTATACTTAATGAATCATGTCAAGCTATTAAACAGTTCAGTCTTCTAGACAAGTTCAAGTCTGGTTTCAGACCAGGTCACAGCACTGAATCCGTTATCTTAATCATCATAGATGACACTTAACATACTGGACCAGAATGACTCCTACCATTCTCCTACTCTACCTATCTGTGGCGTTCTGCCCAGTTAACTACAACTGCCTACTAGAGTTACTTGAATGGGGCTTTTTGGAAATGTACAAAATGAAATCCCTTGATCACCCTGGATAAAAATCTCAGCATGCAGGCACACATCAGAGCATACACATCCAGTGCATTTCTCCAACTTCACCTCCTCCAGAAGGTGAAACTTGTAATCCCACCACCAGAGCCCAGGTCGCAGTCCAATCCTTAGTTGTATCCAGACTAATATGGGTGTATAAAACTAACTGGTTTACCGAAATCAAGCACAGCATCACTCAAGGTGTCTGTGAATGCCACTGTGAGACTAATAACTGACACTAGACACTTTGATCATATCACACCTGCTGTGAAGTCTCTCAACAGGCTACCAGTCAAAGCAGATCCAGCTGGAGATAGTGTTGATGAGGCATAACGCCTTACACCATGATACACAGGAGTACCTTAAAAAAACAAGCTCAAGATTTCAGGTGGTAGTTAATCTCTACAATGTGCCAACTCTCTCTTGCTGGAACCACTGAGATTCAGAAAAAAGAAGACCTGTCTCATTGTCTTTTTTAATCTTCTCGAGGGTGGTGTCAACGTCCGGGCCAAACAGTGTCGGGATTAATGGGCTGGTTGAGTATTGTAGTTTGAATGTCAGGTTTAAACCCTGATATGCGAAGCCATACTTGACGCCTCAACATCACGCTAGTGTTAATTGCTCTAGCCGCTGTATCTGCAACATCAAGCGCACACTTAATTGCAGCGTTTGAAATGAGCTTGCCCTCCTGTATCAGCATCTCAGCTGCCTCTTTAAACTCATCTGGAAGGTGTTGAAGGAGCTGCTCTAGGGTGTCGTAATGCGCCCTATCATATCATGCCAACAGTGCTTGTGTGTTCGATATGCGCCAGATATTGGCTGCCTGTGCAGCCACCCTTTTACCAGACGCCTCTAGCACTTTCGACTCTTTGTCTGGGGGAGGAGCTTCACCCGTCGTCTGGGAGTTCGCCCGTTTGCGGGCATTGGCGACCACCAAAGAGTCTAGAGGCAACTGTCCCCGAATATATGCTGGGTCTCCAGGTGCCGTTCTGTATTTCTTTTCAATACGTGGGTTCACCACTCTTGCCCTGGTTGGTTCCTTAAAGATTTCCGGTGCATGTTTGAGGACACCTTTGAGCATTGGAAGCGTTTTAACAGTTTTTTCTGCGGCAGAGAAAGTGTCAAACAAAAAAATCTTCTTCCACCATGTCGGCATGCATGTCCACCTTATGATTTGCAGCCGCCCGTTCAATCAAGGCATTGAATGCCGCTGAATCCTCAGTTGGGGATGTCCGCACAGCATAAACCTGGGGTCCTGTACCACTTGTTGGCCTCCCTGGTCACCAGTGTCCACCCATGAGTCCTGTTGCTCATCAGGGTCATTGTTATCTGGGAAATTGTACTGGTCATCCTGATCATCGTCATCTCCCCCTGAAGCATTGGGAGAGGGTGATGGGCTCCTCCTTGGGTGAGGATGAATATGTTCCACAAGGGCAGGAAGGTCCTGTGCTGGCCTTTTCTTCTTCAGAGGTATGACATATGATTCCAATGGTTGGGAAGTAATCTTTCTCTTATAGAGTGTCAATTTTCCCGTATCTGCGTCGATATAATGTTCAGATTGTTCTTTTGAAGCTTGAGGTCGACTCAAATGGCCACCCAACGAGTGTTGTGAGGCCTCTGTGTCCTTTGACACCGACCGGGGTGCAAAGGCCTTCGGTGCCACCCTCGGCGGCAGAGTGTAGAGGATCTGCTTGGGAGTCTTCGTCTGTGCATCCACCAATTTTTTGGCTGACGGCGTGTGAGTCGTCGACGGCAAAGTCTTCTCCCGAATCCGTTTGAGGGAGTCGGTGACTTGCTTTGTGAAGGAAGCGGAGGGTTTAGTTACCGATGACCCATGACCGTCCCCATCGGAGGAGCCCAGCGTCGACTAGGTGTCCGTGCGTACTGGAGCCTCCGACGCATCTTCGACCCCAATGGTTCGGGCCTCCTTCCTAGGCTTATGCGCCGATGCCGTTTGTTTTGGACCGGCTTCTTTGTGCTGTTGCGTAGGGCCTCCGGACTTCGGCTCGGGGCCCTTCGTCGACTGCGCTTCGACTGGGAGTTTGCCTGTTGGCGGCGCAGTTGCGTCCGATGGGCGTTCGACAGTCTTTGTGGACTTTGGTGGAGCAACCGTGCTCGACACGTGTTCGACGACCTTCTTTGAGGTCGGCTCCTTTGTCACCGTATGTAGCGGTGCCGTCTCGACAGCCTTCTTCGGTTTCGGAGCCACTGAAGGCGACGGAGCCGATGACGTAGCAGGCTTCTTCGGTTTCGATGGTACGTCGGCCATCTTTGTTGTGGCGAATCCGAAGGTTTCGGTTTTGATATGCGCAATGGCGGCTCCGCTGATGTGTCCGTGGCCGGGCCAGAAGGCGGGGCCGGGGATTGCGGTGCAGGGTCGTGGGTAAGGCCGAGTGGCGATCCCGTGACCTGAGCCTGAGTCATGTAACCTTCGGGGCATAGCTCTTCCTCCGAGCTATCTTCCGCGGCCCCATAAACTTCGTCGTCCCCTACCTCCTCGACTTATTCCAGGTCCTGGCCCTCAACGGGTTCTCCGGAATCGGCCTCGACCTCCTTCTATGGTGGTGAAATCTGCAGACGATGGCTTGGGCCTTCTGCCTCGGGGTCGTCGAAGATGTCGTCGGCCCGGAGTCGCTCGCCGGGCCTCAAGGCGCGCCGCGCGCCAAAGCCTGAGCGTCTTCTTCGACCTGAACTTCGAACAGACCATACAGCTGGCCTCGTCGTGTTCCGGCGAGAGGCATTTGTTACAGACTGGATGCACGTCGATGTGTGGGTACTTTGAACCACACACGGGGCAGAACTTGAACGGACTCCGTTCCATCGTAGTTTCGTCGGGGTCTTGCTGCGACGACAGGGCCTCGATGTCCGAAGAGTTACTCGACTCCGCAGAAGACCGACTCCTAGAGTCGGATGAAGCACGAGACCGAACGCGAACAATACCGACGAGTTAAAAAAAAGGCCTTTTGGCCTTAGAAGTAGTTTTTTTCGATTCCGACTAGGAGACGTCGAAATCACATCCGAACCCAATGGCGGAAAAAAACAATCTGGGGATGGAGTCGATGCCCATGCGCACTGTAGTCCAGGGGAGGAGCCACCTATCTCGTGATACTTCGAAGACTCTTCCAGGACAACAATGTGCAATCATCCGGACCCAACACTAGGCGGCGATCTATGCAATAGATATGAATGTTAGCAGCCCTACATGCCAAGAACAGATGCATACTGGTAAGTAGCATATTCACTCTAGCCCGCCAGAGGTTTAGTTGAATTCATCAATAAACTCTTTAAAGAAATAGGTTAAAAGGATTTTTCAAGGCAGATTCTTAACATAATGCAAGGTACTAACCTAGCTCGACTCAGAGACCCTTACAGCAGGGTGAATGTGTTCACTTAGATGCACATATACCTGGATCTACTGGCACCACGCCAGAAGACCTATCTTGAACAACAAACTCTCTTGTGATTATTATGGTTTGTGTATATTAGATACTATGTTATGTAACGCATTGTGGGGTTTGCTTTTCACAGCACTCTAAAACCTTTCGATCACGTTTTCCTGTTATAAAAGTCTTTAAATAAAAATACAATAAAAATTGCCTTCTAGGCAACTCACTAGTGTATCATACGGACCAACAGCATACTGACATCACACTGGACTTCACAAATGACTTGTCTGTTTTCTCTGTATAAATAACCTTCAAAAGGTTTACTGTATTCAACATTGTGATGGCTGGACGACATTGGCTGGTGCAGGATTTATAAAAAATAATTACAAATTAATGCCCACATCGCACAAACTTAAATTTTTGGGTTTATGGGAAAATCTAAAAACGGTGACTGGGAGCTTCACGCTTGTGTTATTTCCGGTGAATCGGATCTTCAGTGTTAGTCTCCTGCAAACTGGAGCGTGGAATTCTTACCCTGAATGCGTATCATGGATATTGATTTGGTTAGCATTACATGTAATGTCTATTGATTGATGGTTGAAATACCTGTGTCATTCAGCTTCAAATTTACTTCGCAAACGTGAATGTATGATTGTCTTTATACAAGTTATATATTTTTTAGAATATGCAGAGGTATAGTTTAACACTGGACGACAGCATGGCTAAAAGAGACTTATGTCTGCATGTGCGGATCTAAGGCACGGACAGTGATTTGCTTAGGATTGCTCTTTTTGATTGTTTGGAGAATGTAAGATTATTCTGTGTCCACATTACAGAAAGTTAACCTCTAGTAATTGTTTACTTCTACTGATTGGTACTGATAGCTAGTGGATCCCATTCAGGATATTACCTTTCCTGTCTCTGTTCTTAATTTATTTAGACTCTTCGATCGCAACCTGGAGGGTAACAAGGAACAGTTCAATGCTGTTCATCAGATAGTGACTGGATCCTCCAGGCCGGCTCCATACCTGATTTTTGGGCCACCTGGAACTGGGAAAACGGTCACCCTTGTTGAATCAATTAAGCAGGTAACTATATGTGTTACATTCTCTTGCACTTTGTGTTCTTGCAGTTAAATCATTTTAGTTTAGAAGTGACTCTTCTTCTGAAGGATTGTCATCGTTGCTACGCGTTTGCGCAAGTGGTAAGAGACATATTTTGCATTGGGATTTTAGCACACCACCCAAGATAACAGATATTTGCTAAAACCTTTTTGGCCTATTCGCTTTGCTGGAACTGTACAGCATCAGCAAAAACAATTGTTGCTAATTCTATACCAAAAAAAAGCATTGACCTAGATACATACATGGGTGCCATTTTTTCTTTTATTGTATTGACGGAGGATGCCACATAGAGCAGTAAACTAAAACAAAATACAAATTTTGCTCGTGAAAAACTAGTTTTTGAGAAACTGGGCAGCCTGTAAGAAATGGCAGGCACTAGACACTCAAAAAGGACAATGTGGGGTGAGGGAGCAACAAAAAGGGTGGAATGGACAGAGGAGAAATAAATGAACCTGAGGCTAAAAGAGGTAATAATTTTTGTTTTAAACAAATACAGGTTGGGGAACAGAAATGGTCGGGTGGGGTCGAAAAGAGGGATACATAGAATGCCGACTCGGGTATTGGGGTGGCCATGCTGGGTCAGTATTTGGGATGCTCTCAAAGAAACGTGCACCCTCACAAAGTACTTGTAAAGGAAAAGTGACCTGCGTGTGAGCAGGAGAAGGGATAATAGTCACACAGTCAAAAGAATGGCAAATAAACTGTGCTTCAGGGGACTGACAATCAAAAAAACACTGGGAAGGCCCGGAGGTCTTGCCTCTGGGACCTATTGGCTTTGCCAACGCCTTTCTAGTGATGGTGTAGAGCTTCAGAAATATACTGTGCATAGCATGACCAAAAGCAAAAAATCAAATCAAATATGAACTACTTTTTTATTACTGATACGTGATGGATCCACACATAAAATAAAAAAGCATTGGCATAATCCATAGTTTTCGCCTTTGGGACCTTATAAGTTTAGCGATGCAGCAGATTTTCCCCTATTAGCATGCCCACACTCAACATTCGTACAGTTTTTATTTAAAGTCGATATGAAATGAGCCGAGATGAATGGGCAGCATGCCTGGAGTATTGGTGCCAAGGCGGTTCGTGGCTGGTGTAATGGTGATAAGCATACATTTGTGACTATTGACCTTGGCAGCATTATTATGATATATTGAGAGGGTGGCTGTATAAAAGGGGGGCATGCTGTATTAATGATGTTGCATGGTGCAGCACTGCTTACTATTTACTTCTAGTAAATAGAGGCTTGCCTGATCTTGCCCCAAACCCCTTCTGTTGTTTTCTGGATTTTAAGAATGAAAAGGAAGTATATGCGATGCGGAGCAATTCGCGCCATGTGTGCAGTGGAGGTAATCAGTGCCCCAGTGTTATTCCTGGCTCAGAAGACGGAGGGGAAGAGTATCGAACAATAGGAGGGGGTTAAGAGAGGAGTAGAGAACTGGAGTCAAAGGTCCCAGGGAGGCTCTGCAACAAACAAGCCTGCCCATGCTGTTCACGGAGAAGGACCCCTCTCAGACTCGTGCCCGGAATGCAAACTCCGGCAGAAACGAAAGCTACGAGCTTGCCTTGACACCGGGGTGCGCAATAAAAGGGCTGCCTGGCAAGTCAAAGTCCGGGAGTCCCAGATGGGACCTAAAAATACCCTGCAGACGGCATACTGTAAATAGTTCAGGGCAGCCGTCCTCCATCGCCGGGCATTCTGTGCAACCAATTATAAACCGCCTGATTATAAAAGGGCATGAGAAATTTCCTTGCAAACCAGTGTGCCCTGAAACACACAAGCACTATTTTCACAACTTGGCAAATATTCTAGTTACAGGGTGGTTCTTATGCCCTATGTCTATGCTGGTGCAAGTGAATAATTCTGAAAAATAACTTGTGTAAATCGCATATCAGTATTTAAACCGCAGTGAAATCAAATTGGCAACAAATCATCAAACCATAGTTAGCAGCTGAGTGATTACGTTCTAAAATCAAACACGAGAAGCCTGCCCCGCGCAGTTCTTGGAGAAGGACCCCCCCCTCACTCATGCCCGGAATGCAAACTCCGGTGGAAAGCGAAAGCTAAGGTTAGAAGTCAGCAAAATGCAGAAAGCAGGAACTAAAGAGAGCTGGAAGAGATGGCGCTAAAACAAGAGAGATCCAGAGAAATGAGGACAGACGGATTGAGCCACAGACCAAGCAAGGGAAAAAATAAATGAGGAAGATAGAGAAAGGGAAAGCAGGAGGAAAATAGAATGAGAGAAGAGAGGGTGAGAAAGACCGACAGAAGAAAAGGTAGCAAGAAAGTGAATGGAAATAGGATAGAGGGTGAAAAGACAAAAAGAAATAAGAAGAAAGTGGTACAACTAGAGAGAGAGGCAGCGGGCCAGTGAAAAGATGAATAAGAGCGCAGGAGAACAAGTATTTTGAAAAACAAATGGCCCCTTTGCGCGCCGCTGTTTAAAACAAGCCTAGCAGTGCTGCTTGCGTGCGCACACAGGTTGCTCATTTTCAAGCACTGCACTCGTGCTTGCGGCGCGCCCCTGCTTGCTCCCGCAAGGTGGATGCTGCCACAAGCACGAGTGTGTGCATCAAAATGAGCAAAGCGACGGCTAAAGGTCCTCCTAAGCGCATGCGCGCTGCGTAGGCGAGACCTAAAAATGAATGAAATAGCTGTAACACCAGAGTTTTTTGTGTTGCCTTTTTCTTTGTTTTTAGGGTGGATGAGTTGGCATTTATTTTCTGTCGAAAAGGACAGTGGGTGTTGGGCCAATAGAGGAAAGGGTGGAGGAAAGCCACAGGGAGTGCCGGTAGAGGGGAAAAAGCAGTACCCAAAAGAGCAAAATGGAGTATGGAAGAAATGCACCATAGAAAGCACTCTTGTGGAGTGCTTAAGCGAAAAGAAAAAAGTAACTTCCGAATAGTGGGCAGTGGAAAGACAGAAGCCAGCCAATAAGAGATTGTAAACAGGCTATGCTCCAGAGGGTGGCAAATACAAGATGTACAATTTAGGATAAGAAATGCCTATGAATAAGAAGCAAGCAACTGAGAATCCAAAGGAAATAAATGGGCCGGCTTTAAGCCCCTGTACGTTCTTGGTAAGCCCACATTATGTATTTTACAACAAGACAGTACGTGCTGTTTAGTAGGCTCAAAATAGAGGACGAAAGGTAATGGAATGAGAAGCAAGCAAATGAGTGACAATAAAGCTAGCTAATGATAATCATTGAGTTGGCTGTAAGCCCACTGTAAGTGTTTTGGTATGATCCATAAGGTCTTTGTTGCTAGCTGTGACCAAGAAATGCTTTGTAGTGGTCCCTGACAAATTGTAAGGCAAAAGCAAGGTGAAACTATTTGGAGTTTTTTTCCCCTGAGACTGGCTTTCAGGTAATTCATTCTTCTGCACAATTGTTGTTCACATCAAATAAAAAATGTTCGCACCTAAATTTTCTATGATAACATCACTAGCCCTGGGACAGGCAGACACGCAAGACTGGAGAGACATGTGACCGGTCTACCATCTGGGGATGAAAAAACGAATGGCATGATTTTGACTAACGCAAGATGTTAGCTTTACTATTTTTAAGGTCAAGTATTTTTTTTGTTTAATCTTTTATTACCATCATACTAAGCTTATGAGCCTTGAAACTGGAGAATGCCAGTTATGAGCCATCTCTACACACTGGCACTAACTACTTTGTCAGTGTGCCAAACTGAGACAAAGTTAGTTGGGCTGCAACCTCTCCACAAAACAATGATCAGTATCTGAGTGAGATGTGTTTCTGTTAATGATTAGTTCTGGGCAATATCAAAAGGATGAGTAGTGGACTCTATATCTGCTTTTATAACAGAAAAGCACCCTCAAGAACACTACGAAGCAATAGATATATTATAAATATTTATTTATTTAAAACTTTGTCCTAGTGCACATAAAGTGAATAGTAACTATGGAAAAACAAACAGAATAGTAGCTGTAATGCTTATGAGCAAAGTGAACAGCAAAAATATTGCAACATATTGGTTAATGCATAAACCTTTGTTTATGTTGATATTTGCAGTCTTACTCCTCCCTTTGGGCCTAATGCTGGCTGGCCAACTGGCTTTTTAATGCCTGCGATCAGCTAGTTCCTCACAAAAAATGGACACCTAAACGAGCCTCCCCTACGGCTCCTTGGTATTCAGAAGAGCTCAGGGCCAAGAAACTGGCCTGTAAACACGCTGAAAGGACATGGCGTAAACATTACGCTGAATCCGATAAGGAAAAATATAAAACTGCATTTCTGGTTATAAACAAATACTTCTAGAAGTAAAAAAAGAGTATTTTTCTCTGCAAATATCTAAGGCTGAACACAATTCAAAGGAACTTTTTTAAACCATTATTAAATTATCAAGCCCCAACACTGCTAAGATACAGGGCGACCCAGAATTCTGTAACAAGATTGCAGAATTTTTCAGAGTAAAAATAGAAACTTGATGAGGAAAATAGGGCCGTCCCTGCGAGATCATTGGATTCATTCACCCTGTTGGAAATACCATATACTATCAAACTGCTGGATCTCATTGAATCTGGTGCACCCAGTGACCCCTGTCCAGTGTGGATTATTAGGCAAATCCCTGACTTAATAGAAACTGCACTTACACCTTTGCTTAATGCAGTTCTATCCTCCGGAATCTTTCCCAAATTATGGGAAAAAGCCTCCGTGCTGCCACTTCTGAAGAAACAGTCACTAGACCCTAAAGACCCTAACAGCTATAGACCGATTTCTAGCCTTCCGCTGCCAGCGAAATTGCTAGAAAAGGAAATGAACAAACAACTTAGTGATTTTTTTGTCGATCAATAACATCTTAGACCCATCGCAATAGGGGTTCAGAGCTTTTCATAGTACTGAGCTGGCCTTATTAAAATCTATGGAGGAAATCAGAGAGGCTGTCGATAAGGGAGGAAATGCCATACTAATCCTATTGGACCTATCCGCGGCCTTTGATACCGTTCACCACAAGGTACTGTTGAATTGGCTTTTGGATAGAGGGGTAAATGGCTCGGCATGGGAATTGTTGCGATTGTTCATATCGGACAGGTCTCAAACAGTTGACCTTGACGGGAACATCTCAGAACCTTTTACACTTCCATGTGGGGTGCCACAGGGCTCGACACTCAGCCCTACACTTTTTAATATCTATGTGGCGGGCATCATCAGGTCCTTCGGTTTCCAGCTCACCTCCTATGCTGACGACACACAAATTGTGTTGTCACTGACGGAGGGAGCGGAGAAGAAGGCGGGTGATCTTTTCCATGAGTGTATGGGCTCTATCTCAGCCTGGTTGTCCTCTAATTGCATAAAATTGAACTCCGGTAAGACCGAGGTTTTGAAATTTGGTAACCATCCTTTCGTCTGGACACCAGAATGGTGGCCGGAGGATCTGGGTTTATGTCCTGAACCATCAAGGAAAGCCAAGAATCGGGGGGGTCATGGTGGATAATAAACTCACCATGGGGGACCAAGTGAACATGGTGACTTCAGCATGTTTTATGGTCACCAGAATTATCAAGAAAATAAAGGTCTTCCTGACTAAAGATAATCTCAGGAAGGTGGTAACAGCATTAATAATGTCCCGTCTGGACTATTGCAACAGTCTATATCTTAACATTCAAAAACAACATATGAACAGGTTGCAATTGGTCCAGAACGCGGCAGCCTGAGTGCTGACCGGAACATCCAGGTTTACCTCTGGCAAGACAGATCTAAAAAAAACTACATTGGCTCCCAATAACTAACCCTGGGCGTAGTGTGCGGAGTGGGGCTCCGCGGAGCTACGCGAAGTGGGCGCACAACTACGCCCACCCGCGCACTCCGCGTAGCCCCACTCCGCGCCGCCCGCCTCCCTCCCGCCCTCCCTAAATACATAAATAAATGTATAAAAAGCTTTTAAAAACACTTACCTTGTCTGCCGCGTCCCCGGGGCTCCCTCTCGCCGTCCCGCCGTTCGCGCCGCCACCGAATCGGATCCTAATGCGCATGCGCGGGCGGCCGCGCATGCGCATTCCTCACGAGAAATGCGCATGCGTGGCCGCCCGCGCATGCGCATTAGGATCCGAAATGGCGGCGCGCATCGCGGGACGGCGAGAGGGAGCCCCGGGGACGCGGCAGACAAGGTAAGTGTTTTAAAAAGCTTTTTATACATTTATTTATGTATTTAGGGAGGGCGGGAGGGAGGCGGGTGGCAGCCGGCTACGCTCCGTCTGCGGAGCGCGCGTAGTGCCGCCTGGCTACGCCGGCTACGCAAAATGCGTAGGAGGCGGCACTCCGTGCACTCCGTGCACGGAGCGTAGCTGGCCGCCCAGGCTTACCAATAACGTTAAGATCACGCTTTCAAGCACTTTCTATCGTCTTTGAAGCGGTCAATGGTATTGGTCCGGAGTTCATTAGGAAGAAATTCTTAGTATATCCCAGGGCGAACATTAAGATCTACCGGATCTAAACTCGTTCAAACCCCACTTTTCAAAAAACAATTGGAGAGGTAGAAGTTTTGTTCATTGTGCAGCTAAAGCCCGGAATGAACTCCCATTCCAACTCAGAAATGCTCCAGACCTCATCTCCTTTCGCAAGGACCTTAAGACATGGCTTTTCTCTTACTGCTAGGCCCTATGTTTCTCAGGCATTCAGTACTTTACGCCAGGACACCTAGGGTAATCGCGCGCTGTACAAGTATTAATAACATAATAATGCGAGTTTCCGAGATAGATCACACCTGTATACCTTTTATGAACAATGAGTCTAATTTGAAATGTAATGGCATTGCCATGGCAGGCAGGCTGATAAGTCCAGCAAGTGAAGGCTAAGTGTCATTCAAACTAGCCTTAAGCAAAAGTAGGTAGTGATTCAGCATGGTCTGTCTCTTGACATGAAGCTCCTCTCAACCCTCACACTCCGTTCTCAGTGTAAAGCTTAGTTATCCTGATTAGTGTTCACATTCAGCACCATCTTAGAGCAGCAGGGCCTAGGAGCCTCTTAGAGCCATAAGTATCTTACCAACAGAGACCAATGATCTTAGTGTTGTGTTTAGAGCACGGGCATACAGGTTCTAAGGAAATGTCACCTGTGTTGCCAGGTTCCAGCACCCACGCATATAATTGGTCAACTGTTTGCAGATTGCCATTCTGATTTTTGTGACATCTGCATCACTCTAATACGTAGAATAATTCACCATAAGGATAGAGAGATGGCATGCTTGGTACCATCAAAGTATGCAAGTTAATGCTTTGGCTTCCAAAGTAAAGAAGAAAGTGAACATGCTTGATGGATGCCCCTTTTTATAGCTGTAAGTGCCACTATCCTTTTATTCATTCATATTCGTGCAACAAGTTGAGTATATAACAACTATTTCTATCACTGCCTCAGGCTGAAAGCATCAAGTCCTATATTGCTAGCATAAAATGTTGAACACCTTTTGTGTATCCAGATTGGCCACACCTTTATGACCATCAGTGTGCCTGTGTACCCAACAGTGTAAATAGTCACCTTAGGTTAGCCCTAATATTCCTTCTTGTATGAAGCCCTCCTGGCCTGAATTGGGCAGCTTCTGCATTAGTGGGGCAAAATGGGAAGCAGTTACCTTTTCAAGAAGTAAACACTGATTATTATCCTTTGTCTTTACTTTCTACAATCTTCAGGGTCCTCCTCTGGTTTGTGCTACAATACTATCAATGTGTCTTTCATTGTGTCTCCAATAGACCCTTCAGTAAGAGTTTCCCCCAAATACATTCCGTGCTTAGGAACCAGAAAATGTATGCTAAATGTAGAATTCAATATCCAAATAATAAATAGCAGGTGTCTTACTGCTGGCCATTAATTTCAAAATGTTGGTCACTTCCTCTGTCATGGTCAACTCCAGGTCGCATAACATGTCATTTTTAAGTTACAATGCAGAACAAGGACTTTTTTTCTGACTGAAATCAACACATAGCTAGTTCAGTTCACTTTGTAGTGAACCAATTAAATTACCCTGAAGCAGTAAAGCACAAGCAGTTAAGAATTTAGAATTGACTTACCAGAAGATTTCAGCATAGAAGCTGTGCTCATCTCTCCAGGACCAATGTCCGCTTTCATACCAGTCAGGATTTAGTTTTCCGTGTTTATATAACAACACCTAAATCATGTCAAGTTATCGGGTAAAAACAATTCTGAAAATCATAAAACAGAAAAATCACCCAGTTGCTCTCAGAAGCTGGTTTTACAGGCATTCTGTAATGATGAAGCATAGCAATTTATTTATACTCTCCTTTTATAAAATACTGACCACAACAGAAGAGATATATCATTTTCTGTGCACGTATACGGTAATGAGCGTTCTGTAGTAGGGGATCTCGGTGTATAGTCATAATCTGAGAATAGTCCCCCCCATGTGCGGGGACCCCGGAGCAATCAAAATAGTCTCTTAAGTCGTCTTTTTCTGCAGGCCTGCATAGACACTTCAGAGAAAATAAGACAAATAATGCAGCCTGACATTAACAAGGCTACATTGGCCAGCACTTCATCCTGAAGTGAAAAGGATAGCCAAATAAGATCATTACATTTTACACATTTTACTGAGTGTCACCACACATAGATAAAGTCCCCTTCACAAAAATCCTTTGCATGATAGAGAGGAAGGGTTGGACAGACAAGCCTCATAGGCTGCCATTGTGTCTGGAAAAGGGATACCGTGCCTTTAAGGAACCCTCCAGAGACCCTTGGTATCCCAATTTTCACAGCCAAAGGCTAGTAACTTTCAGTTCTTTTTTCCGGCTCCTACTAGCAGGACCCTGGAACATTGAGCTCTACCTTTTTGGGTATATGTGAGAAAGTGCCATCGTTCTTGCCTTGGTATGCCCCCACTGTTTTCTGAACTGCTGATTTGCTTTGACTGAGTATGCCCTGGGTTCCTGCCAACCAGGTACCCAGGGCCTGTGTTCCTTCCCTACAACTGTGCTGAAACTAAAAACCCAATTGGCATCGCTGGCCACCAGTCAGCCCCTAGTAAATGGTACCCTAGGTACTCAGGGCATGGTGACCAGAGAAGACTCCTGAGGGCTGCAGCACTTATTGTGCCACCCTCAGGGGCCCTGTACCCTGGCACCCACACGCTGCATTTGCAGGTTGAGTGCCTAAGTACAGAACTAAACCAAGAGTCGACCTGGCACACGTCCCTGTGTGCCATGCCCACAGAACCCACTGCCCTAGCATACTTCAGTCACCCCTCTAGCTGGGTGCCCTATGCCAGAGGTGTGGCACAGGTGCATGATCCCTGTGCCCCTACATTACCCAGGTCCATTCCTGTGCACTGTTAAGTGCAGTGATGCCATTAAGAGTATATGGTGCTGGGAGGTTGTCATTACGAACTCCACAGCACCATAATGGCTACACTGAAGACTGACAAGTTTGGTACCAAACTTCTCAGCACATTAAACCCGCACTGCTGCCAGTGTGGGATTTAATGTAAAATGCACCAGAAGGCACCTTAGGAATGCCCTCTGAAACCCTAACCTACAATCCACGTCTTCGGCTGAGTGGCTGCAGAGGCTGCAACACAGCAGACATGTTGCTGGACCCCTGGGTGGAGAGCCCCCCACTCTCCAGGGCCTGCAACAATGCACATCCTGGGTGAGGTGCTAGGTCTCCTCCCCAAAGATGGGCAGGGGGAAGCTTCAAAGGCATGCCACCTCTGTGAGCTTCTCCAGACCATTTGCTGTACCCAGCAACTGGCCCCCACCAGTTTTAACCCCCACTCTGGCAGGAAGACTGGCAGGAAAAACTACATCAGGAAGGGGGGGTGTGCCAGCCTGTGCCAACCCCACCCCTCAGGTGGGGGGGACGAGGTGAAGCACGACCCCCGGCTCCGGCCATCTTGTAGATGTGGAGTCCTGCCCAATCCCAGCTAGGCTCCTGCCCCCCTCCCACAGGAGAGCATGCTAGGGGGTGTACTCACCCCAGGACAGGGACCCATTGGTCCCTGTCCTTGCCCTACCTGTAACGCCCCTAAATTCAATATTTAGGGGCTCCTTGAATCTTCCTTCCTCAGATCCCGTTACGAAAAGAAGATCAAGAAGAAGACCCGCCGTGCAGCTGCTAACAGGAGGACAACAACTGACTTGGCCCCAGCCCTACTGGCTTGTCGATCCTGGAACCTGCTCCTGCCTAATCCCGGCGACTCCTGTGGACAGCAACCTTGGGACACCCAGGGGACGTGCCTGCCTTGACCCTCTTAAAGACTGGGACTCCCATCAGCAGAGGCTCTGCTGCAACAACCCACCTGGTGCCAAACCAGGAAGCTCCGGACCAGCCCACTCTGCACCAGCTGAGCCCGGGCCGGGCCCAACCGAACCAAGACCACAAGGACTTCCCCCCGCCGACTGGGACCCGAAGTCCAGTGCCCAAAGACCCTCCTCAACGAACAAGCCGACGCCTGCAGACTCAGAACCAGGAGCCACCCCAACCCTAACCAGCCGAGGGTAATTTCCGACATCCAAAGACACCCCTGCGCCCTACAGCCCCCTGCACCTCCCTTAGGGGTACCTACCTGTGCTCCAAGATCCCAACTTACCTCTCGAAGTGCTGGTCGCCTCTGGAGAGTCCCCGTCCCCGAGCCTGCAGCCTTTGTTCCTTTTTGACTTTTCCCATTGGATAACATTGAGCGCCCAACGGCTCAAGAGTACCCTGCACCCGGCTGCCCGAATGCCGCTGGCTGTGCTACCTTTGTCCTATCCTACTTCCCCCCTTGCTCATAGCAAGTGACCAGGAGCTCAACTCCCACAGCCGTGTGGCCTGCTAGCCAGCAGCCACCAACCGAAGGCCCCTTTTCCCTCATTGGATATCATTGGGGCTACCTACCTCTGCACCCGGCCGGCCCAGTGCTGCTGGGGTGGAACCGACTGTACTTACCTGACCCTGGGGGAGCCCTGAGTCGGCCCCCGGAACCTTAACTTCACCAGCCAAGAACTCACCTGGAAACCGGTAACTCACTTACCTGCCGTTGGATAACATTGACCCATTTTGACTCGAACATTTGTGTGGAGGTTTGAAAACTGCAAATATTCATATAAAATCAGCCGAAGTCCGAATTCTGAAGTACTCACCTGCAAGCAGGCGAGAAGCCAGTACTGTACCTTGCAGCCGATTACTGAACCGCAAAAGTAATCCCTACCGGGTTTACTTGTAATCTGTATTTTCTCCATAGGAAACCATTGTCTGCTTTTCTATGAAATTTCTTCTAAGTGCCTACTTTTGAAAACTAGAAATATTCTTTAAAAATCATACGAAATACTGAAACGCAATTACCTACCTGTTTCAAACTCAGACCCCAGTGCTGGCCCTAGAAGCCCAGTACTGGGTTACAAAAGTAAAGCGATCATACTTTACCTGCAACCTGAATGTTCTCCCGATGAATAACATTGTCAGATTGTCATTGAAAAGTTTCTAAGTGTGAACTTTTAAAACAGCTTTATATTCATGAAAATTCACCACAGTAACTAAAACGTTTTTGCTAACTTGGTTTCAGCTGAGGCCCCAGGACTTGAATCTAGAATCTAGTCCTGGAACTACTAAAGTAATCTGTACTGTAATCCACTGTACTTTTATTGTAATTCATTGAGCTCAATGCTAAAGTGTGTCTAGACTTGCTGTACCTATTGTGTTGTCCAACTTCATTGCTTCCTTGCTAAGTAATTACATGAGAGTTCGCATATCCAGCAAAGTATATTTTTATGCCTGTTGGTTCTAAAAATAAAACAACAATATCTTTGGATATAACAACCATTGGCCTGGTGTTCAGTCTGTCTGTGTGAAATCCTTTGCTGACTGAGTGTGTACAACAAATGCTTTGCACTGCCCTCTGGTACTGCCTTACTGCTCGACCAAGCTACCACTTTTGAGAGTAAGGTCATTCCTGACTCTAACCTCTGTTATACCTTTGGGGTTTGTGGACTCTACTCACTGTACTTCATTATTGTCCAGTATATATAGAGCCACTTTCTCACAGTATATCTTCAATTTTTGTATATTTTTCATTGCGATTTGTGTTTCACTCGACGTCTGGTGTCTCCCTCTTCCAGTTGCTGTCTTTTTTTTACCAGTTTTGCCACCTCTATCTTTTCGAAAGAAGGCTAAGTCAGACCCCCACAGAGTGTGCATACTCTGTCTTCCTGCTACTCATGTACCTGACTCATGTGATATTTGCCATTCTTTCTCCAGGAGGACCCTGCGTGACAGGGAGAAGATTCGTCTCAAAGGCCTGGAGCAGAGGAGAAGTCAAGAAGCAGGTGGGACCTCTGGGCATGGAGGGACTATATTCATCCTCTGCCCATGCATCGGCCTCTGGGGGGCTCCCCAGTCAAGAACAGGTCCGGAAACGGCACCGGTCCTGGTCGACGTCGAGGGCTTCGACGTCTGTGTCGAGTGGTATGAGTACCATCTGTTCCCCGTCGACCCAGGGCTCTGTGTCGAAGCGACATCAACGCTAGACCTCGGACGAGGTAGACGTCGAGGACTTCACCGGCATCCACACACCATCGTCGTTGTGCTGAGTACTGAAGAGGCAGGTGCTCGCTGTTGAGGCGACACCGCCATTTGCCTTTAACGTCGACACGAAGATCGACGTCAAGAAGATCGACGTCAAGAAGATCGACGTCAAGAAGATCGACGTCAAGAAGATCGACGTCAAGAAGATCGACGTCAAGAAGATCGACGTCAAGAAGATCGACGTCAAGAAGATCGACGTCAAGAAGATCGACGTCAAGAAGATCGACGTCAAGAAGATCGACGTCTAGGAGAGCCACATCGAGGAGAGCCACATCGAGGAAGGAAAAGTCAATGTCGAAGAGGAAGTCGAATCCTCGGACGGGGTCTAGTGTGGTGAGCGTCTCTTCATCAGAGAGTTCTCGGTCGTGGCGGCGTTCCTCCTCGGGAGAGTCTACCTCCCGGGCATCCTCTCCGAGGCCTGCTCGTAAGAAGAGGAGAGTACTTTTGTCTCCGGACTCAGAATACTCAAGGACCTATTCGCCCTCAAGGCCTAGGACACCTACTCCTCCACTTCAACAACTACCTCCTCCTCCTCCTCCTCCTCCACCGCCTCCTCACCGCCTCCTCCTCCTCTTCCACCTCAGCCTCTACAACCAAGGCCTTTGATTTCAGCTCAGCCGCTTCTTCTTCTGCGACAGCCTGTGCCGTGGGTCCGGTGAGACCCAGGAAACCGACGTCACGATCACGGGGAAGGCATCGCTCTCGCAGTGAGCGTAGATCTTCAACTAGGTCACAACATCGTCGTAGAGAGGTCGCGGTCCAGGCATACCAGATACACGGGCTCTTCCAGTGACACGAGGTATTCGCCTACTTTGTCTGGCTCCCCTTCAACAAGGGTGTCGCCAGTGGATGACATTGTGACGTTTCAGGACGTGCTGTTGAGGGTAGCAGCGAAGTTGGGGATACACTGACGGTGCCCACCCCTTCCACCTCGGTCATCTTTGAAACGCTACAGCGTAAGCACCTGTCTCGCCCTTTGCTGCCTTTGGTGCCAGGGTTGGAGGAACTGGCCATGGAGCTGTTCCTGATGCTGGCCTCTGTGAAGTCTGCCCCATTCCAGCTTCAGAAGAAGTACAGGCCCCCGGATTCGGATCCGGCGTTTCTGAGAACGGATCCTGCCCCGGATTCGGTTATTGGTACAGCGGCCAAGAAGCAACACTCTACTGCTCCTTCGTCGACGGTCCCTCCGGACAAGAAGAGCTGTCAAATGGATTTGGCAGGGAGAAGGGTCTGCAGTACTGCAGCCACTTCAATGAAAGCTGCGAGTTCGACAGCACTTCTGGGTCGGTATGACCTCTCATTGTGGGAGTCCCAGCAACAATTCATTGAACTCCTCCTGAGGGACAGAAGGGAAGATTTCCAGGAAATCTTGAATGAGGGCATGATGGTTTCCAACCAAGTCATCAGCGCGGCTGTGGATGCCTCTGTCCTGGTGGCTCATGGGTACTGCCATGGAGTAAACTTGAGATGCCACTCCTGGTTGCGCCTTACCTCTCAAGCCGGAGGCGCTACAGCATATTGCCAACTGGCCCTTTTCGGGCCCTACCCTCTTCGGGACTCATTCGGATGAGGAGATGGCCCTCATGAAGGCCGAAGTTGAGACGCTGAAGGCTGTCGGTTTGGAGAAACCAAAGGACCAGCGGAAGTCTTTCCGCCCCTTCCAGGGGCGCTACTCCTCCCAACGATTCCAGCGAGGGCAGGGTCGCCAAGCTGGCCAACCGTAGCATCAGCAACAATATCAAAGGCAGCCCTTCCAGAAACCTCAGAGGGGCAGAGGCGGTCAGCAGGCCTCCTCCGCCAGTTGGTGCCGCTTTTCGGCGCATTCAGGCATCTTACACGCTCTAGTCGTCAGAAGGACGCTAGGCGTGTACAAAAGAGAGGTAAACTCTGTACTCTCCCTTCCTAGCTGTCACCAGACTCGTGCCTGCGCGCATTGCGGTTCGGGTGCTGAGCTGCTGCTACATTTTAAATTGTACCTCGTTTTGCTATTTTATTTTTATTTTTATTTTGGTTCCCTTGTTTTTAATTGCGCTTGGCCCTTACTTGCACTATAACTTTTGGGATGTCCACCGCTGTTGGGCGGGTCCGCTTCCCGGCGTCTTTCCCTTCAGTAGCGCCATCTTGAGAGTAGTTGGTGCCGCTTTTCGGCGCATTCAGGCATCTTACACGCTCTAGTCGTCAGAAGGACACTAGGCGTGTATAAAAAAGAGTCATGCAGACGCGCAGCGGTTACGCGCAGCGGGGACGCCTGATTGACGCCGGAGTTACGCCAGAGTTCAGCCCGTCTGCGCCCGTCCGCGCTAAGGACGTGCTGCAGGACGGGCTGGACCCTGGGACTCCTGACAGGTCCATCTCATTGCCCCGGGAATATTTACTGCGTGACCTACTGTCTCTTAGACCCCCTGTGCTCTCGTGCCATCATCGGTTCCTTCCTGAGGCTCTACGTCAGGCACCGGTATGTCTTTCGTGTAAAACTTCTTTTAAATTTATTACACAGGCTGGTAGGAAACCTGCTCCCCCTTCCTCCGGTCGGCGAACCTCTCAATCCAGACAGGGCTTTCTGATCAATGCTCGATCCCTCATTAAACACAACATAGATTTTCACGACTTTGTAAGTGCGAGGCAACCTGATTGGGTCTTGGTGACCGAGACATGGGCCTCGGAATCCTCTGGCCATGATCTTCTTTTGGCTATACCTGAAGGATATGCACTTCACAGGTTGGATAGAGTGCGACGCAGGGGAAGGTGGACTGGCTGTCCTCTATAAGACCACACTCTCCTGTACTGTAAAACCTTTATCAGTCCCCTCGGATCCCTTTGAGGCTCTATACTTTTGCATTGTGTGTGCCCCCTCGATCTCTTTTACTGGAATTCTTGTATATAGACCTCCGGGACCTAGAGCTAACTTCTGCCCTGAGCTCTTTAGAATTATGGAACCCTACTTTGGGAGATCTCTTTTTACTATTCTTGGGGATATGAACTTTCATCTAGATGATCTGGCAGCCACAGATACATCCTCCCTGGTTAATGCCCTGGAGGCATGTGACTTTGCCCAAAGGGTACTTTACCCGACTCACAAAGCTGGCCATACCCTTGAGAGGGGGTGTTTTCTAACGACCCCAGGCTAACAGTAGGCGTTCCTCTGCCGATAGTTTGGTCTGATCATTTAGCAGTACCGCTGTACTTAAATACGCCCCATATGGAGGTTAACTCGGCTACCACTAAGAATTGTCTCAAAAGAAGTTTCAGAAATATTACTAATGAGACGCTGGCCCCTTTTATTCAAAATGTTAATATCGCATCTCAGTGGGCGGTGGATGAGGCGGCACAAGAACTTGCCGACTCTATCACTAAAGCAGTGGATGAGCTAGCCCCGCCTCATCTAAATATGTGGCGCGACAAAAACCGACAGCCCCCTGGTTCACAGAAACCCTGAGGCTTCTTAGACAAAAATGCAGAAGGAAGGAAAGATGTTGGCGTAAATCTTGGGATCCGACTGACCGGGAAGTTTACAGGTGCCAGCTACGAGAGTATAAAAGCAGAATTATTAAGGAGAAACAGGATTATTTCACCAGCCTGACCAGTTCTCTTACATCATCTAAAGAGCTCTTTAAGATCGTGGGCTCCCTCTGCTCTCTTCAGGCCCCTGACCCCGTGGTAATCTCACAGGAGTTATGCAATAACATCTCAGACGTCTTCTATAAAAAAATAGATGACATCTATCTGGCTCTACAATCCCAGAGGAATTCCCTGAGTGAAGAGGACACCTCTCGAGTCAAACATTTGGAATCTTGGGATGGTGATTTTCCCCAAGTCCTAAATCACTTTCCTGCCCTTTCCATTGATGGACTAAATCTTCTCTTAGATAGAATGAAATCTGCTTCTCCCTTGGACCCGGTCCCTTTGAAAATATTAAAGGACTGTAGAGACATCATTCTTCCTCCCATGCTGGAAATAATGAATGGAGCGATGGAACAGGGCATCTTCCCTATGGCATGGAAGAAGGCCATCGTGAAACCTTTGCTTAAAAAGCCTACTCTGGATCCAGGGATCCTGCAGAACTTTAGACCTATATCTCTTCTGCCGGCCCCTGCTAAGATGCTGGAAGCCCACCTGAACTGTCATCTCTCTCACTTCCTGGATGCCTCGGGGTTCTTGGATGGGTCCCAACATGGCTTTAGAAAGCTCCACAGCACGGAGTCTGCTCTGACTAAGGTCGCGGATAATATACGCCGGAAAGTAGATCTGGGCCAAACTACCGTGCTAGTACTGCTGGACCTCACAGCAGCGTTCGATACCCTGACCTCTGACCCTCTGGGCCGGTCACACCACCGCGCACACTCCCTGTGGGTGTGCCCAGGCTGCCCGATCCCGCTGCTGCCCGCAGCTGAGCTCCTGACCTCTGGTGTGCCACGATCCCGCCGCTGCCCGCAGCTGAGCTCCTGACCTCTGGTGTGGTCTCAGCCTCCGGAGCGCTGCGCCGCCTCTCCTGCTGACTGCTGTCTCTCCCCTGGTGCCCGCTCCGTGACCTGTCTCCTTGTTTTCTGCTTTGTGTCCCCCTGTTCATCGCTGTATCCTCTGTTGCCCCTCTGTGCCTTCTTGCCCTGTAACTGTTGGCCGCTGTGACCCCGCCGCGTTTCCCGCCACCTCCCCGCTGCCCCCCTGCGGCCCCGCCCCCTTACACCTGAGAGCCTTCCCATTCGCCAGCCCCGCTCCCGCCTCCCAGCGGCTCCTCCCTCGCTCCGCCCCCCCACTCTCCTCATATGGCAGAGTGGCAAACGCGCAGCGCTGACGCGCAGCGGGCGCGCCGATTGTGCGCCGAAGGCGCGCCAAAGGTAAGCCCGTCCGCGCCTGGACCACGCCCAGTGCCAGGACCCCTGGCCCCCACCGACGGAAGCCGACCCGACGAATCTACGACGCCACTGAACTCATCGCACTCAACACCGGCAGGACCCCGGGTTGCTACCGAGCCACACCGAGACGCACCCACGGACCCTTCAGCTGCCACTCCTGCAAGTTCTCCTGCAACCGGACCCAAGCCACACCAGCACCCACCAAGCCGAACACCAACAGCACCCACCTGAAGTGCATCCTGCTCAACACCCGCTCCGTCCACAGACACGCCGTAGAACTCTGGAACCTGCTCGACACCACAGCCCCAGACGTCGCCTTCCTCTCAGAAACCTGGATGAACGCCTCCTCAGCGCCCGACATCGCCATCCCGGACGGCTACAAGATCATCCGGAGGGACCGCGTCAACCAGGCAGGAGGAGGCATCGCCATCATCCACAGGAACAGCATCCGCATCACGACCAACGCCGACGACACCCTCGCACCCGCCGAACACCTGCACTTCCAGATCCACATCAACCCCAAGACAACCCTCAGAGGCACCCTCATCTACAGACCCCCGGGACCACGCACACAATTCAGCGAAGACATCGCCGACTTCATCAGCCCGCACGCCCTCCTCTCCGCTGACTACATCCTCCTCGGGGACCTCAACTTCCACCTGGAGAACAACAACGACCGCAACACCACCACCCTGCTGGACAACCTCGCCAACCTCGGACTCAAGCAACTGGTGACCTCCCCCACCCACTACGCCGGTCACACACTCGACCCGATCTTCTCCTCCAGCAAGGACATCGCCTTCAGCCACGCCACGGGACTCCACTGGACGGACCACAGCTGCGTCCACTTCAGCTTCAAAAGGACCACGCTCCACCATCACCAGCAACAGGTCCCCCGCAGAAGCTGGAACAAGATCACAGCCGACCAGCTCGCATCTTCCCTGAGCAAGAAGCCTCCCACCAGCACAACGAACCCCAGCCAAGCGGCCACCAACCTCACGAAATGGATCAGCGACTGCGCAGACGACCTCGCCCCTCTGAAGACCCCACCGAGCAGACCCGGCAGCAAGAAAGCCCCATGGTTTAACGACTAACTCAAGAGCTCCAAGAAGAACTGCAGAGCACTCGAGAAAACCTGGCGCAGAGACTCAACACCAGGCAACATGACTGCCCTCAAGCTCGCCACCCGAAAACACCACCAACTGATCCACGCCACCAAGAAAACCGCATTCAAGGAACGACTGGACAACAACGCACACAACAGCAAGGAACTCTTCAACATCGTGAAAGAGCTCTCCAACCCCAACGCCGAAAACAACGACATCACCCCTTCGCAAGACCTCTGCAACTCCCTCGCCTCCTACTTCCACAACAAGATCGCGACATCCACAACAGCTTCAGCACTCAACCGACGCACGCCACGACCGAACCACCGCCCCCCACCACCACCCTCCGCACCTGGACTCCGATCAGCACCAAAGACACCATCCGCACGATGAACTCCATCCACTCCGGATCTCCGACAGACCCCTGCCCTCACCACGTCTTCAACAAGGCCGACACTGTCATCGCACCCCACCTGCGGGACATCATCAACACCTCCTTCGACACCGCCACCTTCCCGGAGAGCTGGAAGCACGCCGAACTCAGCGCTCTACTCAAGAAACCATCAGCCGACCCCACCGACCTCAAGAACTACCGCCCCATCTCGCTGCTCCCGTTTCCGGCTAAAGTCATCGAGAAGACTGTCAACAAGCAACTGGCCGCCTTCCTCGAGACGAACGGCTCCCTCGACCTCTCGCAGTCTGGCTTCCGGGCCAACCACAGCACTGAGACCGCCCTGATCGCAGCTACCGATGACATCCGAGCCCTGCTCGACAACGGAGAAACGGCGGCCCTCATCCTCCTGGACCTCTCCGCGGCCTTCGACACCGTCTGCCACCGTACCCTAGTACAGCGCCTCAGCAACGTCGGAATCCAGGAGAAGGCACTGGAGTGGATCATCTCCTTCCTCGCCGGAAGGACACAGAGAGTCCGCCTCCCCCCGTTCAGATCGGAGGCCACCGAAGTCATCTGCGGCGTTCCTCAAGGCTCCTCGCTCAGCCCAACACTCTTCAACGTCTACATGAGCCCCCTCGCAGCCATCGCACGCCAGCACAACCTCAACATCATCTCCTACGCCGACGACACCCAGCTGATCCTCTCCCTCACCAATGACCCCACCACCGCCAGAGCCAACCTGCACGAAGGGATGACAGACGTGGCCAAATGGATGTCGAACAGCCGCCTGAAACTGAACTCAGACAAGACGGAAGTCCTCATCCTAGGATCCTCACCCTCCGCCTGGGACGACTCCTGGTGGCCCCCCGCCCTGGGCAGCGCACCCAAACCAACAGACCACGCACGCAACCTGGGCTTCATCCTGGACTCCTCCCTCTCCATGACCAGACAAGTCAACGCCGTCTCCTCGTCGTGCTTCAACATCCTGCGCATGCTACGCAAGATCTTCCGATGGATCCCCTCCGAGACCAGGAAGACGGTCACCCAGGCCCTCGTCACCAGCCGTCTGGACTACGGCAACTCCCTCTACGCCGGAACCACCGCCAAACTCCAGAAGAGACTCCAGCGGATCCAGAACACCTCAGCACGACTCATCCTGGACATCCCCCGCCGCAGCCACATCTCCGGACACCTGAGAGACCTGCACTGGCTCCCGGTCAACAAGAGAATCACCTTCCGGCTCCTCACCCACTCACACAAAGCCCTACACAACCAAGGCCCAGGATACCTCAACAGCTGCCTCAACTTCTACGCTCCCAAACGCCAGCTTCGATCGACCAGCCACGCCCTCGCCGCCGTCCCCCGCATCCGAAGAGCCACCACAGGAGGAAGGTCCTTTTCCTACCTGGCCGCCAAGACTTGGAACTCCCTTCCGGCCCGCCTCCGCCTGACCCAAGACCACCTCGCCTTCAGGAAGCAGCTCAAGACCTGGCTGTTCGAGCAGTAGCGGACCCCCCCCCCCCCCCCCAGCGCCTTGAGACCCCCTGGGTGAGTAGCGCACTACTTAAACGCTTTGATTGATTGATGGATTGATTGTCTCCCTTTACTTTAACATCTAGGCTAAGGGAGGCAGGGGTAACAGGATCGGCCCTTAGTATCCTGAACTCTTTCCTACAGCAAAGAGAGCAGCGTGTGATGCTTGGAGATCTCCTCTCCCCTGCTAAGTCTTTGCAATGTGGGGTGCCACAGGGGTCGGCATTGAGCCCGACCCTGTTTAATATCTACGTGGCCCCCCTTGCTAGACTAGTAAGATCTCAGGGGATGGAGGTAGTGTCATACGCTGACGACACGCAGATTATGGTGTCCCTGACCCACTCTGTGAGTGTCACCGCTTCCAACTTTAGGTCCTGCATGCAACTTGTTGCAGAGTGGATGATCTTCAACTCTCTAAAGTTGAACGGTGACAAAACAGAGGTCCTGGTCTTTGGCAAGGACCAGGACATGTGGTCAGGTGAATGGTGGCCGCCATCTTTAGGCATTTGCCCCACTCCCACTCAATCTGCCAGGAATCTAGGCGTCATTTTCGACACTCGGCTATCCATGGGATGCCAGGTTAATAGGACTGTGGCCACCTGCTGGGGTGTCATTAGGACTCTGAAAAGAATCCTTCACTATCTTTCCCCACAGGCACGCAAGCAGGTTGTGATCGCTCTTGTTGGCTCAAGGCTCGACTACTGTAACTCACTGTATGCCGGGGCCAAAAAGGGCTTTCTGCAGCACCTACAGGTTGTACAGAATGCGGCGGCACGATTTGTTTTGGCCCTGCCCTGGCTGTCCTCAGCGACCATGGCAAGGAAGAGCCTTCACTGGCTCCCCATCACCTCAAGAGTATCTTTTAAACTCCTCTGCCTTACATACCGTGCCCTTATGGCCGGTTCGGCGGATGCTCTTGGATCCCTGCTTACTCAGTATGTTCCGAGGAGATGTCTACGCTCTTCAGAGCTTAACCAACTGGTAGTTCCACGCTCCAGGAAGGTTAGATGGGGAAGTAAGGCCTTTTCCATCTTGGCACCCCAACTATGGAATTCACTTCCCCTCGAGATCAAATCACAACCCACATTGGATCTCTTTAGGAAAGCTCTGAAATCCTGGTGCTTTATTAATGCGTATCAGTAAGCTCCCTTCACCTGGTGTTCTCAGCTAGTTTTGAGTTAGGCGCCTTGACGCCCATGGGGCTAAGTCGCGCATTTATAAATTCCACTTCATTCATTCATTCATTCATCGGGGAATAAGGGCCTCGCTGGGTCAAAGCCCTGAGGGATTACTTCCCCCTTGTCTGTTACCCACTCCGGTGGGGGGAAGCATTCAGAATTACCCGTCAGAGTGGAGAAAAATTACTCAGGGTAAGTGAGTGATGAATATTGTTTGCAATGGATACAGTCTTCGTTTGGTCAGCCCTCCTCCAGCTATTCCACCGGTTCGTCGCAATACCAGCTGCGCGAGCTCTAAGCGAAGGCTGATACCCTGTTAAGAAAAAAGGCGATAGAAGACGTCCCTCAGTCTCAAAGGGGAAAGAGTCTATACTCCAGGTTCTTTCTGGTGCGCAAGAAGGACAAGAACGAGTTCAGGCCCATTATGTATTTGTGACAAGCAAACAAGTGGATCCGCAGGGAGAAGTTTCGCATGCTTTCCTTGCACCAGATTTATCCTCCGCTGCATCGAGGAGACTGGCTTTGCGCAATAGATCTGCAGGATGCGTACTTCCATGTACCCATTGCACAGAAACATCTAAGTTCCTACGCCTCCAAGTCGGCACCAACCACTATCAGTACACCGTACTTCCGTTTGGTCTTAAGTCTGCACCCAGGACTTTTTCGAAATGCATGGCAGTGGTGGCGGCGCACCTGAGAAAGAACAAGGTGTTTGTCTACCCGTACCTGGACGACTGGTTGATCAAAGCCTCCACCTTCCAGGAAGCGCAATTGCATTTCAACAGGATGGCTGTTCTGTTGAGCCAACTGGGTCTACACATGTCCAAGTCTGTTCCGACTCCTGTTCAGTGTCTGCAGTACTTGGAAGCCTCCATCGATACTCTCAGAGCAAGTGTGTGTCCTTCGGAGGAGCGACGCTTATCGATCCTTCGGAAGGCTCAGACACTCATGTCCGTTCCATCAACGACGGTGAGGACAGTGTTGTCTCTCTTGGGGTCAATGGCTTCTTGCATATTCCTCACACCGCATGCCTGCCTCCATGTGAGACCTCTGCAGGATGTCAATGGGACCAGAAATGAGGGAACTGGGAGGCCTTTTAGCCTCCTTTAAGTATTTCCATGCAGTTGTCAGGCAAGTTCAAGTGTCCATACTGTACTATCTCATGGGCCATGCCGCCAAACTCAACGATGAGAGGTTGGGGTGCACCATCTGCCCCCCGAACTTCGTTAGAAGGTCCGGCAGACATGGAAGAGGCAGATGGGGTTGGAGAGACTGGAGGACAGGATCAGGCTGTCTCAAAACGCTCAGCAGTCCCTGTAGTGGTGGTGTTCAGCAGAGAATCTCCTCAGGGCCCACCGGTGGAGCAGGTCTCTGAACAACCACTGTCCTCATTGCTCCGGAGTGGCCCATGAGATAGTACAGTATGGACACTTGAACTTGCCTGACAACTGCATGGAAATAGTTAAGGAGGCTAAAAGGCCATCCACCAGGACTTCCTATGCCTACAAGTGGAAAAGGTTCTGCATTTGGTGCACATCCGACCTCCTGCAAGGAAGATGTCATCCTTCCATACCTCTTGCATTTAGCTGAATCTGGCCTTAATTTCCATTCTGTTAAGGTTCACCTCGCAGCATTAACTGCGTACAGGAAATGCCCTTCACAAACATCCTTTTTCCAGATCCCTGTCATTAAAGATTTTTTGGAGGGATTGAAGAAGGTATTTCCCCCCGTTAGGCGTCCCTCGCCTTCATGGGAGCTGAATGTGGTGCTGTCCAAGTTGATGAAGGAGCCTTTTGAGCCTATTCATAAGGCTTCTCTACAGCCTTTGTCCTAGAAGGCGGCTTTCCTTGTGGCTATAACATCAGCTCGCAGGGTGAGTGAGATTCAGGCTTTGTGATGTCAAGAGCCCTATACAGTATTTCATGCTTCCAAGGTTGTCATGAGGACTCGCCCTAAATTTTTCCCTAAGGTGATATCTGATTTCCATGTCAACCAGACGATCACGTTACCGACATTTTTTCAACATCCATCCTCGCCGATGGAGAGATCCCTTCATTCACTTGATGTGAGGCGGGTGTTGAAATTTTACTTAGATAAGACCAAGGACATTCGCAGGACAGATCAGTTGTTGTGAATTACGGTTCAGTCACGACTGGCCTTGCCACCTCCAAACAGTCCATATCTAGGTGGATTTTGTCCTGTATACAACTATGTTACCAGAAGGCTAACAAGACTCTAGGGGGTAAGCCTAAGGCTCATTCAACTAGAGGCAAAGCGGCTACAGCGGCTTTGCTACATAACGTTCCCATTGCAGACATCTCTAGTGCGGCTACGTGGAAGTCTGTCCACATTTTTTTTTTTTTCAAATACATTTTTATTGTTTTTTCCACAACAAAGATTCAAGGCACAATCCGCCAATATGCCCTCGCAGGGGCTCTCTGAAATTCAAAGTATCATATTCTCATCTACAGACAAGTAGAGGGTCGGAGCTCCCCATAGCCATAGTGTACCCAAGGCTTATCCGCAGTACGATTGTAGGGTTCAGCCTCGAGGAAGATAGGGTACAGTTACAATATCGACCTCAAGGGTTAATCACAAGGATCAATGTCACATCCGTGAGTGTCTCTGGGATGATTACTCCCTCTATGCTCTCTATTCCGACCAGTTGCCAGCATGTGTAATTAGCAAGTATCGCCCCTTGAGGCTCAAAGAAAATCGGAAGTTGAGAATACACCAAGAATCGAACAAAAAGAACCCCCCCCTCCCACCCCCCCCGAACTCCCTCTCCCACCCTCCTCCCCAGTGGTGGTGTTGCAATACAATATAGTTTCGACCGAATGAAGTTCCTCAGAGTTGGAATAGATAAAGGGCCCTGAGTGTGGGAGGGCAAACCGCCGATGGCAGGCCCTTCGAGAGGAAGGAAACCAGAGGGCCCCATCGGAATTCAAAGTTCTTAAAGTCCTCTCGGGATATATCAGACATGCGTTCTAAGCTCATCAGTTGACACTGGCGGGAGTGCCACAGCGACAACGCCGGTGCTTCCCTCTTCTTCCACGCCGCCGCTATAGCCAGCTTGGCAGCTCCCAGTCCTAGCCACATCATTCTCTTGTCGGCCCTAGTTTGATGTTCTAGCATAGGGTCTCTAATGCCAAGTAGGGCCTCTGTCAGTGAGGTCGGGACGGGGTACCCCAGGATGGATTTCATTTGTGCCAGGATCTCTTCCCAGAATGGCCTAATGGAGGGGCAGTCCCACCAGATGTGTTGGAAGTCCCCCAAAAGGCCACACCCTCTCCAACAGCGATCTGACGTGCCTGGAAAGATTCTAGCCAGTTTGGACGGGTATAGGTACCAGTCCATCATTACTTTTAAATGGGCTTCTCTAAGGGCTGTGGACTGATTGAACTTAAAGATATCTGTCCATAGATGGGTCCATTCTTCCTCTGAAACGTCGCGCTGGGCCAACCCCTCCCACCAAAACATATATCGTGGACGAGGGGCAATCTCTGTGGAGAGTAAAAGCTTGTATAGAGCTGAAATAGCACCCTTCATGGACTTAAGTTTAATGAGGAGTGATTCAAACTTGATGAGAGGTCTGGTGGCACCCTCCCTGATTCGTGGGCCGAGCGCCCAGTGCAGCAGCTGTGTGTGATGGTATCGCTCATGGTCCCCCACCCCATAATCTCTTTTGCAGTTCTCAAATGTAAGGGGGTCATAGTTGCGGAATAAGTGTGTCAGTGCGAGACAACCTCCTTCCCTCCAAGCATTAAACGGCCCCTCTAGAAGCGCGGGAGGAAATGAAGGAGTAGTGGATAGGTGTGAATGGTGAGAGGAAAGACGTCCAACCCTCCCTCGTTGCCACGGAGTCCCATACTTTAAGAGTAGTGCGTGTTGGGGTACTGATGTATGCGTTTTGGGGTCTGTCCTGTTTATCGCGCCAGATCAAGTCCCATATTGTTCTACCTGCTATACTGCGGTCCATGTGGAGCCAATGTTTCTCCGATTCCTTTTGCGTCCATTCGACCAGTATTCGGAGTTGGGCCGCCTTATAATAGAGTCCAAGATCAGGGAGTCCTGCTCCCCCCTCCTTCTGTGGACGTCGGAGCATGGAAAATGAGAAACTGGCCCGCCCTCCCTGCCATATAAATCGCAGGATCATCGTTTTCATGCGTCTACAAAAAAATCATCCTCCAGTTCTATGGGGAGCGCCTGAAATAAGTATAGCAGTTTAGGGAGAAGTGTCATCTTTATAGCATGGATGCGTCCCAACCAGGATAGAAAGAGCGGCTTCCACCTTGTCAGTTCTGTTTGAATGCGGGAGAGAATTGGAGGAAAATTGGCTGCATACAGTGTCTCTATCTTTAGTGTCAAATGCACCCCTAGGTATTGTATGGAAGAGGGCGCCCACGCCAGAGGCGTTAGTGATCGGAGTTGTAAGGTTTCTGCGTGCGAGAGGGTAAGGTTAAGAATATAAGACTTATCCAGATTGATCTTGAAGCCCGCCGCATTTTCGAAGGAGTGAAGCACTTCCTGTAGGCGTGGGAGCGAGCCTATCGGGTTAGACAAGGAAAGGAGGACGTCATCCGCGAAGAGGGAGATTTTATGGGCTTCACCGGTGAAAGGAAGACCCTCGATCCCCTGGTGCTCCCTGACTGCTATAGCTAGGTGTAGGAGAGTGGGGTCTGCAATCCCATGGCCACCCCAGATTTTTGCTTTTTGCTTCACTGGTTTACGACTTTCCCTGGCTGTGGGCCTGCTAATCAGACCCACAGCCTAGCTGTTCTCTCTCTAAATTGACAAGCATGTACCTTAGGTGCATTTACCAATTGGTACTGGGCCACCTTATCAGTCCCTGTACAGTATACCTTAGGTATCCAGGGCATAGGTGTACCCAGGGCCTACCAGGGGCTGCAGCATGTATTATGCCACCCCTGGCTGGCCACCCAAATCTGACACAACTGGCTGCACGACAGCTGGGGCAAGGTGGTGTAAACACCCTTTGCTTTAGATATAGTATTCCTATATCTAACCCTAAAATGGACACATATATTCCTATCAGTCACTCCTATGGCAGGCCTTATCAATCCTGAAGGCAGAGTGCTTGGAATTATGTGAGATGGTGCTCTGGCATGAGCTGAGCCCATTTGCAGCTTGCGGAACCAAGTCCTAATAGCTGTTCCATGATAACGCTATACCATATACTCTTAAGTGCATTATAATCCTTGCGGTTAAATGCTAACTTTGGCATAGCATTATCAAAACATTTCGAGTAAGGTGTCATACGAATTGGAATACTAACCCCTCGCCAATTCTGGCGACGGGGTTAGCATGCCACCCTTCTAGAGGGACACGACATGTATGTAACTGTAAACCCCGGTTAAAGTTAACTCAAGCCTCAGCATCACAAAATGGATGCTGCCACCACAGACACAAGTCTGACCTCCTGCTGCTGGGAGTCCTTCCAGCGAGGGTGGCTTGGACAAAGGGTTTCCTGCCTTGGGAGGTGCTAGCACCACCCCAGACAGGATTTTGTGTATTGGGTAGGCTCAGGCTGAAAGGAATGAGACATGCCTGGGGCACACAAGGTACCCTGTGCATACACCGGTTCCAACCAGTTGCTGGGGCACTCCAGCCCCAGCTCTGGCGGGAAACTGGACAAAGGAAAGGGGGTGTAGCCACCCCCCTTCCTGGTCACACCCAGGGGAGGGACCTAGTCGTAGTGCAGCCCCCTTTAGCCCGATAAAGGTAGGAGCTGGTCCCATTCCAAGTTAGATTAATCTTGACGAACTTCCACGAAGAAACTCTTGACCTTCGACCTCCTGAACATCAGAAGACTGAAGAATCTCCCCTATGGTCAGGGAGTGACCATCCTGCTTTGCAGGCACCATCAAGCTCCTGTGCGGTTTGCTGTAAAGACCTTCCATCCCGGAATCCGACGACCCAGCTCGACAAGACCCGGACCTCCAGACCTCTCTGACCTCTACCCACATCCACAGCACAGCTGGGACCCGTGGGTGCGACGAGCAACGTGGAGACGACCATCTTGAAGAAACCTGCACAGCGCTTCCTGCACGACCCCTGAGGGTTCCTCAAGTGAGTGCATTGGGGACTGAGAAGCCCCACACCGACGCAGCTCCTGCACCAAAGACCAGCCCCCCAGCATCCCCGTGATCTGTGTGGGGCCCTTTTGCCTGGTTGCTGCACTTCCTGTTGTCTGGCCACTTGCCGGCTGGCTTGTGCCCTCTGAGACGACGACCCGAAGAATTCGACTCTGCTAGTCTGGTCCCCCAGACTGGCCCTTGCTTCCTTGAGAAAGAGAAGCACCCCGGACCCTCCTGGTCCACTCAAGACGCCATCTTTGTTTCACCGCGTGGCTTGCATTAGCCAAGGCCTGTTGTCCAGATCGACGATCCGACACCGCCAACAGCAGCAGACTACGTGGGACAGCTCGTGCCTCCAGCCTGGTCGTGAAGAACAGCTCCTGGTCCGCGCAGCTGCAGAGAGAAGCGACCCTTCCTTCACCTGAACGCGGCGACAGCATCTGGTTCCCTCCTGGTTCCAGCACCGTCACTGGCCCAGTGACCAAGACTCTGTCCCCTTCCTTTTCAGGACTTCCTTCTTCCTAGTTCCATCCTTGGAACCACCGGACTCCTCCATCTGGCTGCCTGCCAGCAACTTCTTGTTTCAGGCATCACCGGGATCAACGCAGCAAACCCGACACTACTTCAGCCCTATGCACCCGCAGCCTGTGGGTTAGGTAACTAAAGCTTCTAGGTCCTGAAGTCTGTGTCCACTATCCTAGTGTCCAGGTCCACTGTTGTTTTCCCTCCATCCAGCCGGGTTCGTCCGGAATCCGTAACTTTGTAAACTGTTGCATCCATAGACGTTGGTACGCATCCCGCGTGAGAGTTCCCACTCTGCACGTGAGTCCCGTGGGCCTCCTGCTCCTTACTTACCTAGTTTGTAGCGTAGTCCCACCGATCCTCCAGCCTCTGGATCTCCTTACAGTATTTTCTTTCCTTGCATTCCATTGTTTTGAGTATATGGTTAGTCGTGCCCCTAAGGCACTTGTGTAAATATTGTGCGAACTCGTATTTCCTTTTTAGTATTGTCATGTGCTTAGCCCTCTGATCTCATAAAGAGTTCAGAGGTGTTGTTATAAATAAATAGACTGTTTATTTTTCATAACAACCTGTGTGGTGTCCTTTCATTTGGTATTCAAGGGGTTATACTATGGTAAAACAGCTGGCTTCACATGCCAAAAGAGATTAGCCTAAAAGACTGCTTTTGCCCACGCTACTAGGATAGCTGGTCTATACGGTTGACTTTACAACCAATCACCATAAGGGTTGTTTGGACTGATACAAGGTGATCACTAGAACTAGTGAGCATCATATATCAGGCCAACTTCTCACACTAGGGGTTCTATACTGAGGGCGAACAGCGGGGGGGACAGGGGGCAACCCTGTCTCGTCCCTCTGGAGTGGCAGTACGAGGTAGATTGCACGCCGTTGACTGAGACTTTGGATTTTGGGTGTTTATAATTGGCCTAGAGCATTGTTATGAATTGGGGGGAGAAGCCAAATTTCGCGTGTGTGGCCCATAGGAGGTTCCAATCAACGCGGTCGAATGCCTTTTCCGCATCGAGGCCGACTAGGACCGCAGGAATTTTAAACTTGTTGGCTTTCTCAATTAAGTGGACGATACGACGGGTGTTGTCATGTGTTTGGCGTCCCTTAATGAAGCCAGACTGATCGGGATAAATAATAAGTGGCATGAGTTCATACAGTCGTTTGGCTAGTATGGAAGAGTACAGCTTTGCGTCAATGTTTAGGAGGGCAATGGGCCGGTAAGAAGTACAGCGAGTGGCGTCCTTACCTGGCTTGGGGATCACTGAGATCACCGCCTCCGCCATAGAGGCAGAGGTGTCGCCGTCTGAGGCCATCCAGTTGAAGAGCCGGACCAAGTGGTGACTAATGTCGGCCGCAAAAGTCTTATAAAAGACCGCGGTATACCCATCCGTGCCGGGCGCCTTATGGGGTTTCAGTGCTTTAATAGCTGCTTTTACTTCCTCAAGGGTGATAGGTGCAATGAGAGCCTCATTCCATTCTGGGGAGACCTGTGGGATTGGCAAGTCCCTAAGGAAGGCATATTGATGCTCAGTGTCAAGTGTGTCAGTTGAGTATAGGGAGCTGTAAAAGGACCCAAAAAGTCCCGCCTTGTCCTCGTCTTTATGGCGTAGCTGCCCTGACACGTCCTGAATACCCCCTATGTATTCTCTCTCTCTTTTGTCCTTCAGCTGTCGGGCTAAGTGTTTCCCCACCTTGTTGCCCTGAGTGTAGGACAGGTTGCGCAATTTGAGAAGGGTGAATTCTGCCCTGTTATTATAAATGGCCCGTAATTTGCCCCTGAGCGCCGTGAGTGTGCAAAGCGTCTGCCTAGTGGGTGCGAGTTTGTGGGCCCGCTCAGCAGTCGTTAGTTCCTCCTCCAAGCCTTCCCTTTCTTTTGCTCACTGTCTATTCAGGGCCGAGTTGAGCGCTATGCATTTGCCTCGCAGAACCGCTTTGAAAGTGTCCCATGTATTCTACTCAGAGGTCTCGTCAGGGCTATTAAAGGTGAAGAATTCTTTGATAGTCTCCCTCAGTTGTGCAATCGATTCTTTATCCCTCGACAAGGCTTCCGGGAAGTACCAACGGGCAGGTTTCGGAGCATTACCGAGCCATGAGAGACACACTGCATACAGACCATGGTCAGACACCGAAATGGGGAATATCCTAGCATGTTGGAGGTTACCCTGCAGGGACTGGCTGAGGAAGATGTAATCCAGTTGAGAGTAGGGCAGGTGCACATGTGAAAAAAGGAGTAGTCTCGGGTAAGCGGGTATAAGGCTCGCCATGTGTCCAGAAGTCCCATGTCCCCAATGTGTGTCTGTATGGACGCACAGCTGCCTTTGCGGTTTCATCAGCCAATGAATTCCCTTCAACGTGAACGCCATCACGCTGATGACTCAGTGTATGGATCACGTGAGTCTTTTGTAGTTCTTTTTTCAAAAGAACTACTTGTTCCCAAAGCTTTTTATGCTTGATTGTGCCACCTTTTGTGTTTTTAAAACCATTTTGAACCCAGGTCTGCAGATACTCATTGTAATTCCGGACGCAGTTATACGAATCGCACACTGAGTGTGGGGAATTCGCGATCAGTATTTTCAAGCGCCATCTTGAAAGCTTGGAGTTCAGCTCGCTGAGCTGTACAGTCTCGAAGATTGAGTTTTTGTTACCATAGGTCTGAATTTACCATCGCGCCAACGACCTTTACCAATCATGCACGCAGCACTATAAGCTTGTTTACCCCCAATTGTGGGCAGTGCTGAACCGTCTGTATATAATATACATCCGTAATGTTCTAGAGCTATAATTTCAGTAGGCAGAGGACATTCTTGTTCGTATTGGAGAAATTCTTGTGTCTTCAAGTAAGGGTCAAAAACGTATTCAACGTCTGTTGCAGCAAGAGAATTAACCCATTGTATCCGTCTTGGATGTAGAGCTTTTGCATTTGGAATGCTTGCCTTTGCCACTGCCTCTAAGGCGGGTACAGGTCTAACGACTTTAATGCGTTTACCCTGTGTGAGGGCTCTCTCCTTTGCTACCGCAGTTTGAACCGCTGTCAGAATTTTTTCTGTTGAAGTGAATTTCATTTTGGCTTGTGTGTGCAAGTGTGACTTGTAAGCTTTTGGTACCTTTTCACCTTCGTTAAAGGTTAGGTATGTGAATCTGCATCTCCCGCAGATGATTCGGATTACCATGTTGCTTATATTGTCGCGTGTTTGTAAGTGTGTTTTTGCCAACATGTCTGTCTGTACTGAACGCAAAATTTCTGTGTTTTTCTGAATCTAATTAGTAGGTTTGAAATCAGGTTTGATTAGTTCGTAGAGCGGTTTAACCCTTTCTGCGTAATTCAGAATGTAAGTTCTTCAGAAGTTTAGGAATCCTAGAATTGACTAAGTTTTTCGGCGTTTTTGGAGTTAGGAGCAGCGCACATTTTTCTAAAAAGTTTGCTGCCAGGCTTTTGCCTTCACTTAAAAGTTTGTATCCCAAGAATAGGACATTGAGGTGAGCAATTCTTGAATTTTTTTTATTTTTTTTTTTAAGTTGAATTTATGCCCTTCAGAGGCGAATCCAAGTATTATGGTGTTCACCCTGTTCAAGTGCCTGTTCAAATCATCATCTGTAAGATAGATGTCATCGACATAAGATAATACCTCATCACAAAGCTCGGATGGGCAGCTGTAAAGCGGGGCAGGTCCCCACTTGGACTTTGCATTTACGACTTGGGATAATTCATTCTAAATATGACTTTGACAGCGCACCCACCTGGGTCTACGTGTCAAGCACTACTTATCATCATACATTTGTAGTAACTCTGTTACTCTGGCTGAAAATAATCCAGGACTGTTCTTGAATCCCTGGGGGAGTCGACAGAAGTGTTGGTGTGTCCCCATTATTGAGAAAGCAGTCAAGTACCTGCTTTCTGGTGCAATGTTTTGACAGAAGAAACCGTTTGAAATATCTAATGTAGTTTTATATTTCTTCCGAATGATGTTATTCATCAGTGCTGCACTGTACGAATTTTTTACTGCAAAGGTTTTGCAATAGGAGTTTAAATGTCTGTAATCCAAAACTAGACTATTTGTTTCGTCTGGTTTGGAGACAGGAAACAAAGGATTGTTCATGGACGAGGTGCGTTTCAATCACTCCTTGGTATTCAAGTTGAACTAAAATCTCCCTAACTTGTTTTTTCAGCTTCCTGCTTTACTGGATACTGCCTCTAAGCAGTAGGTTGATTTTTTTAACTGGATCTTATGGTGAGGAGAATCCTCATCCCATCCCACATGATTTTTATATAATGCTGGAGCTTGGGCTACAGCTCATTTTCTGGCATTGGTGTATTTTTTATGAAAAGGAATATGATTAGAGAAGGCTGGCATAATGATCTCTTCGCCATGTGGGCACTCCCTGACAAATTCAGGTGGCCAGTCTTTTTCAGCCAGAAGGATGTCATAACCCTTCGATAATTTTTCCCAAAAGAGTGCTTTTATTTTCCTAGTTATATCTTCCTCTATCCGGAGTGTTACTTCATATAACTTATAGGGTACACTAACCCTGGTGTCTGCAGTTTCAACCTGAATGCATTCATTCAGATCCACTGTCTCCAGATGATGTTTCAGGATCCTGCGAGCTATGGTGACCTCTGCTGCGCTGTCCAGCATTGTCTGGGCCCACTCCCCGTTCTTGAGTTGTCCTCAAGATCCTCGGCATGTCTGATTTGTAGACTTGCTACCTTCTTTTTGGAGAATTGAGTTTTCTTATTTTTTGGAACGTGTTGATCGTCTTTGGACTTCACGCGTTCTTCTTTGTGTTCTGATAGTCCTCTTCTTTCGGATTTTTTCGAGGAAGTCTGAAAGGTACGAGAGGATCGTGTATCCGTATCTTGATATCTTTCAGGTTTTTTAAATTATCCCTATTTCTAAGGTTATACCTCTTTTGAGGAGATCTACCTCTTGACTGAGAGCGCTTCTCTTTAGAAATTGACTGTCTACTGTTTTCCCATTTCTTTTTAGGAGTAGTTAGATTATTTTTGATAAAAACTTTTTCAGGATTTTCTGTTCGGGCTTTACAGGTTTCCCTCCCAAACTATCTCTTCCTAGTTCTTCATAGGATTTTTCAATAATTCTGGCAAGTTCATATGGTTGCTCAGTAATATCGAGTTCTTTTAATTTTTGGCGGATCGCCACTGATGCTGCTTCACCTTTAATGTTAGCTAATAAGATAGCTGAGACCTGTTTGAAATCATTCAGTAATTTCATACCAAGATTCAAGGCTGGTTCTGGACCGTATTCATTTTGAATCTGTCTCAGAAGGTCTGGTATTACCGCCATAGACGGGACACCATGTGTTTTTGTGTAGATTGAAGCAAAGACTGCACCCCAAGTGTCACAGACCTCTATGTATGGTGCAATCCCCATTGGTAAACAGATTGTTAGAATCCTGTGTTTCTCATTGGGAAATACTGCCTCTATTTGAGTAATTTTCTGGGCTAACCAGAATGGAATTTGTTCCCTTTTGGCGGGCAACTTAACGATGACTGACTGTATAGTCTGTGGTGTGATTTTGTTTGTGTTCCCCTGATGAGGGGTGTGCTGTGGAATTCTAATAGCAGGTTGGACTGTTGAGGTCCACATCACATATTGTACCAATTGTCTATGTATTTTTATTAGTTGTTTTAGCTGAGCTAACAGTTCTACATCTGACATTCTTTCAATGTTAGGATGTGGTGTATAGCTGGCTAGTACCGGCCATGTAGCTCCTGGTCTACCTAGGGGACCGAGCCTGGTAATGTGATTATGATGTTGTAGGGCGCCTTTAAACCAGAGCTGATGCTCTTGGTAAGTTAGTGGAATTTCAACGTCCTCGAAAGGAACGTATTCCGCTGGATGTTCCTCCATCTTATAGAAGTGGAACACGTGTTGTTGGATTTGCTTGTGGAAAGACGATGCATGAATAGAATACCTCTGTCTGCCGATATTCGTGTGCCTCTATGACAAATATAACCGTACCACCTCTCGGTGATAGGCCATTTTCTATAAGCTTTATAGCTATGGCTTTCCTTATGTTTTTCGGGATGATTATAGCATCCGGGTCAGCTTGTTGGAAACCTGTAACGTCTAAAACCGGTTGGGCTGCAGTTCTTGCAGCTCCACTGCCCCCAGGATTATCCTCGTCGGACATTTTGTTGAAGGTTTTTGCAGAGCAAGTTTCATGGAAATAAAGATAAGGTGCACAATATTTCGGAACACTGTATCCCTTAACGTTGAACAAACTAAAAACTAATACATAGGATTTTTCGTCGTCCTCAGTTTTAGGCATACATTTTATCCTGTAACCCATTCCAGATGTCTATTGGAGTATTTTACGAGAAAAAGGGGTCTCTGTGAAAAGCACGACTGAGTTACTCTAGTATCTAGCGTTAAATTAGTGCCTTACCAAATATTGGGCGCCATGTAGAGTAGTTCCTATATTCCCAACAGGCTCTGCGCATTGGAATAATATATCCTATAGATTAGAAGTAGGACTGAGGTCGACTAGGTCTCTATCGAATATACTAGACTTAATTGTGAGTGCCAGCTAGCTCAGAGGTCACTAGAAACGTTCTCGAATAAACAAGAAGGGATTAGTTTCTGACAACCGCATAAACATGACAACTTTGTTTCCCCAAGATAAAACTGATCTTCAGAGTCGTGGAAACAATAGATAGGTATTTTACTCAGTCAACCGTGCATGCTTCGTTTCACCAGAGGTGCAGAGAAATAGATAGACGGGCGTTTTCAATAAAAGGGTTTTATTGAACAGTCTTCTTTTTCAAGCATAAGAAATGAACTGCTACAATCGTAAAGCTGGTTGTAAAATATAATGCATACAGTATAAATAGAATAAAATAATACTGTAAGAGCATTGTATGGTTCCTAAACCATAGATAAATACGTACATAAATAACAGAGGCTAAAAGTACTAAACTGATGCTTCTAAAATATGCCTACCCCGATGTATCTAACCTAAACTTAGTAAGAGGGAAGAAGTAAGTGAGGTGTAGCATAAATGTAGTATTCTTTTGCCAATAATCTGTCCAAGATTTCTCTTAGGATCTAATCAGCTCCGTACCTTAGTTTAGAATGAAGGTCAGTCTCGGGACTCGATTTCCCAACAACCCGCAAGGGTAGCTTGGAAACACTGGAGTTGGATTTCTCGACAGGAGAAAAGACATTGTCTCTCTCAGTGCGTCTGCTGGAGGGTCGGCTTCCTTCGACACTTGCTGTAGCAGGGTGTGTAGGTCAAGTACATAGTCGAACTGCACCAAACCACCGTGTGTTTGCTAAGGCAAGTGTGGGCAAATTTATACCTTGAAGTTGCCGGGTTTGACGTAGAGGTGGACATAATAACGTCATTAAAGACTCTCAGTTCTTTGAAAACTCCATGTGTTCTTGGACAAGTCAATATTCAAGCAAGGGGAAGTCCCTAGCTGCTGAAGCTGAGTTTTCCAAGAAATCGCTGTAGATTTTCGGAACTAGTGGAAGTAGCCCTGCCTTATTTGGACTGCATGAGCTGTGCCTAAATATGGTTATGATTTATATGCCCATATAAGGATATGGTGATTTATACCTATATAAGGGCATGAATCAGGAAATTTACAATAGTGTCCTAAAATGTTTTATAACACTACCTGAACTGGCTTTCCGGCGCCGATGTCAAGAGCTTAAACAGTTTTTTGAGTTGTTTTCTAAAGCTGCGTAGGTTGTCAATCTGTCTAAGGGTTAAAGTTCAACTATTCCTGAGTTTGGGGGCAAGACGCAATATAATGTCCCTGCATCTGGCTCTTTTTACTCTGGGAATGAAAAGGAGATTTAGATTACATCATCGTAGCTCTCTGTTGGCACCATATGGGCTAATCAAGTGATGAATGATATGTATACCTACTTTGTGTCTTGCCTAGTGCGTTATGCAGAGTGCTTTAAAATTAATCCTCTTGCTTATTGGCAGCCAGTGAAGTGCAGCAAGCACCTGGGAGACCAATTGAAATTTGGGAATGTCAATAGTATTCGGGCAGCCGCGTTCTGTATAACCTTGAAGTTTGTTAGTGATAGAGAGCAGGCTTCCCAGATAGGTTTCCCTTAGTCAAGGCTGAACAGCATTGAACTTTAAAACACTGTTCTATGGACTGTAGCTGGTAGCCATACATACATCTTCCTAAGAGCTCTCCGTAGGCCAAAGCAGCTGAATGCCAGCCTCTATGCTAACGTAACCATGCTAAATTTACTGTCCAGACTTTTCGCATTTGGCTTGGGGGACGGTCGGTCACCCAGGTAAGAAGGCCAGGTTAGCTGGTCTCCAAGTGGTTGTTGCTGACCACCAAAACCTCAGTTTTGTCACCATTTAACTTGAGACAGCTGGCAGCCATTAAGTCAGTGGCCTGTTTTAAACATCTCCATGGGGTAGCGATACTGGAATGTCAGGCAGACATTCATCTTTTAGCCAGGTTTCTGTCTGAAGTAAAACTTCTGACTGGTTGTCTTCTAGAAAGAGAGCGATTTGAAATTAATTTTTTGTGAGGAACTTGCAGTTAATTAAGAGCATATGCCACAGATGCTCTGTTCTGCTCTTTAAGAAGAAAATGTAAATGATAGAGCTCAAGAAGATGATTTAGACGTATTGCACCACCCCCACCATTACAGTCCATTCAGCATTATGTGGTCTCGGGACGCATTCAGCAAAGCTAGTCAAGGTTAAATGAAGAAGTCCAAACAAGCTTAACTGGTCATTGGAGGTATTTAAAAATGACATTGAGAATGCACAGAAAAATTACAAATGATAAAGTAAGCAAAAGTGGTACAGTTGAAGAAAAGAGAGATGTTTTGTGCCCCAAAAAACAGGGAAAGTCCATGTTTGAAGCATATAAGCTGCAGATGGTACACTTTTGCATAGATCGCCATCTGGTGTTGTGCTCGGATGCTTGCACCTTGTTGTCTTGGAAGACGTCTTTTGTAGTCATGAGATCAGTGACTCCTCCCTTGGACGATAGTGTGCATGGGCACTGACTCCATCTTCAGATTGTTTTTTTCCGCCATCGGGTTTGGATGTAACTTCTACGCTCCGGTTTGTCACCATATTCTCCAAACCTTTTCGACGCGCAAATCATCATAAAAACTCAACGGTATTGTTTTTGATCGCGTGATCTTTGACGGGTTCCTCAAATATTCCATTCCGGTGTCGATGCGTGCCGCTAGGCCTATCAACACCGTTCTGGCCTACGGCTCATAGAAAGGACTTCATTTAAACAAAAAATACCCCAAGTGTGGAGCTAAATTTCCACACAGTGACCACCACAAAGTCTGTAACCTGTGTCTCTCGCCCGAGCACGATAAGAATAATTGCCAGGCCTGTGCATCCTTTTGATCCAAAAAGACCATCTGTGATCGCCGGGCCCGACGACCTATTATGGCGCACAGGCAACTCCGGTACCGATAGACATCTTCGATGAAGGCCCTGATGTCCCGGAAGAGGTTTCTGAGGATCTGGAAATCGTTTCCGAAGCAGACGACTCTGACTCAGAGCATCCCATCACGCCAGGACATCGAGTGAGTACAACTGCCCATACCCCAATCCCACCTCCAAAAAAGAAGGCCCTGGTCAAGACTTCACCTGCTGGCCCCAGTCACGACCAAAAACAAGCTTCAAAAGCCCTGCCCCCGGGCCTGTCTCCGAATATAAAGGACAAGCCTTCCGGTAGCTCAGGACTGAGCAAACTGCACATCACTGTCCCACAGGCGCCATCTGCACCGAAGCACAAAGGGCAACCTACTCTCAAAAAGATCTCGGCACCGACCACCCTTGTGCCGAAATAAAAGGCATCAGATCTGAAGCCAAAACATTCAGAACCAAAAAAGATTTCCGCCTCCACATCGAAGCCAAAGGACCCAAAACTACCTTCCAAACTCTGGAGCAGAATTCCAAACCTCGCTCGGACCCGAAAAAATCGGTGCCAACAGTATCTACTGAAGAGGAAGAATTTTTTCGACCAGATCCCATTGATCCGAAACAGAAAACACTCCACATAGACCCTAAAACAGGACATATGTCTACTGTTCCACACAACAAAAGGAAATTGGACACCCCAGGCATTCCTGCAATACCTGTAAAGAAGGACTGTGCTGCTTCACCTTTACAACCCTCTTCTGTTCTTCCTACTAAGCATGTCTCTCCTCCACACTCTCCTATACTTCTACTAAACTCACCACTACCACCAGGTGATGATGATTTAGGAATGAGGGAGACAACACTGACACTTTTGAACACCCTGATGACGATAGACGTACCACAGGACAATTGGGACAATTATGATGACCCAGCAGATCCTCCAGGCCTCCCTAATCCTCATGCATACCCAACAAAGCCATCTCCCCCAGATGATGATATTGGTTTTAACCAGCTTGTAAATGGGGCGGCTCAGTACAATGGTGTCCCAATGCATTCGGACCCCGCAGAGGAGAACTTCCTACTAGACACCTTTGAAAAGTCACTAAAGACTGTACAACACCTGCAAATTTTAAAAGGGGTCCTTAAACATGCCCGACATATTCAAGGACCCTGTTAGGACTAGAATTCTGAATACAAGAATTGACAAAAAATATAAACCTGCTCCCAGTGATCCCTTTAGATTCCCTAGTGGTAACTAACACTAGAAAATGTGCCAACTCTCAAACCTCCGGTGATGGGCCACCTCCGGACAAGGAGTCTAAATTATTAGATGCTTCTGGCAAACGAGTTGCTGCCCAAGCAGCTAATAACTGGTGGATACCCAATGCACAAGCATTACTTTCTAGGTATGATAGGGCTCACTATGACCAACTAGAAACCCTATTGCAACATTACCTGATCAATATAAGACCAAGGCCAATGATTTAATTCAAGAGGGAAAATTAATAACTAATGCATCAATCAGATGTGCCCTTGATGTGTAGCAGACACCGCTTCTAGGGCCGTTAACACTAGCGTGTTACTCAGACGACATGCCTGGTCGCGTACCTCTGGCTTCAAACAGGAGATACAAACAACTACCCTCAATCAGCCGTTCAATCAGTAACAACTTTTTGGCCCGGCTGTAGACACTGCTCTAGAAAAAGTGAAAAAGGACACAGTGACTGCTAAATCCATGGGAGCATTGCAGTCTCCATCCCCACGTGGTTCCTTTTGACGCTCCTTCAATAGGGGAGCATCCAAAAACATCAACGCAGACACTGCTTCCTACAAAAACACCACACAAACATTCCCCAACAGGGGATATTTTAGAGGTGGAAACGGGGGAAATAAGATCAAAGGGAGAGGTCGCTGTAACAACAACACTCGCACCTCCACCATTTATAAACTGTGGCTTCCCTCCATACCATTCCACTCCGGTCGAAGGGAGACTATCACAGTTCCTACCTGTCTGGAATTCCATCACTACAGACAAGTGGGTAAGACAAATTATCCAGTATGGTTACTGCCTGGAACTTACTGCTACTCTACCCAACATACCACCCAAACACTGCGCAATGTCCGGGAAACATCTAAAACTCCTCAAACAAGAGGTTCTTTCACTGCTTCAAAAGCATGCAATATAACAAGTTCCCTTACAACATCAGGGAACAGGGGTTTACTCCCTGTATTTCCTAACCCCCCAAAAGACTGGACCCCAAGGCCAATACTGGCCCTCTGACCTCTCAATGTGTACATACAATCAGATAATTTTCACATGATCACTCTTAAGCAGGTTCTTCAACTGCTTCAACAAGGCGACTTCCTTGCCACACTAGATCTCAAGGACGCCTACTTCCACATTCCCATTCACCCTGCTCACAGAAAGTACCTCAGGTTCACAGTAGACGGCCGGCACTATCACTTCAAGGTCCTTCCGTTTGGGCTGACCACAGCCCCCAGGGTGTTCACAAAGTGCCTTGCAAAGTAGCAGCACACTTGAGAAGACCAAAGATTCACGTATTTCCATACCTGGACGACTGGCTGATAAAAGCCAACTCATACAACCAGTGTTTTCACACTTGTCAAACAATTCAACTGTTACACGACTTAGGGTTCACACTGAACTACACCAAGTCGCACCTTCAACCCTCCTACATACATCAGTATCTAGGAGACACAATAGAAACTTGCAAACCTCTAGCATAACCCAATCCAGCCAGGATAGCCAGCATGCAAACCCTCATCAACAGGTTTCAGCCCCAACACTATCTCCCAGCACAAGTGTTTATGCAGCTGATAGGAATGATGGCCTCTTGCGTGAGGTACAATGAAATGCAAGACTTCAGATGCACCCTTTACAAGAATGTTTAAGACATCAGTGGAACAAGGCTCAAGGACAACTTACAGATCTGGTGTTTGTGGACAGCCGCACACATCGCTCTCTACAGTGGTGGAACACACAAAACCTTTCCAAAGGGCGGCCGTTCCTAAAGCCAGTTCCACAGATAGTACTAACAGACGCATCACTCACCGGCTGTGGAGCCCATCTCCTAAACAATACAATTCAGGGCAGGTGGACCACTCAACAAAAAGTGCTTCACATATTTCATCCAAAACTACTGGCAATATTTCTAGCCTTAAAGTCATTCCAGCTACATCTTCTCAACAAGACTGTCTTACTCCGGATGGACAAAATGACAGCAATGCATTACATACAAAATCAAGGAGGAACACATTCTCTGCAGCTCTCTCGCCTAGCGCAAAGTATATGGAGATGGGCCATTCCACAAAACCTCTATCTCCTGGCGGAACATCTCCCAGGAGTAAGCAATCAGATAGCGGATCTGTTAAGTCATCAGACACAACAAATACACGAATGGGAACTTTATCCACAAGTTCTTCAACCTTTCTTCCAAATGTGGGGTCAACCGGACATAGATCTGTTCACCGCAAACGCAAAATGCCCAACCTTTGCCGCCAGGTTCTCACACCCGTTTTCCAAGGGAAATGCGATATGGATGAACTGGTCAGGCAGATTTGCGTACGCTTTTCCGCCCCTCCCACTCATTCCACTAGTAGTACGCAAGCTCAAACAACAATCTCTCAAAATAAGTTGCTACCACATGGGCACGGCAACCATGGTTCATAACACTACTCGAACTATCACTAGTCCTGCATCAAAAATTACAGCTCTCCCCAAAGCTGCTGACGCAGAACCATGGAGAAATGAGGCACCCAGATCCAGCGCAACTGAATCTAGCGATCTGGCTCCTGAAGTCTTAGAGTTGGGTTACCTGAACCTCCCACCGGACTGTATGAATATTATTAAGGAAGCCAGATGCCCCACTACTAGCGCTTGCTATACAGCCAAATGGAAAAGATTTGTTATTTACAGCAAAAACAACAAAATTTACCCATTAGATGCCTCAATACAAGACATTATTTGCAATTTGCTACATGTACGAAGATGCAGTCTTGCATACTCATCAATCAGATTGCATCTGGCTGCCCTTGCCGCTGCTACTTACAAAACAGACAACATTTGTCATTGTTTTGAGTACCTGCTATTGAAGCCTTCATGGGAAGCCTTAAAAGGATAATTCCACCCAGACTGCCACCATCTCCAGTGTGGTACCTAAACTTTGTTCTTACCAGACTCGTGGGTCCCCCATTTGAGCCTTTACACAAATGCGAATTACACTTCCTTACATGGAAAGTTCCTTGTTGCAATCACCTTTCTTAGGAGAGTAAGTGAGATCCAGGCTTTAACAATACAAGGACCATTTTTTACAAATGCAGCCAAATAAAGTGGTTCTTAGAAGAAATCCAAAATTTATTCCAAAGGTAATTTCTGCTTTCCATCTTAATCAATCAGTAGAGTTACCAGTGTTTTTCTTAAACCCTGATTCAGTAGCAGAAAGAGCTCTTCACTACGCTTGTGGTCAAAATAGCTTTACTTTATTACATAGACCGAACTAAACCTTTTAGAAAAACAAAGCAACTGTTTTTAGCTTTCTCTCCACCTCATTTTTAAAAAATAAAATCTTTTATTAAATTTTTTGCATTTTTGTCTGTTACATGCTTACTTGATGTTACAGTAATTACAAATGCAGGAAAGAACATGTCTACATTTCAACTGAACATTCACGTAGCACTGGATTATAGTGAACAGCTTAGTCTCTGTGTCTGGAGTTTCAGTTGCCATAACATCAACTGTAGAGTTGAGATCATCGATTTGCATAACTATTAGTTGTTGTTCATTTCGTATTCCGTTTACAGATCAGCGCTTGTAGGTATGTGCACAGCCAACTACAGATTATGGTATAAGTTTTTCAGTGTTAGCGAATATCAGAAAAGAGTGAAACAAACTTTAATGAAAAGAAACATTAACTCTCCTGCGACCCCCCCTCCACCTCTCTATGTACGTACTCTTGTCTATCTGTTCTGTTTACACCTGCTCCCTCTATACCTGCTCTGACGTGTTGTTCAGTGTGGATCCCAACAGGTATTTATTGACTAATGTGTGAACATGCACACGCACTACGACCGCGTTCGGCTACAACCCTCGCATTTCTTGGTTTGCGGGGTTCCCCGAGACCTCACTAGTGTGCTGTTGTAGTTCGGCTAAGCATGTGTTCCATTGTGCAGATATGGGGGTTTTCTTAAACCCAATGTTAACTCTCGCCTGATAGTAATAACCCTCTGCTTTAGCCCATGCAAACATGGAATGCCACCATGCCTGCACATGTGGTGGATTTGCTGCCTTCCATCTTTTTGTGAGTAGTCTCTTAGCTACTACTATTCCCAGGTCTAGAAACCTGGAAGTCACTTTGGTGGCCGCTGTTCTCTGGAACTTGTGTAGTAGGTATACTGGCCAGGTGAAGGGTAGCTCGTGCTCTGTGCAGGTGTGCTGTTGGTTGGCCACTGCGCTCCATTATGCGCCAATATGGGGACAGGTCCACACGATGTGTATTATGTCGTCTCCCACCTCTGTGCATCTGGGGCACACCACATCTGTTCTATAAAAGTATCTGTTGATAGCTTTCTCTCCACCTCATAAAGGCACCCCCATCTCCAAAGCTGGAATTGCCAGGTAGATAGTCAAATGTGTTCAAATATTCTATCAAAAAGCAAAACACACTTTAACAATTCCGGCTAGAGCGCCTTCAACACTCAAACTAGGGGCTTCCATGGCATTCTTAGGGAACATTCCCCTAGAAGACATTTGTAAGACGGCAACTTGGTCTACTACACACATCTTCACCAAACACTATTGTGTTGACGTGCAGGCCAAGCAACAAGCTTCTGTGGGCCAAGCTGTTAAGACACTTTTTCAAACTACTGCAACAAGTGCAGGTGACCACCGCTAACTGAGATACTGCTGTACAGTCTATGCAAAAGTGTACTATCTAGAGCTCACATGCCTTGAACGGAAAATGCTACTTATCAGTATGCATCTGTTCTTGGCATGTAGAGCTGCAGAGCAGTACACGCCCACTCGCCTCCCCGGGACCTGAATCTGTTCCAGTTTTATCTTAATTAGATACACTTACATTGACATCTATTCTATTTCTTACAAACTCCATCATTTCCCTTCATGGCGAAAAACAATGTGAAGATGGAGTCAATGCCCATGCTCACTATTGTCCAAGGGAAGAGTCACCTATCTTGTGACTACAACACACTTCTTCCAAGACAACAAGGTGCAAGCATCCAAGCCCAACATCAGATGGTGATCTATGCAAAAGTGTACTACACTGCAGCTCTACATGCCAAGAACAGATGCAGACTGGTAAGTAGTATTTTCCTTTCAAGCCCCTTAAGACTGTAGAAGCTCTATATGAATACAGGTAGATTAAGTGATGGAAGCGTCTGGCACATGAACAGGATGGCAAAGTGCATTCTAAGGGAGTAAGGTGTTGAATAAGGAAAGAACCGTTATAATTGTTCGCATGAGGAGGATGTGGAATGTTATGTCACTGTGGGAAAAAAAGAGGAAGGATGGAATATCTTGGAGCATAAAGTTCAAAATAACATTGAGGAGAGTGAGATAATTCAAAGCAAGTCGGGTCATATAATCTTACGCCCTATTTATTTGGAAAACGTACTTGATTCTGTTAATAAAATAAAAATTGATAGTAGTTTTATTACTTTTCTGTAAATTCATCTTTAATATAGTTTTCTGTTTAGGTTATTTGTGATGGTCTGATTTGTATATTTTGTTTTCATTTCATGGCAGGAGTGTTAGTAGTTATATTGCAGCTTTACAATATATTCTTATGAATAATGGTACTGAACACGTGGGCAGTTAAGGTGAGTGGATTGGAGAGGCAGCCTGTAGTAGTTGTATGGCGCCTGTCCTGGACTAAAACACTTCACTTACCTTTGTGTCATAGATACCTTAATCTTCAGAGCTCTTGTGGGGTTGGGACTAATTGTCGTTTTACTGATTCACGACGGGTGCGATGCAACCCCGGCGCCCCATTCTGTTGTGGTATGATTACTGCCTCTACTCTACTTTCTAGGTCACACTGATTTTACCTAAGCATCCCCTGGTTGGTTGTGCCTTCTCACCACCTTGCTTTCAGGCTGTTCCATGTCCCTGTGGTTCATGCCATAGACTGGTCATCCTGCAGGGCTCGATCAATGTGAACCGACTGAGTGCTCTGACTCAGGGTCTGGAATGTAGCTGAGTGGATGACTGGGGTGGGTCCAACCGATGTTGTGGCTTGTTATCTGGGTCCTGTGTGTTGGAGAACTTGAGGGGAGTGACTCCTATCACACACTGTATTGTTTCCTTGTCTCAGTATGGTTAGCAAAGAGTACACAACTATATCCCCTGTTTAGAACCTAATGCCCCTAATGGGGATCAGAAGATTTGAAATTATCTTTACCTTCAAATTAGGAAGACTTTTCATTGGTAGACATTTTGAAAACCATCACTCTTCTTCGGCGTAATAAAACTCTGTTTTAAAATATTAGCCTTCAAAATTTCATATACTCAGTAACGATCTGATACTCAATATTTTGACTTTACAATTTCAATAAGTACAGCAGTATTTTCAACCTGCCATTCAGGAATCTCCCCTTAAGGTCGGCTCTCAAGCCTGACAACATTTGGCAACTTTGTAAGTGCTACTAAACATTTATTTGGTCAGTGTCACCAGGACTGTCTTCAATAAGTCCTGGATCCAATGACAATCATGCTGCAGAGAAAATTATCCAGGATCGAAAATGCTTTATGAAAAATGAGCATTTCTGTGTGAAGACCACATAAAGCACCTATAAGAGGTGACACAGAGAAAATATTTGACTATCTAACTTAACCTCTCCTTTTTTGTGTGGGTCTTTACTGACAGTGTAGTGCAAGAAATGCAGATATGCCTGTTTTTAGTATGCATATTTGGGAGTTTGATTTTACTGTACCTATGTTCTATGCTTGTATGTACAATTTTTTTGCCACCTCGCTCCATCAGTAGCACTTTATCATAAAATGGTACAGTACTGAGAAGCTAACTGTGTAGCTTACTTTGTAAAGATCTTCAATAGCCTATGCCTGCAGGAGTCCTGGCCTGCCAGCTACTGACTTTACTTCTGGATTATGCTGCCTATATTGAAACTGAACAAAAGACGTAGACATCTGGGGGCTTAAGCATTATTTAGATCGAATAGTTTTATCTTACTAGTTACTGATTGACCTCTATGTATTTGTGATTTCAATCTCTGGCATACATTTACTTTTTCCATTTACTTGGGACAAGTACAGCTATGTTATTTTTTGCTTTGGGCCAAAAATGACCGAGTGAATCAAATTCTTGATGTTATTCATAAATTACACTTGGCATACGGATGTATGACGTTACAACTCATACTTTTACAACGCATGCCATTACAACGAATTTTTTACAACGCAAAAACTTTTACAACGCAGGTACCTTTACAACGCATACCATTACAACGTAAGTATTGGTAAGTATATATTTTTTTTAATTTAAAATAATTGAAAATAATATAATTTGATTTGATTTAATTCCCCTGTAACCCAAAACTGACCCTGAACCCTAAAAATACCCCTGTACCCCAAAAACCCAAAACTGACCCTGAACCCTAAAAATACCCCTGTACCCCAAAAACCCCAAACTGACCCTGAACCCTAAAAATACCCCTGTACCCCAAAAACCCAAAACTGTCCCTGAACCCTAAAAATACCCCTTTACCCAAAAACCCAAAACTGACCCTGAGCCCTAAAAATACCCATGTACCCCAAAAACCCCAAACTGACCCTGAACCCTAAAAATACCCCTTTACCCAAAAACCCCAAACTGACCCTGAACCCTAAAAATACCCCTTTACCCGAAAACTGACCCTGAACCCTAAAAATACCCCTTTACCCAAAAACTGAAAACTGACCCTGAACCCTAAAAATACCCCTTTACCCAAAAACTGAAAACTGACCCTGAACCCTAAAAATACCCCTTTACCCAAAAACTGAAAACTGACCCTGAACCCTAAAAATACCCCTTTACCCAAAAACTGAAAACTGACCCTGAACCCTAAAAATGCCCCTTTACCCAAACACTGAAAACTGACCCTGAACCCTAAAAATACCCCTTAAAAAACCCAAACATATAAAATGTAAAATATAATTATATACTTACCAATACTTACGTTGTAATGGTATGCGTTGTAAAGGTACCTGGGTTGTAAAAACATGCGTTGTAAATACATGCGTTGTAATGGTTTTTGCGTTGTAAAAGTTTCGTTGTAATGGTAGTGCGTTGTAAAAGTTGCGTTGTAATGGTTGTTTCCCTTGGCATACACTGCCACCTCACTGAATATAAGTGGTGTCCACAACATCATTTTGTTTTTACTTTGAACATTAGTATTATGAACAGGAACTACTTACTATATCACCTTTCCAAATAAAGGAGATACTGGATTTTTAATTGCTTCGAATCCTCCACAGTTTGTCTGGAGGCCCTAAATTGACGACCTAGAACAGATTCTCCTATGAAATGAGCACATCTCTGGCTCCTGCAAAAATTCTTTAGAGTCACTAAGATTATTCTGTTATATAGAGAAAATTGTCATTCATCAAAAGCTATTAAATTCTGTTAACCAATCGTTATTGACCCTGGAACTGCAGGTTGAATATCAACCAGTCTCAGAAGAAAAGAAATAAGTGGCCTACATCTATAAGTAATTATTTTAAGGCATGGAAACTCTAATTCGAAACTTAATCAATGGTCTCTTTGCTTATCGAGGCAGGAGATATACCATCTAATTTGATTTGGACCTCATTAACTGACTAAATGAATCCTAAACATTAGAGCTGGAAAAATTCTTCAAACCGGCAAATACCTGTGATTTATACCTGAGAGAGTGCAATATGGGCAGCAGCCACAAGAACCTCAAAACACGAGCCATCCAGCAGCTATACACTAAAACCTGGGTGCAAATATAGGTTAGTGGCTCATGGCATTATCCTCTAAGGCCTATATAAAGAGAGGTCTGAAATGAGACTGTATGTTTGTCTTGCTGCAGTTCAACCTCTGTGTTGCAGATCTAGCTGTTGCTCTGCCCAACCATAGAATTTACAACAGGGATTGGGAAAAAGCGGACTCCAATTTTACACGATGAAGGATATAGTTATATGGTGACAGAACTATATAGGCCTGCAGCTTCATCATGGCGCTCTTCATGTGTACTCAAAAAATTAACAAGATGGTAGGAAACATTACAAAAACAAACATTTTAGTGGGAAGAGGAAGATCAAGAAAATGGGCATTGGTTTATGAACTAACAGCCAATAGCAAGGGCACAAACCTACAAATTGCTCCAGGTGTGGTTGAACAAAAAACACAGCAATCTTGATCAGTTAGTATAACTAAAAGCAGCCTTCGACAGTTCTTGCATCCAATCCTCATCCAAAGACTCTGAGGCTGGAATCTATGGCCCTGCCCTTCACCGGACTTGCTCATTCATTTCTGGATATGCTCAAATGATCAGCCTTGTCCCTTTCCAGTGTGACGCCACCAAGCTGATCTGTGGATTTCCACAGTGTTCTTCCCTGAGCCCCATCCTCTTATTGTCTACAAGACTCCACTTGCTTCCATTGTTCAATCCCACGGCCTCCGTATCATCTGTTATGCAGATAACATAACTTCTACTTCTCCTCTAGGAAGACACGCCTATCTTGCAATCAAACTTCATAGCATGCATGTCTGACATAGCAGACTGCATGAAAAGCAGCTGCCTTGAGCTCAACAATGACAAATCAGAAGTGGTACTGCCAAGCACACCTCTCTATGGACCCCTGCCTGGTGGCCCTATACATGTGGACCACCATCTATCCCTACCAACGCTGCTAGGAACCTGGATATCATAAATGACAGTCCAATCTGCATGGCCAACCAAGTCAACATGATAGCAGTTGCAGGCTTCCTTACACTCAAAACGCTAAAAAAACTGTTTAAAGGCTCCCACTCGATACCTGCAGGACAGTAACACAGGCTCTCATCACCAGCAGACTACACTACAGAAACACCCTCTATGTAGGCATCTCCGCCAAGCTCACCAACTGACCAAGTTGTTCAAAGCGTGGCTGCTAGACCTTCCTTCATGAGCCCAAACACCTTATGGAGACCTCTACTGGCTCCCCATCAAGAAATGCAACAACTTCAACTATTCACGCTCCTCTACAAGGTACCTTCTCCCCCATCACCCTCAAGGGCTGGAGCAAGCTCCCTTTCCCCATCAGAACAGCCAGCTTCTCTCCCCCCGAACCGCCCTTAAATTCAGATGAAAGCTGAAAAACTGGCTTTTCTGCTTGTCCACTCTTAGCTCAGGTCTTCCCTTTCAGGGCACGTATATAGGCTCCTGGGTAACTAGTATGTGATACAAATCTCTATAACATATTCAGTGATTGGCAACTTATTGTAGACTCTGTGGTATTGCAGACTGCGATTTTAATTATCTATTAGATACACATTGTAAATATGATCTATATTGACTTAGTAGTTAAGTTGTGCTTTTTAAATCGCTATCCGTTTTTGTTGATGCGTGGATCAAAGTTTAAAGGACTATTTTAGTGTTGAAATTGAAAGTGAACCACAAGGAGTCCTCATTATCTGCTCAATAAATTGGCTGAAAAATCAAACCGCTTTGCCATGCAAAGTGACACTTGTTCTGTGCAGCTTGAAAAGCATGTCAAATTTGAAAATGGTGTACTAGAATTCTGAACTAAAATTAGCATCCTTAGAGTAAGTGGCGATCTCTTGTGGTAAGAGATCTCACATTTGGTCTTGACACATTACTGGAAATTGATGATTAATTTTCTTTCAATATTGTGCTATTTTATTTGCTTCATTTAGGTGGTGTTTTAATTCTCTACATTATATGTAAAATTTAAATAGACTTTAACAATCCCGTAGATTTGTATGAGATTTTGTCATGAGCAGTCTATTCTGGAGCTTTCATGGCCTCAACATATATTCCATGTGTGCTGGGTATTTCCACCATCCTTCTCAGTATACCAGTCCGGTCACTGAGACGCTTCAGCCTTAATAAAATGAACACATTGGTTAGGGAACCTGCCTGAATAAAATAATGGGCAATGCCCATGTTTATGACTGTTTTGATTATCTGTGAAGTTCTCTGCCACACACCAGGCCAAATCGGCATATCCTTGATATCTTCACCTGCAGTTTAACCTTAACCAATTGAGATATTCAGTCTCAACCTGGCCTGTCAGTATTAGCACATTTATTATAAAACACTATACACAAGTCCTGCGAGATGTGAATCTATGTGTCCATATTATTTTCAGTAGTGTGTAGTATGTAATCCAATGAATGTCTTGGCTTACTGTGCTTTTCTGTTTTGGCTATTCGTCCCATTGATCTTTTATCCAGGTTTTGGAACGCATTCCTACGTCCCATGTCCTTGCATGTGCACCCTCGAACAGTGCAGCTGACCTGCTGTGTGAGCGACTTTTGAAACACAGAGACAAGAGGGAATTGTACAGGATAAATGCGAGCAGCAGAGACTACCGCCTTATCCCAGAGGTGATTAAGGTACGCATCTGAAAATAGTTTTTTTTATTCTTAGACACTTAAAATGCTCCATTGTTTTCTTTGAACCTGTGTAGATCGGAAATCCACAACCAGCATGAGGCAGACAATTGTGCTAAAATAACTTTTCCCCCTTACAAAAAAAAGTACGTCAAGATACACAGAAGTCACAGTGGGAAACTTCATCTCAGTACCTGTATGTGAACCTCTGTACAGAATGGAGTGAGCAAATCTGTTTCAGATAGAAATGGGTTCCTTTTTTGCCTCTCCCGTATCCCAAGCTGAATTCTTCTCTAGGTACTCTTAATTTAGGGAGGTCAGGGAACTGATGCAAAGGGAGATGTTATTTAATTATTTTATTTTTAAAGTTCCCCAGTCGACTTTGTAGCCACATTAGAGCTCTGTGTTTTTCCTTATGCATGTAGAGGGGATCTTCATTGCCCTAAAATGTGTTTTGAAAATTACTTATTTAATTGACTGGACTTCCTGGAAATGTATGTATGTGGCTGGTGAAATGGAAGAAGTACTTGGTCTTGACAAGCCATGTTTAAACGTTACATTTGATTTGTACATACAAGCATTAACTGCCTCCAGCCAACTGTCCTGCACATAACCCCATGTTGGACCAGACTTGGTGTGGTTTTCCTCCTGTTTTTTGCCTTCCACTCTGCTGTTTTTGCTGGCCCTGGGACTGCGCACTTTGCCACTGCTAACCAGTGTTAAAGTGCTTGAGCTATCTCCCTTAAACATGGTAAAGTCGGCTTACATCCAATTGGCATATTTAATTACCTTGTAAGTCCCTGGTAAAGTGGTACTACACAGGGGCCTAGCTTCAGGAGGTGGTGTTGGGGTGTTATACCCTAATAATAAATGTCTTTTCTGATAAGTAGTTAGGTACAGGTGCTTTCAGTCTAGTATAGTGAGGTGTCTGTCAGAATTCACCACGAAGTTTTACATTCACACTGCCAAAAACGCACACACAATATCTCACGCTAGTTTGAAAAGTCTTAAATTGTTTGGTTATTTTACAAAACATGGTGTTTTCTCTCACTTTGTATGTCAACCAATCGCATTCCTCTCCCATTCCTCTGCCACTTGAGCTTCTCTCATGTATCCTGCTTGTTGTATAAAGTATTTGAGCATTATATGCCTGCATGATTGTTGGAAAATCTGAAGCTCGCCTCCCCCATCTTACTGACCAAGCTGCGCCACTGGTAGTACTTGTACCCGAGGCCTGTCAATTAAATGCTACTAATGGGCCTGCATCACATGTGCCACACACTTAAGTAGACCTTTAAATATGTCTCAGGCCTGCCACTGTAGTCTGCGTGCAGTTTTAAACTGCTATTCAACCTGGCAAGATAAACCTCTTGCCAGGCCAAAACGTTCCTTTTTAATACATAGAAGTCACCCCTAAGGTGAGCCCTAAACAGCCAATAGGGCTGGGTGCTTTGATTTTAAAAAGTTAGACTTGTACATTTAAGTTTTACATGCCCTGGCAGTAAAGTACTCCTAAATGTGTCTTTCAATACTGTGAGGCCTACCTGTCCCATAGGATAACATTGGGTTAACTCATTACATTGAATGCAGGAAAACTTTCAGTAGGGAGCAGATAGGAGTGTAGAGTTTGTCTACGACATGGTAAGTTAAAACCTTCTTTAATGGTAAGTGTGGATTTTAAGTCCCAACACTGAAAGTGTCACTTTAAGAAAGTTGGCCTTTTCTTGCTTTAACAGTTTGATGCCTGCAGCCTGCATCTTGGGCCACATGACTAAATGAAGCTGGTAGTTGGTCTTTGTGTATTGCTCCAACTCAGTGAGACAAAGGGGAAATGGGTGTTGGTAGGATGGGTCCTCTCTGATTTGATGAGGAGGATGAGATGTCACCTATCACTACTGCACATCACAAACTCTCAGACTGAGCACACACAAAGGGTTGGCTCAAGTAGTTTGTGACCCCAAACAAGCTTGGGCTAGGGCAGGGAGGTAGGAAATTGCTAGCACCTCTGGGGTTAGATATCTCCAGAACCTTTTTCTACTTTCACGTCAAGTCACGCCTCTACTAAAAAAAACGGGTCTTGACATACAGGATATGAATAACTTCAGACCAGTCTCGAACCTTCCACTACTATCCAAAATCTTGGAAAGATGTGTGCTGGCGCAACTCTCCCAGCACCTAGAGAATACAAAGCTTCTAGACCCACATCAATCAGGGTTCAGAAAAGGCTGCAGTACTGAAACCGCAATACTTAACATCCTAGACGATCTTCACATGTCGCTCGACTCCAACCATTGCAGCCTTCTCATCCTCTTAGACCTATCGGCTGCATTTGACACAGTCGACCATGCCCTACTAATCAAGGTCCTAAAGGAGAGAGCAGGCCTCGAAAAGACTGTCCTAAAATGGTTCTCCTCCTTTCTTAACAACCGCACACAAAGAATAAAAATTAAAACTTGCGAATCAGACATTCTTCCCATCAGCAGAGGAGTTCCTCAAGGGTCTGTTCTCTCTCCTCAACTCTTCAACATTTACATGGAGCCCCTCACCTTAATTCTAAGGAAAGCTAACATCCCCTTCCACCTTTATGCGGACGACACGCAACTCTATCTGGAAACCACATCGATCTCGGACATCCACAGACTGAACCACACACTTACTGAAGTTCAGCTCTGGCTCTCTTCCAACCACCTCAAACTCAATGAGGAAAAAACTGAAGTGCTCCTAATCTCTAACAAAGAAGAGAACCCCCAAATCCTTGATTGGCTCAAAGCCTTAAACGCTCTAAATGTGCCGCTTGTTCCATCGAACTCCATAAAATCCCTAGGGATCACCCTTGACCCCAAATTGGATATGAAAGAACACATCTCAAAAACCGCCAAAAGTGCCTTCCTGAACCTGAAATTGCTCTACAAACTAAAACCATTCCTCCCCACAAAAGACTTGAGACAGGCCACGCAGGCTCTGGTCCTCTCCAGAATTGACTACGGCATTGCCACTCTGACTGGAACAGCCAAATCTCACCTACGTCCTCTGACCTCCACCCTAAACGCAGCTGCAAGAATGATCACGGGAACAAAGAAATATGAACACATCACCCCAGCTCTAAAGGATCTGAAATGGCTCCCTATTGACCAACGAGCTAGCTTCCGCACAGCTTGCCTCACACACAAGGCCCTGCATACGGGCAAACCGGAATACCTGGCCAATAAGCTCAAAAGGGCCGGGCAGTCTAGAAACCTCAGAAGCTCCAACACGCTCCTACTCATTCCTCTGAAATCCCAGAAACTCTCAACATCGAGCAAATCCTTCGCGGGCAATGCTCCCAAAATATGGAACTCCATTCCACCACACATCAGAATGACCACATCCTTCCCGAAATTCAAGAAGCTACTCAAAGTCCTCTTCCTTAAGCGCTCTGGAACCAACTAGAACTAAACCTAGACTTTATTGTTTCATGTCCTCGCTCACCCCTGAGCTGATTGACTTGCCTACGAATCTCCACCTGGGTCACGCTTGGCTGCTATTGTATAGAGTGTACTCACTCCTGTGTGCATTGACCTGCTTTTTGTCCGCATTATCTGTCTAACCCATGTATATTTGCTGTGAAGCGCTCTGATACCCTCGGGTCGAGCCAGCGCTATACAAAACTTTAATAAATAAATAAATAAACTTTCAAGTGGGCACCAGGTATAAATATTGGACCCTCGGACCCAACTCTTCAATACGCCTCTTGACCTGTAAAAGACTCAGAAGGACTGATGTGGTGCTGTACAAGAAGGACTGCTACTCTGTTGCCCTGGTGCTGGTGTAAGAAGAACACAACCTGCATCTTGATCCCAGGACCACCAGAGTAACACCAATGGGTAGTTGGTTAGTCTCCTGAACATAGCCTCTGGGATAGATAAGGCTCCAACCACCTTGAGCCAGCACCTGTCCTCTGCCAGCTGTGACCCCCAAGTGGCTCCACCCCAGTCCGGGACTCTTGGAAGTGGGCCTCATGGTGCTTTGCCAGCCCAGCTGTGATTCTGTGGGCAGAACCATGCAGCACGAACGCATTCCAGATACTGAACCTCGCATCACATTACCCTAGGAACCGGGCCTGCACGGCGCATCCTTGGTGCATGCCTTTGCATTTGCAGAGCAAGCACCTTATCAACAGATTGCTCGATGACGATATATGACAATGCAATGCAGCTGTGTGGCTTCTTCAGAACCGCCGCTGCTTGGCGCGTCCTCGACTCAGGATCTCGCAACAATCAACAAACCAGGATTTAAGGTACTTTGTTCAGCAGGCCTAACATGGTCCCTGTAAGAAATTGAGGTTCGAGGCATATGAGCTGCAGATCGTATACTGTGCATTAGATCGCCACCTGGTGTTGGGCACGGATGATTGCAGGTTGTTGTCTTCTTGGAAGAAGTCTTTGTAGTCACGAGATAGGTGACTCCTCCCTTGGACAATACTGCGCATGGTCATCGACTCCATCCTCAGATTGTTTTTTTCCGCCACTGGGTTCGGATGAAAGTTTTCCGCTCCGGCTAGAAAAGACTTTTCTGCAACTTCGAAGCGAACAACTTTATAACAAACATTATCGACATCGAATAAACAACTTTCGACATCAACTACATCCCGGTGCGTCGACGCGGGCCGCTGGGCCTATCTGCGCCGTACGGCCTACGCCTCATGGACAGAACTCCATTCAAGAGATGCCCGGTATGTCGAGCAAAGTTCCCTCATAGCGACCATCACGAGGTCTGCAACCTCTGTCTATCGCCGGAACACGACGAGTCAACCTGCACAGCTTGTGCGTCCTTCCGATCGAAGAAGACAATTCGGGATCGGAGGGCGTGTCGACACGAGATTAGGAGATCAGCACCGAGGCCATCTTTGAAGAGGAGATCGTCGAAGAAGATGTCTCCGAGGACGAGGCTCAACTCGTCGCTGAGGAAGACTCGCCTGATCTCCAGAGGACTCGGACGATTCGATTCCATCTTGACAACCCGTGAGTACCTCTGCCCCTGCACAACAGACACTACCCAAACCAAGGGCAACGGTCAGCACTCCGCCCATGGGGCCCAGTCGGGACCGAAATACCCCCTTCGATGCCCCGCCTTCGGGCTCGGCTCCGAGGAAAACAACTACGCCTTCCGGTGCCTCGGCACCGACAAGACCACACGTGCCAATTCCACCTCTCCCATTGGCACCGAAGAACACACATCCTTCGGTACCGAAGGATTCCTCGACACCGAAGCCAAAACGCCCTTCGGTGCCCAAAGACAAACATCCTTTGGCACCCAAACCAAAAGACGCGTCGGTGCCTAAGACTGTACCGGATCCGAAAAACGCTCCGACTCCGAAGCCTTCCGGTTCCAAAGATAAGCATGGGAAACCAGAGTCCGACGCCACAAGGCCAACGGGACCGGTCTCCACTCCCAAATCTCCAATCTCGGTACCAAAAACTCCTACCAAGCCGAAACCACCTTCGGCACCGAAAACTTTGCCACAGGACTCAATAACGCCTCCTGAAGCAAAACACACAAAACAACCCCTATCGGCACCGAAAAAATTGACGCCAAAGAAGGTTGCAGAGGAGGAACAACTGTTTAGGCCAGATCCTTAACAAAAGAAAGTCCATATCAATCCAAAGACTGGACATGTAGAGGCTATTCCTTATAAAAAGAGACCAGCAAAAACACCACTTCTACCTGTGGTTCCTGCCAAAAAGGACTGTGCAACTTCTCCAATGCACCCTTCCTCTCCTTTACCTTCTTCCTCTCCTATCCCTCCTTACATTGAACCTACAGTTTCTCCTGTTCAATCTCCTGCATCATCACACCACACTGATGAGTATGATATAGGGGGGAATGACATACCAGAACCACAAGAATACCCTTTAGATGAGGATGTCAATCCTGAATATCCTAAGGACAATGACGTGTATGGCTTCCCACCACACAATGTGCCCGACATTCCTGATCCTCAGTCCTACCCAACAAAACCTTCCCCTCCAGAGGATAGTATTGGGTTTAATCATTTATTGAATAGGGCAGCCCTTTACCACGGGGTTTCAATGCACTCTGATGCCATTGATGAGGATTTTTTATTGGATACATTTGAGCAGTCACAAAGGTCTACACAAATATTACCTATGATCAAAGGAATCATTAAACATGCTCCAGAAATATTTAAAGACCCGGTACGCTGTAGAGTACTGAATCCAAGAATTGAAAAGAAATAGACCAGCACCATCTGATCCAGTCTATATTAAGGTTCCTCTGCCACTAGACTCTTTAGTAGTGTCTAATGCACGAAAAAGAGCCAATTCCCAGACTTCTGGCGACACGCCCCCGCCTGACAAAGAATCTAAAGTTATTGATGCGTCAGGGAAACGGATTGCTGCGCAAGCAACAAACATATGGTGCATAGCAAACACACAAGCACTGCTCTCACGCTATGATAGGGCGCACTACGACCAACTAGAAAAACTAATGGAGCACCTCCCAGATCAGTACAAAGATCAGGCAACAGAGCTCATACAGGAAGGCAAGTTAATATCCAATGCCTCAATCAAATGTGCACTAGATGTAGCTGACACAGCATCCAGGGCAGTCAATACCAGTGTCATACTCAGACGACATGCGTGGCTACGCATTTCAGGTTTTAAAACCGAGGTACAGACTACCATCTTGAACCAGCCCTTCAATCAAAACCAATTGTTCGGGCCCGAAGTAGACAACACACTAGAAAAAATGAAAAAGGACACAGACACAGGTAAGTCTATGGGTGCATTACAATCCACACAGACTAGAAGTTCTTTTCGCCGCTCCTTCTATAGAGGAGGCTCAAAGCAAACCGGCACAGACACAACGTCATCTTTTAAAACAAATACACAGACCTCCTCTAACAAGAGCTACTTCAGAGGAGGATACAGAGGAAATAATAACAAGGGAAGAGGTAGAGGTAATAACAACAACCGCTCCTCTTCCACTCCCAAACAGTGACTTCCCTCTGCCTCCCCCACAGCATTCCACCCCTGTGGGGGGGCAGATTATCACAGTTCCTACCTGTCTGGAATTCCATCACAGCAGACAGGTGGGTAAGACAAATTATCCAACATGGTTACTGCCTAGAACTCACAGCAACCCCCACAAACATACCACCCAGGCAGCGTCCAATGTCCACAGACCATATTACCCTACTTCAACAAGAAGTTCTAGCACTTCTACGAAAGGATGCTATACAAGTAGTTCCTTTAGAGGAACAAGGAACAGGAGTTTACTCCTTGTACTTCCTAATTCCCAAAAAGGACGGGACACTAAGGCCAATCCTTGACCTCAGGCCCCTCAACCATTACACACAGTCAGATCATTTCCACATGATCACTCTGCAGCAAGTACTCCCACTACTACAACAAGGCTATTTTCTTTCAACACTAGACCTAAAGGACGCCTACTTTCACATTCCTATACATCCTGCTCACAGGAAGTACCTAAGGGTTGTCATACCAGGACAGCACTATCAATTCAAAGTCCTTCCATTCGGGGTCACAACAGCACCACGAGTGTCCACAAACTGCTTAGCAGTAGTAGCGGCACATCTCAGAAGACAACAGGTACACGTCTTCCCTTACCTAGACGATTGGCTCATAAAAGCAAAATCATACAGTCAATGTGTCCGTCACACAAAGCAAACAATTCAGACATTGCACGAATTAGGGTTTACCATAAACTACACTAAGTCGCACCTAGAGCCTTCGCACGTTCATCAGTATCTAGGAGCTACCATAGACCCATCTACAGCTCAAGCATATCCCAGTCCAGCCAGGATACAGAGCATTCAGACCTTAGTCTCCATTTTTCAACACCAGCAGTCTCTCCAAGCCAAGGTGTTCATGAGACTAATAGGAATGATGGCATCTTCCATCTTTATAGTGCCACATGCAAGACTGCAAATGCGACCATTACAAGAATGTCTAGCACAACAATGGAATCAGGCTCAAGGTCAGCTCACAGACCGAGTGTTGGTGGACAGCCGTAAATCGCTCTCTGCAATGGTGGAACACCAAAAATATGACAAAGGGACGGCCGTTCCTAGAGCCTGTTCCACAGATAGTGCTCACGACAGACGCATCCCTCACAGGATGGGGAGCCCATCTCCTACATTATACCACACAAGGCCAATGGAACAACCAACAAAAACTGTTCCATATCAACCATCTAGAGCTGCTTGCAATCTTCCTAGCACTCAAAACATTTCAAGTACAAGTACAAAACAAAGCTGTCTTGATCCGGACGGACAATATGACAGCCATGTACTATATACAAAAACAGGGGGGGGGACACACTCTCTGCAACTGTCCCAGCTTGCACAGAAGATTTTGAGATGGGCCATTCCTCAAAACATACATCTGACAGTAGAGCACCTTCCAGGAATTCACAATCAGATAGCAGATCTGTTGAGTCGACAGTCACAACAGATTCACGAATGGGAGATACATCCACAAGTTCTTCAGCCATTCTTCCAAATGTGGGGGCATCCACAAATAGATCTGTTTGCCACCCACGAGAACACAAAATGCCCAACCTTCGCCGCCAGGTTTCCACACCCAAGGTCGGAGAGGAATGCAATATGGATGAACTGGTCAGGCAGATTTGTGTACGCTTTTCCGCCTCTCCCACTCATTCCACTAGTAGTGCGCAAACTCAGACAACAGTCTCTCAAACTGATACAGTAGCGCCCACATGGGCACGCCAGCCGCGGTTCACCACACTACTGGATCTCTCACTAGTTCCTCATCAAAAATTAAAGCTTACGCCTTCCCTGTTAACACAGAACCATGGAGAAATAAGACACCCAGAACCAAGCCAACTGAATTTGGCAATCTGGCTCCTGAAGTCTTAGAGTTTGGTTACTTAAACCTACCACCAGACTGTATGAATATAATTAAAGAGGCTAGAAAACCCACTACCAGAGCGTGTTATGCAGCTAAGTGGAAGAGATTTGCGATATATTGCAACAATAATCACATTGATCCGCTGGATGTTTCCATCCAAAATATCATTTGCTACCTTCTACACCTACAAAGTCCAACTTAGCTTATTCTTCCATAAGACTGCATCTGGCAGCAATAGCAGCCTATTTACAGAATAGACAACATCTATCTCTATTCAGAGTACCTGCTGTCAAAGCTTTTATGGAAGGATTAAAACGTATAATCCCACCTAGGTTACCACCTGCTCCAGTATGGAACCTAAACGTGGTCCTTACAAGACTTATGGGACCCCCTTTCGAGCCTTTACATAAGTGTGAATTACAGTTCATAACATGGAAAACTGCTTTCCTTGTGGCCATCACCTATCTCAGGAGAGTTAGCGAAATACAAGCATTCACAATACAAGAACCATTTTTTCAGATACACACTAACAAAGTGGTTCTTAGGCCTAATACAAAATTCCGGCCAAAGGTTATTACTCCTTTTCACCTAAACCAATCAGTAGAGTTACCTGTGTTTTATCAAAACCCGGACTCTGTTGCAGAAAGGGCTTTACACACCTTACATGTTAGAAGAGCACTGTTATACTACACAGATAGGACTAAAACCTTCAGAAAGACAAAACAATTATTTGTATCTTTCTCTCCTCCACACAAAGGCAACCCCATCTCTAAGGGGGGAATTGCCAGGTGGATTGTAAAGTGTATACACATATGCTATCAAAAGGCTAAACGTACACTAGCAGTTCCTCCTAGAGCACACTCTACTCGCAAACTAGGAGCCTCTATAGCTTTCTTAGGAAATATACCACTAGAGGACATATGCAAGGCAGCCACATGGTCTACAATACACACCTTCACGAAACACTATTGTGTTGATGTGCAAGCCAAGCAGCAAGCTGCAGTAGGCCAAGCTGTCCTTGGAACACTGTTTCAATATACTGCAACGGATACAGGCGACCACTGCAAGGGGAGACACTGCTGCACAATCGATGCACAGTGTACGATCTGCAGCTCATATGCCTCGTACGGAATATGCTATTTACCAGTATGCATCTGTTCTTGGCATGTAGAGCTGCAGAGTCGTATATGCCCGCCCGCCTCCCCGGGACTTGTATCCGTTCCAGTTATCATCTTATTTAGATGCACATGCATGGACATCCCTTCTTTATCTTTAATTCTACTAACTCCATCATTTCCCATCATGGCGAAAAACAATCTGAGGATGGAGTCGATGACCATGCGCAGTATTGTCCAAGGGAGGAGTCACCTATCTCGTGACTACAAAGACTTCTTCCAAGAAGACAGCAACCTGCAATCATCCGAGCCCAACACCAGGTGGCGATGTAATGCACAGTATACGACCCTGCAGCTCTACATGCCAAGAACAGATGCATACTGGTAAGTAGCATATTCCTTACTATTTGAGGGGCTGAAACCTATCTCAAGCAGCAACCAACCACAATAAAGTAAAAACACAAGAAAAATCCCACACAAAATTAGAAAAATAGAGTAAGCTTTAATAATTAAAATAACACCAAGACAACAAATATCCAATCAATAGACCTGGAGCTGTGCAATTTGAAGGATTTCAGCTAATATAGCTCCAAAAAGCAGGAAATGCCAACTGTGGTTATCTTGTCATGGTGGATCAGGACAAAGTCACGAATTCTGGGCCAAGTGCTATGAAGCGCAGGCCTGCTACAGTGACCCCGCTGAACAAGAGTACCTTAAATCCCAGTTAGAGTGCTGCGAGGACCCATGTTGAGGATGTATTGAGCAGGAGTTGTGAGGCACGGGTCATAGATGCGTCAAATAGCTTCTGATCAGGGAAAGCTGTAAGGCTGCAATGCCAGATCCTGCTTCCCATCAAGGAAGCCTTCAAAACAGGGTCATTCAATGCAAAGTCCTGCGTCGAGGTTGCATCATGAAGAAGCTGCGAGACTTGTAAGGTGGAGTCCTGCATCATTGTTGAGGCTGTTGTCGATGTTGGGCTTGACATGCGAGGATGAGTCATGCAGCAGTAGTTCCTTTGAGGCTGCAAGGGGGATGCAAAGTCCTAGGGTCCACAGAGTGTGGGAAAGTCCACACAGCAGAGACTGTCAGTTGGTTCTACTCAGGGTTGCACTGTACAGCAGAGTAGATGTGTCAGTTCTGCTGCTTCCACAGATGGGCTGACAGAGCACCTTCGAGCCCATTTCCAAGGGTCGGCTTGGCTCCCATTTCCAAGGGTCAGCTTGGCTCCCCTCGGCAGGGTAACACTCAGAGTTGCAGACTCCAGGTGCTAGTTACAAGAAACTAGCCCTTGGAGTCACTTTGGTGGTCCTGGGTACAGGTTGCAGGTTCCAGTCCTTCTGACCCAGGCAAGAGGGCAGCAGGTCAGCCCAGCAGTCCAACAAAGTGGCAGTCTTTTCAGCAGCACAGGAATCCTTCCTGTCAGTCTTCCACTGGTGTAGAAGTGTACTGATGAGTTGGTCTAAGGTCCACTATTCATACCTCTTGCCATCTTTGAAGTTGGAGAAACTTTTAGAGAATTACCATTTAGGTGCTCTGGTTTCCTGCCTCCCCTGCCCGGGCTCCAGACTAACTAGAGGGGGTATGCAATCCCTTATTAAATGTAATAAGCTAACCCCTATGTTATCCTATGGGAGAGGTGGGTCTTGCAATAGAGAACATCGAATTTAAACGTTTTCACTATTGGGACACGTAAATATTAAAAGTACATGGCCTACTTTTTAAATACACTGCACCCTGCCCTGAGGGCTGTTTAGTGTCCACCCTAGAGGTGACTTGCATGTATTATATAGGAAGGCTTAGGCATGCAAAAGGTTGATTTGCCAGGTCGGAATGGCAGTTTAAAACTGCACATACAGGCTGCATTTGCAGGCCTAAGACAGGTTTGCAAGGCAACTTAGGTGGGTGGTACAACAAGTGCTACAGGCCTGCTAGTAGAATTTAATCTACAGGGCCTGGATACATGTAGTACCACTTTACTAGGGAATTAAAAGTAAAGTAAATAAGCCAAGAATACCATGTTCTTAGGAGTGAGCACAAACTGGTTAGCAGTGGTAAGGTTCATAGAGTCCCACGGCCCAAAAAAACGAGATCAGAAAAATATGAAGGAGTGAGGCAAAATGTTTGGGGGAAGACCACCCTAAGGCTGACCGGTCTAACTGTTCATGTATCCAGCCTGTGCCTCATTGCAGTCGGCCTCAACTTGTGACTTTGTCCCAGTCTGTTGCGACCAGATACCCACAGCTGGAGACAGGCACTATTTTTACTTTAAACTTGGAGATTGCATATCTCAGGTGCTACTGATTGGATTTACTCTATTTTTCTAAATTGGTTTGGGATCAATCTTGCGTTGTTTTCATTTTATTACCATGAAGTACTGCATAAATACTTTACACGTTGCCTCCAAGTTAGGCCATACTGCTTTGGGGGTTAAGGGTTAAGTACAGTTTAATTTGGGGTTTTCTAGTGTTTACACCCTGACGGTCCTTGTGGTTGCTGCTTGCGTACCGTAACCCAATTTCTTACAAGGAGCAAGTTTGGCACACTGAACAAAGTAGTCTAAATCCTTGTTAGTGGATCATTGCAAGATCCCAGGTAAAGGATGCGTCTTGCAACAGTGTTCTATGGGGCTGCGATGCGAAGTCCTGTGTCATCACCAAGGAACCCAGTTTCTTACATCCCCAATACACTGTCAGTGGTCCCTCTTGGAGTACACTGTCATGGTTCCTAGGTTTCCCCTCCCGCTTACCTGTTTGCCAGTGTGTGTGTCTTCACTCGGGTGGGACGCAGTTTCCTCACTTCCGGCCTCGGCATGTTAGCGGTTCAGCCTATGGTCGGAAGTACCGTTGTCATCAGCGCTTCCGGGGAAGACCGCTTATCAGATGCGGCTTCCCCCGGGTACGGCGCTTCGTATTCGCCATACTGCTGCCTGTTTCCTGATTCCTCTTTGCCGACATCAGTTCCCGACCGCGCAGGAGCGCTTGCATCCGTGACCTGTTCCCCGCTACAGCCCGCAGGTTCTTCCGAAGCATTCGCCAGCCGCGCAGGAGCGCCTTTCCGCTTTGTTGCCAGTTTTCCACTTAGGCTGGAAACCTTTCTGAGTGAGTAGTCCGCCGCGCATGTGCGTTTATTTGTTCTTCCAGGACCTCCTTAATGAGCTTGAACTGCAGCTAGCTGAGGGCTAGGCCTTCTCTGTCTCGCCTGAGCACTGATCTCCTCAGGTATTTTGGAAGTAACAAAAAGGGCATATAGCGCAGGAGCGCTTCTGGGGTAATTTTGTAGATAGCGCAGGAGCGCTTTATGACTACATCTTGTACATAGCGCAGGAGCGCTTCTGGGGTTATTTTGTCGATAGCGCAGGAGCGCCTTATGACTATATTTTGTACATAGCGCAGGAGCGCTTCTGGGTTTCTTTGTTCGATAGTGCAGCAGTGCTTCATTATTTCTTTTGTACATAGCGCAGGAGCGCTTCTGGGTTTCTTTGATGTACAGTGCAAGAGCGCTTCATGACTACCTTTTGTACATAGCGCAGGAGCGCTTTTTGGTTTCTTTTGCGTACAGCGCAGGCGCGCTTGTATCATTACAAAAACTTTCAGTTCCTATTCTTTGGATACAAAAGGGGATGATGGACGGAGCGTTTGAGCAAATCAAACACTCACCCCCAGTCAACTGATCTGGGTTTAATCCATCACCATTCTTTAGCCCACTCAGCCACCCCAGTTCAGACATGGCTATATGCAAATCAGTCTGACCCTGTGCCTCATGGGAACAGTCCAGCCCGAACTACCAAGCCATGTCTTCCCTGGACCGGAAACAAGCATCCTGGGACCTGCTATGTACACTCCAGATTAGATACTGGGGTACCCTGGTCCGTCCCTAGTATATGGTACCCATGTACCCAGAGCATAGGTACCCCAAAGGCCGCCCATGGACGGAAGCATATTTTATGCCACCCATGAGAGGCCATGCAAAATGGAACTACAGGCCTGCCATTGCAGCCTGTGTAAGTTGGTGCATGCACTACTTACTTAAGATATAGGTTTACTATATCTAAGGGTCACTGCACCTAAAACCTATAAGTCACCCATCTAGCAGGCCTTTACAATCCTGAGGGCAGGGTGCTTGGTTATAAGTTAGAGGGTGCCCCCTGCATGAGCAGGACACCCCTGCTGCTTATGGAGTCCATTCTCCCGGTTTGTCAGTGGAGCAGCCATACACTATATAAAGAGGGGCATTACGCGACAGCATGATCACCAACTCTAAAACGGCTGAAACAAACCATATTGTGTTTGGTGTCAATCATGTTGGAATCCTACCCCCACACCGGTAACTAGTGTGGGAGGTATGATTCCACCCCTCGGGAGCGTCCTTCGTGGGGCACCTGGTGTTCCTGGTACCAGCCATCTAGCTCCAGACAGCACAAAATGGTTGCTCCTGACCGGAGACACATTTCTGCCCTCCTGCTGCTGAGCCAAGCTCGAGCAGGGGAAGGCAGAACAATAGGCATCCTGTCACAGGGAGGTGTGACCACCTCACAGACAGGATTCAGTGTATTAGGGCTGGGTGGGTGCGCTTGCCAAAGTCTGCATGAGGGGCTCATTTGGTGTCCCTGTGCATAGTGCTGGTCAAACCAGTCCAAGGAGCCGTTGGCTCCAGCTCTGGCATGAAACTGGACAAAGAACATGGAAGTAACCTCCCCCATGTCCAGACCCCCAGAATCTTTCCAACCCTCTCCCGTGGGTACTCATGGACTTCCCTGGCTGTAGGACCTTAGATTTGTCGTGGACAAGATTCAGAACTGAAACCCCTGCACTTCGACCGTCTGGGCATTCTGGACTTCGCTTGGGCCTGACTTTTTGTATCCTTCTCAGTCTGCTGCATCGTCTGTGTCTGTGCACCACACCAGATCCGCGCAGGACCTGTGTAGCATCCAAGACACCTGAAGATAATCTCCCTTGGAGTGAAGAAGTCACTTCCCTGCACTTGCAGGCACTGAAACACTGCTGACCGGTCTGCTGATCCCGAGCTCCTATGGATTCCGAGAGGCTCAGGAAACACAGGCGGTTAGGTTCTACGTCCCTGGAGGCCTGAGCTGCCCTCGCACTCAGTTTGAGGCAAGAATCCCTCGTGGGATCTGCAATACCCGAGCCCCTGTGCACTGCGTACTTTTGCAAGTGCATGTGCTTGTTGGCAATCCTGCAACAAGTGCATTGGGCTCCAAGTAGCCCCAACATCTGGCGACCTTTCCTACAAAGATCTTCACCCACCTCGCACTGTGAGCCCCGTGGCCTGTTTTGTGAAGCTTCCCGAGGTCCTCTTGCGACTCCTATGCTTCCGGCCTGTGGGTCCAATTGAGGGTCGTCTTTGTTTTTCTTGGGCTCCCCTGATTGCTCGGGGCCTGCCTTGACTCCCCTGTGTGTAGTGATTCTCCTGGACCTTGCTGGTCTGAACCATACATTTCTTGACCTTCTGCGTGGGTTGCCGCTGCCAAGTCTTGTTGGTGCTCACACCAAACACAGACCCCTCAGCACTCGACATCTTTCGTGGGACAGCTCGTATTCGGCTCCTGGTCGTCCTCTACATTGCTGGTCCCAGCAGCTGCAGAGTCAAGGAACCCTTCAACTATCCTGAAGCACCCGACATCGGTGGGCATTCGTCTACCGAGCCCCTGGTCACCCTTAAGTGACCCAGACTCTGTCCCCTCTGCTTTCAGGTACTCCTTGACAAGAAAAAAAAATTAGTAATGGGAGAGGCACTCCAATTTCTTACAATGATAATCAAGATTTAGCTTGTTCTATAAGCGTGCAGCAGAGGAGGACGCAATGCCCATGCTGCGCCGTGGAAAGTAGACATGAAAGAATCAAGCTATAAAGCTTGCCATCTGCGCACTGTAACTATTGCCCATCTGGGTGACAAATAGTAATGCTAAACGTATGCTTTTTGAAATTCAAAGAAATTAATTCGAGAAATAAACACAACACAAGGTGTGAATTGAAACACATTAGATTATATTCTTTCAGATTGTTCACACTCATATGAGTTGTACAAAGAATTCATAAAATTTTCAATGTTGTAATCACATCTATGATGTGCACGTATCTTACAATCTTAAAGCCATGAGTAATCATGCCCAATGCATTTCGGGCCACACGGCCCTTCTTCGGGGGCAGTACTCTTTTGGCCTAAAAATATGGAGGTATAGGAATTCTATAGGAGGTGTGTATCAGGAAAAGCCTCATGACTTCTGTGCGAAATGTGGTTTCTGCTGTTTAACGAACCGAAGTAAAACAATGGCGCTTCAAAATAACTCGTGTCTCCGACAAGCAAACCTTAACGCTGTTCTAGATGCAACTCGCAACTTGCTCAGTACCCTCTGGTTCCGTCAGCTATCTTGGCAGTTCGACAAGAAACCTTCAACTCGGTCCACTTCCAGGGATTGAATGGTGGAAGAAACCACATTTCGCACAGAAGTCATGAGGCTTTTCCTGATACACACCTCCTATAGAATTCCTATACCTCCATATTTTTAGGCCAAAAGAGTACTGCCCCCGAAGAAGGGCCGTGTGGCCCGAAATGCATTGGGCATGATTACTCATGGCTTTAAGATTGTAAGATACGTGCACATCATAGATGTGATTACAACATTGAAAATTTTATGAATTCTTTGTACAACTCATATGAGTGTGAACAATCTGAAAGAATATAATCTAATGTGTTTCAATTCACACCTTGTGTTGTGTTTATTTCTCGAATTAATTTCTTTGAATTTCAAAAAGCATACGTTTAGCATTACTATTTGTCACCCAGATGGGCAATAGTTACAGTGCGCAGATGGCAAGCTTTACTCCTTGACAAGAATCCATGTTGGATTCCCACAGACACTTTCTCCCCTTCCGGCAGTGGCTCTTCTTTGAAGTCCTTCATTGGGTTTGACTGCCGTTTACGATGCCACTTCACACCCATCGTACTGAAGTACCCTTCACACACTTGGGTACTTCAGTATCCATGTTTGGGGTGGCTCTCCAACCTCCTGTCTTCCATGGGGGATTCTTCGTAGTCCACGGGGAAGGGTCCCTAATCTTTAAAACTCCAACTGCGACTTTTACATAGACGTGTTCGTGTTCCCTCACTGAACACGCACTCCGTGGGGTCTCTATCTACTCACCTTGGGTGGTTCCAGCAATACTACGTCTTCTCGACACTGTCTTGTCTCGCGTCGTCTTACTTGTACCACTTTTTTAATATATGTTTTGGTTCCCCCTCCCTCGGGGCCCACTGTGTATTAGTCCTATTTACTGTGATTTCTTTGTGTAAGTATTGTGTGCTTTGTGTCGATCTCCATGTAGAAGATACTGTAACATACTAGATAATGTGATATAATAAGTACATATTTTTTAGAACTACTGTGTGAATCTCTTTTAATGTAGTCTTTACTGTAAGATTGCATTCTGGTAAAACAAGCTGCTTTATTCACCTTCAAGACTAAACCTGAAGGCTGCACTCCACAGCTGCCACTTGGATAGTTCTAAGGTTGTCTGAGACCTCTTAAATCACCATAAGGGCTGTCTGGACTGGTGCAAGGTGTTCACTTACATTAGTGGACAGCATATATCAGGCCAGCTTCTCACAGGGAGTGCACCATCAATGAGGATGTACATTTGTAAAAAAGGTTCACTTGCGTTTTCTTTCATTCAAAGGAAGAAAATATCCCTGCCTTAGGTAGAGCTACCACTTTGCAGAACGACACATTTTTATTTGTGAACAAACTGAAATTAAGCTCTTGCCTTGGAAGTTTGCTCCCCTCACTTGGAAGTATAATAATCCTGTGCAAAATGTAACAATTGAAAACTGAGTGGTGTTCATTTATATTTCAATTGAATCTAGCCATGCTGCAATTGGGACGAAAATAAGCAGTGCCATGTGTACCCTGTGAAGGAGAAGCTGGAGACCTACAGGGTTATTATTACAACTCTGGTGACAGCTGGAAGGTAAGGGTGTACACTCAGCAATGTTTGTTTTTGGTTTATTGTGGTGGCTGTATACGTTGTCACTCATGTATTCTGATGCAGTTTTGAAGGCCTGTGCAAACTGCATTTCGCAGGCTGAAGTTAGGTGGCAGTCCTAGTAGGAGAAGCTGAGCACGAACTATGTTTTTTTTGTAGAAACTTTATTTAAAATTTTACACAATAACAAATTACCGGTGTGCAACCAATGCCAGCAAAAATAATCATGCAGTTCCAAAACATGGTGGTGCAGTTCTAGAAATTGGTCCTACCGCTGATTTCCACCCCACCCCACCTACCCTTCTTCCACAAGCATTAGCCAAGTGGAACAGACCGAATTCCTCGCCTCTTCTGTTCCTGCCTGGCTGGAAACTTATGAAGAGCTTTGGAGCACGTAGCGTGGTTACATGATCTCGTTCTCTGTGACACCACTTTGGTGTTATTGTCTGATGGCAGTGGTTCGCAATCAATGACCCCTTTAAGGGTGGGAAGCTAAGTCCACAATATTGAAGCCAAGCAAGACCGTAGCAAAATAAAAAAAATAAAGCAAAAACTGTTTCTGGGCCAAACATGGACTAATGCATAAAACCGAAGGCATATTGAAAAAAGCTTTTAATTTGGATCCTAAGAAATCTTTTCAACCACTGATTGATGGTGTCCATGTATTACTGAGACTGGCTAAGAAATGTGCGGCAGTAATTGTTCTTCACAGCCACAATTTAGGAACAGGAATGCAAAGCTCTAGGTTTCCTTGCTTTGATCTTCTCAAGGTTTATTAACAAGCTTCTATTCCGCACTGCCAAGTGAAGGATCCTTGTGACTTGGTCTGGTGGGTTGGGCAGTCTTAGGCGTTGCATTAAGGCTACAGGACAAATTTGACAGAAATGTACGTCATGAAAAAGCCAAACCCGCTTTTTGAATCTAGTATGGTAACTTCCCTTTTCATATTATACAATTTCCTGAAGGGAGTAGCTTTACTGCATTTGTTGCAGAGGAGGAATGAAGGGGGTAGCGAAAATGAAGTCTGGATACTGTGTCTGGGACGTTAACGTGACTTACTCAATTTAATTACCTCTGCCTACGATATTTTGGGTTATTAAATGGGAAAAGCAAAATTAATGAAGGAAGCAAACAGAATATGTTGCAGAGAAGTAAAAAAAAGGGCGGTTTTAGGGAAAAGTGTAGCATCAGGAAAGGGTATGCTTAAAATGGAAAAGTGGAATTGGTTGGGCAAAGGTTAGCATAATTTGGGGTGTGGGGCAGCGAGAAAGACTGAGAATAATAAAGGTAACAGACCAGAATGAAAGGAGAATATTAATTTAAGGGCCGAATCCACGGGGGAGAAGAGGGTTGTGCTCCTGAAAATTAAATCATTTACTAGATTTCCATCTGAATTTTCAAGAAAAACTGAAAATATTAAACCAATCTCTGTTATGAATCCCTAGCAATGAAACTGATGGAACTGCCTGGGAATGCAAGCATTTAAGGTAGTCTAGCTAGATGCCGTTTTAGATTTCAGTTCTCAGGATACATGTGGCAGAAAGAAACAATGATGGTTGGGCTTGGCAGCCTTTGATCAGAGGTAACATGTCCTTTAGGATTATTTCCAGATTTACAAGCTTTGATCAAGATTCTGACCTAAACGGATGTTTTTTTTTTTTTTAGTATGTTTGAATGAATGTAAGACGGGGAGAGAAGCTTAAGAAAATCCTTTATTCTTTAGTGAGCATTTTACACCTTACTGTGCCTGCTGCATATGCCAGAATTTATATTTTCCTTCATGTTCTGCATTTCTGCCTTAGGTCTTTAGTTCAGATATATGGGTAGATAAAGCCATGTTAATAATTGTCTTATTTTGACTCTATTTTCACTTTAGACTTGTTTCTGCCAACTTTCCTCATGGTCACTTTTCCCATGTATTCATTGACGAATCCGGGCATGCCGTGGAGCCTGAATGTGTCATTGCAATAGCAGGTATGGGCATTATGTTTTGAAATCATTAGTTGTGCTGTTGATATCTTAACATTTCTACATCTTTAACTCCTAGCATTGCCTATTGTGAGGTTTCCTCTCATTTTGATGCAATTATGGGAGTCATAGGTCTTAGAGCACCATTGCGATGAAGGAGCAGAAAATACTGTTCCTTAGTATGCATATTCTATTCCGCTCAATCCCTGAATGCACCTTCTGGGAGGTCAAACTTTGAGAGGGTCTGATCTACTGCGTGCCCCTAAAACAATATTCCGTTTGAAGTGGTTCACCCCATGGATGACCTTTTAACAGGTGATTTCATTGTCAATGCAGTAACTTTTTGCAGCATCTCATGAAGCACTTCAAGATTTTATAAATCATTGATAGTGCTTTCAGTTTGGCAGTATTGATAAAGATCCAAGAGAAGCCGCCAGCAGAAATCTGTAGTTTAACAGTTTAATTTTTCCGTAGGAATAATGGATGCAATGGATCCCCTGACCAAGAAAGAAGGAGGACAGCTAGTTCTAGCAGGTGACCCGAAGCAGCTCGGACCAATCTTGAGGTCACCTGTCGCCATCAAACATGGTTTGGGTGAGTCCAAAGGTGCTTGACTTATAAATTTGGGTTTACAAGAAACCTTTGAACTGTACCCTTTTGGCTATTCGAATTTGATAAAACTTGGAAGATGAAAGGCCCATACCAATGCAGTTTAATAAAGTGTAGACTTAAAATTGTCTCTTTACTCCTGGGTTGCTGTAGCTGAGATGGACAGACTATTGAGTAGTGAGATAGTGTTGACATAGTGAAAGAATGATCACAAAATGAGTGCATTTAAAATTGCTACCATCCTTGGTTAGGCCACTGACACTGTTCTGAGGTCATTTGACATCTTGGTGGTACTTGGTTTGGCTTCATTACAGATTAAGTAAAGCTCATTTAGTGACCTCAAATCATAGTCACAAAGTTGAGTTGCAAATGTTGCTAGGTAAATAGACCGTGAAATAAGTCACATGCATTAATATTTAAAGCACCTGGTCAGGGGTGAATGCTAATGTGTTTTCATCTCAAACCTAACTACCTGTGGATTGGAGTGCGAGAGGCAAGATGGCTGCCGACAGGCTGTGGTGAGCAGTCGCTGCGAGACCTCTCTCTACTATACCCCCCGATGGCTCTTACCTGAAAAGATGTGTGTTCTCCCTGATGGCGTTTGAGCTCCTGATACAGAAAAGCCTTTGCTGTTATGAGAGCCTGAAAAGGGGCATCGCTAAAAGACTCGGTCCCGGGGCCCTGCATCTGAAGGTGGCAAGTGCTCTTGGAATACTTGGAGCAATTCGGGAGGTGAAGTACTTCAGGAGGATGCCTCCGTGACCGCAACGGTTGGAGAAGGAGTAGGGGAAATCTCTGCCGGACTCTGCGGTAGTAAAGCACCCGCCCGATATCGTAAGGAAGGAGGTCGTACCTGCGACCCTGAAATCGGGTGCCATCCGGAAGATTGTTGCACCGGCACCAGCATCTAAGGGGAAAAAGACAGAAGTGCGAGGCAAAGCACCAGCAAGGGGGGAGCAACCCGAGGACGGGACTCCTACAGCAGTAGCACCATCGGAAACATCGGACGTGGAGAAGCAGAAGATAGGGGGGCTGGCACGAGGCAAGGATGTTGCGCTTCGGCAGCCCACCCTGATGGAAGTCTTTACCCCAAAAATCGGGCAGCAGTTCGAGGAAGGTTTGGCCCGGGATGAAAGCGTCCTCGAGGACGCTGCGGAGGACGCCGCTTCTGACGTGGCTTTGGTCGTTGCTAGGCAACGCTTGAATACAGACTCGGCTTCAGGCTCGGGCGGAGGAGGCGGTGGCGGTGAGCTTGCTGGAAGCCCGGCGAGCGCAAGCAGGACAATGGAGACTTCAGCGGCCCACGAGGCAGACAGGAACCTGGGTAAGGCTACCCATACCGGAGGGGCAAATGCCTTAGTGGGTAGCGTGGTGAATGAAGGGCTAGGGACTGGCACAGCAGGGAGTGCAGACATGCTTGAGGCCCTAATGCAGGTTGAGGCCGAACTGAAAGCAGGGAGCTCATGGGGTAGCAAGGCCAGCCTGGCATGAAGAGCTCGTTGCCGAACAATGTGGAGGGGCCTGAAGGGGCTGAAGGAGGCTCAGTAAAGGGAGACTGCTTCTATTCTGTTAATGAGGATACGGATCTCTCAATTACAAGCGAGACTGGGACAGAGGAGGAGGAGGATGGGTTACTCTCGGCCTCCAGCATGTCAGGGAAAGAAAGTACACAGAAGAAGAGATGGACTAAAGGAAGAAAACAGGCTCCAGGATTAGGGTCACCAACCAGGGTGGGGAAGAAGCTTCTCTGGGACTACTCGGCCACTTCACAGACTTATGAGGAGAATAATTCGGCACAGTGTCAGGCCCCTTTTGATATGATTACCAACACGCTGAAGCAGATTCAAGGGGAGGCCAGGGCCGAAAGTCGAAGGGCGAGACATGCGACGAAAAAAATACATAATACTCTGAAGAAGGTTAACAAACTGTATGATGGCATGGCAAATAGGCTCACTGAGGTAGAAGAGAGAACAGGAAGATTGGAGGACGACGTGGGAGCTTGGCAGGAGTTTAAAATTAACCAGGAAAAGGTGTCTGACGATATGCTCTGGAAGATGGAGGAGTTTAAAAACCGTCAGCAGCGGAATAACTTTCGCCTCTTGGGTGTGGAAGAAGGGACAGAGGGGAAGAACATTCTGCAATTTGTTTTAAATCTGCTTCGAGGGGCTTTCCCGGAATCGGACTGGCAATGGGAGAGGGAGGTGCAACGGGCCCACAGGTTCCCCTTTACAATCCAGAAAGGACGGGGTGGAGGGGGGCAGGCAGGTAAACCACCTCTCCCTAGAGCAATCTTGATATGTGTTGGGAATTATCTTCTCAGAGAAGAGCTCATGGAGAAGGCAAGGCCAGATAGTAGACGGTCATTTGAGGGTACCTCCTTTTTTGCCAGGCCAGACTTTTGCCATGTCACTGTAGAGAGGAGGTGGAGGTTGAGGCAACTCATTAAGCCGTTTCAGTCAATGGGTTCTGAGGCTTACCTGTTATTTCCAGCAAGGCTAAAGGTGGTTACTAGAGGGAGAGTATCAATGTTTTGGTCGGAAATTAAAGCCCAGCAGTTTTTGGAGCAATTAAAGTCGCAGAAGGGAGGCTAAAAAAAAAGAGGCGCTTGGGCTAAAGTGTCTAGGGATATGGTAATGTATGGCAATGTTCTTGTATTTTAATGGGGGGAGAATGGGGGAGTACAAGGAATTTGGGGGGGGGGCGTAGAGAGGGAGGCTAGCGACTTCCACATACTGTAGCAACCACACATAGGTCTTTCTGACCTTTTTGCCCGTAGAGAGGGGGGGGGTTGGGATAGGAAGGGGGGGTAGGGAGGGACAGGGGGGTTAAGGGGGTCAAGGGGGTCACGGGGGGAAGAAATGGCGGAGAAGAATTGGTTTGCACTGGTCGGTACAGCGCAGAGGAGGACAGAGTAGCGCACAAGCAAAACAGCTAATACAGTACTTGGTCATGAGATCACAACACATGCAATCAAGTGACGGTCTCAACTTGAGAAATAGCATGTGGGGTTGGTTACTATTATGTATGGAAGGGTTCTTAGTCCATGGGGAAATGCTTGAAATTTCTAAATGAGCTGTAGGATTGCAACCATAAATGTTTGTTGTCTAAATGATGTAAATAAAAGACTCAGGGTGGCGGCACTGTTGAGAATGTTGCGGCTGGATTTAGTATGCTTGCAAGAAACGCATATAGAGGCATCAAAAAGCTATCTTTTGGGACAGTTGGGATTTGTTGTTCTTGCAAATTCTAAGCAAGGATCTAGGAATAGGGGAGTGGCAATCTTGGGTAAAACTGGGGACGTGGCTGTGATTAGGAAAAAAGAGGATCAGTGGGGTCGGTGGGTGATTCTGGAATTAACTTTTAAAGGGGAGAAATTCACCCTCGCTACAGTCTATGGATCAACGGAGGATGATCCCGAGATCTTTCAATACTTGGACATGGAGTTGGCGCATTGGCCAGAGCCAATAGTAAGCTGCGGGGACTTTAATATATACGATGCTAAAAGCACATTCTCACAGGTGGGAGGTTGCTATCTAGGTAGGAAAAGGAGAACGTATAGAGCACTATCTGATCTGGTCATTCACAACTCCCTGATCGATCCTTGGATTAAGATTTATCCAAGTAGAGATGGTAGTACATTTTATTCTGCCCCCCATAGAGTGATGGTCAGGTTAGATTATTTTTTGATTTCTGGGTCTTTGCTGATGGGGGCACAGATGGAAAAACATCCCCGCGTGGTATCAGATCACAGCCCTTTAGTTTTAATTATTCAAATAGGTCAGGTCCAGAGGAAGGAAAGGCAATGGACTTTTGAGAGAGCTTTGCTCAAGGATGAGGGATATAGGGAGTACATTGAAGGTTGGATTAGGAGCTTTTGGGATATTAATAGAGGAACAGCTGCTCCAGGGGTGGTTTGGGATGCATTTAAGGCCGGAGCGCGGGGGAAAACTTTGAGTTATGTACTTTCAGCGCAGAAAAGGGAAAAAGGCAGAATAGAGGAAATAAACAAAGTTGATGGAAGCAGAAGAGGAATTGGTGGTAGCCATCCGACAGCAGCTGTCGCTAGAAATACACTTACTTAGAATCGTCTCCCTCAAGGCAGCAGCCACAGAGCATATATCTAAGAAGGCAACGGAGAATTATTTAATTAGGAAGTAAGGGGCATATGAGTTTAGTGAGAAGGTGGGCCATCTGTTGGCGGTCCGAACTAGGCAGAGGCTGGCAGCATCAGATATTTCGGAGATCATAGATGGACAAGGAGATAGTATTGTAGGGATAGAAGGAGTGAGGGAAGTTTTTAGGCAGTTTTATGCATCCCTATACCAGGAGGGTAGTGGGGGGAGAGCTTCGAGAGATTGAGGGGTACTTGAGGGGTGTCACACCGTCACTTATTGCCGCGGAAAGTAAGGAGGAGCTCGAAGCACCTTTTCAGGTGGAGGAATTTTTAAGGGCATTAAGTACTCTTCCCTTCGGTAAAGCTGCCGGCCCTGACCAACTGCCGGTGGAATTTTATAAAACATTTCAAGGAGTATTAGGCACAGATATGTTTAACATCATGAGGCAAGCACAGCTTGGGGAAGCAATTCCTGATTCATGGGGTGGAGCGGATATAGTAGTGATTCTTAAGAAAGGGAAACCACCAAATCAGCCAGGCTCTTACAGACCGATTACCCTTTATGAATGCTGATGTCAAAGTCTACTTGAAAATGTTGGCCAAGAGACTCGCAGGGATTATTGAGAGCTTAGTAATCTGCTCACAGCATGGGTTCATACCGGGCAAAGGGACTACACAACACACCAGGCAGGTGATCACAATGTTTGATGCGGCAGGTATCCTGGGAGACCCTATGGTGGCACTTTTTCTCGACGCCGAGAAGGCATTCGATAGTCTCCTGGGAATATCTATGGTGTACCCCAAGGTGGAGCGATATAGGGGAACGGTTTATTAAAGCAATGCAGACTTTATATAAGAACCCATCAGCTAGAATTAGGGTCAATAGGGGGTATTCAGCAGCAGTCAAAATAGAAAGAGGAACTAGACAAGGTTGCCCATCATCCCCTCTTCTATTTGCATTATATCTAGATCCCTTTTTGCGTAGGTTGGAAGGTAATCAAGGGATTCCCAAAATGAGCCTGAATGGTTGCGAAGCAAAAACACTGCCTTATGCAGACGACGTAGCCATTTTAACATCCAGCCCGGAGGGCGCCATTAGGGAGGTGGAGATGGAGGCTCAGAATTTCGGCCAGGTCTCTGGTTACAGTCTGAATAAATCTAAGACCCAGATAGTCTGTAATCAGCATGTACAAGGGGGTATAGACCCAAGAGTCGTAGAGTCGGCAGTTTACTTGGGGGTGGCAATATCGGCTGATGTGAAAATTGTCGTGCAGAACAACATGGCTCCCTTGGTGGTTAGTGTAAAATCGGATTTGGATTTGTTGAATAATCTCCATCTTTCTTTAATGGGGTGCACGAACATAATTAAGATGCATATATTGCCTACATTTTTGTATTATTTTAGGGCAATCCCTCTTTTCTTCGAAGCAAAATGGTTCAATACACTGGAACGTATTCTTAATAGATTTATATGGGCGCAGGGTAAAACTCGTAGGGCATATAGGTTCATGACACTACCGAGAGAAAGAGGTAGGTCGGGGGCACCGGATTTTAGATTATATTATTGGGCTGCTGCAATTCAGTATCTGCAAGGGCTGATAGGAGGGGGGGGGGTTTAGATAAAAAAATAACAGATTGTTCTTCTAGAATTTATGCTGCCGTCCTGGGAGAGGATGTGGAAAACTGTTTTTTAACATGCGTAGAGTATGGGTACTATAAAAGGACCAGATTTAAGACAGTCGAGGCGGGTATTAAGGTATGGAGTGCTTTTATGAAAAAGTTGGGCATAGGGAGATTTAACCGGTATACAAGGTTGTTTAAAAATAGATCTTTTCCAACTGAGGTATTTGGGGATATGACAATGGAAAGGTGGGCGGCAAAGGGGATTGTTCAGATAGGGGATGTTAGGAATTCGTAGGGTTTAGTATTAATTTCGGATTTGAGGGATAGGTTCGGATTGGATAGGCAGGATTTTTTTAAGTACCTGCAGATAAGGAGTTTTCTAGGTAGGAAGCATGGGGGGCAGGTGGGGTTTAACAGAATTGAGATAATAGAGAAAATAAGATTAGGGGTGGATCGGTCGATACGAACTTTCTATGCCAGTTTCTCAGATGCAAAGCAGGATGATATGGATAAGTATAATGATAAATGGGCAGGGAAACTGGAAGGCGAGATAGGGTGGTTTCAGGACTCACTGGATTTAGGACGGACAGTTCTCTGCTCTGCGTCGCTGCAGTCGCAACACTATAAAACCCTATATTCACTCTACTATACCCCGGCCAGGATAGCGAAATGGGGTGGGACTACAGGCAGTATCGTATACAGATAAATGATATATACATGAATCTGGTGACTGCCTTTAATAAACACTTATCAAGAATGTAAGATCTGAGTTGTGGGTTACATTTTTCTTAGTTGAAAATTTTAGTCTAGGAGATGGAACCACAATCTATGGTTTGGTCTCCCAGGGGTGTGGAATTTATTAAAATATCTACTTGTCCATGGGGCAGGTTGCTTCATAAATCTACTTGTCCTGTAACAAAAGCCACTTGTCCCTTTGGTGCCATGTAGTACGGCGACAAATTATGGCAGCAATCTCATTATATAAGAGCACTTATATAGCCTCTCTGATTATGCCAGGGCTCATACCATGGTAGTGTTTGAATACTAGCAATTCCTTTATATTGCCTTGTTTCGGCGGATCTACATACTGGGCCTGAAGGTAGTGGTAAGCAACAGTTTCAGGGTTGGAATGCCCTTTTGAGTCTGTGCACACCTACTAACCTGCATGTTTAAGGGTTTTCAACAACTCTTCTCTAATCTTGTCCCATACTGAGAAATGTTGGAAATGTACTCCTGATAATGGCAGACACAAACCTTCTTCTAGAGTTAGGAAAAAAGTGGCTGGAGGGAAAATGAACTTGCAAACACCAAGGTTTTCGCATGAGCAAATCTACACATGCACATATTGCTCATGCTAAAATACAGTTCACAAATATTTTCTACGACTACAATTTCTTGTCCTACTTCTGTATATTATTGTGAATTCACGAAAACCATATAGCTAAACTTAATGCAAGTACATATATCTAGGGTGCACTTTTGAGACTTTCTTTAATAATTGGGCCCCTAATTTTGTCTGGCCTTAACCATGACCTTTTGGGTTTATTGAAATTCTCTCTCTCTCTCTCTGTGTATTGGCTGGCTTCACTGTGAGTGACAGCATTCTGCTCTTTCACAAGGAGCATATCGGCACACAACATAGTTTTGTTCAGTGCCAATAACTAATTTGGCAGTGTGTGCTTTTTGAGACCAAAAACAATTTTTGCTTTTGGCAATGTTTGTTGTAATGGTGAGGGCCCGGCAGTTCTCACATCAATAAGGTTTTACAAAAACAATGCCAAAACAAGTCACGTATTTCTAAAACTAAAACACTGACCAGCAATTTCAGACCTACTGGCTTTGCCAATGCTTGTTTATTTTTATGTTTTCCATAATCTTATTGATACTGGTTACTCTGATTTTCCAATATGAATATCTTTGGGAAATACTAGCATGCATCAACACATTTTACTAAATGATGCTGCAAAGAAATGGTACCTGAAAGTTTACAGTAGTTTAGCAAAATGTTTTTTTCCCTACTTTCATTTAGGAACATTTTATATTGACAGCTAAGAATCCTTAATCTTGCTTTCAAGCTTCTGCATATATTTGCATCTAATCATAGGGCATTCTGGGAGCATTATGCATAGCCTCATATTGCTATATATTGCAATGACACTTTGAAACCGTGTGTATACATTTTTATACTGGAACCACTGTCAGTAGTGCAGTCAGAATTTACATTTATTTAGAGTGTTCACCCTAATAATAAAGGCTTTAAGTTAATGAACCATAAATACAAATTTGAACAGCATTAACATATGCACACAAATATTAACTTAACTGCAGGCAGTGCCCTTCCCTGACCTTTAATGTGGTACTGCAAACTGGCAGCCAAAGGGTTTGTGCTGCAGGGGGTTGGGCCTACTTGTCCCAAGGACAAAATACACATTAAAACTTGTTGCCCTTGACCCCAAACAATATGTCCTGGGCGTCGGGCTATAGGAATTCCACATCCCTGGTCTCCAGAGCATTAAGTAAACGAGACCTTCTTCAGGACTGCATTGCGCCGGAATAGCTGATAGACTCCTAATGATTTCTAAATGGAAAGGCGATAATGTTAAAAGTATGTCTTTATTATGGAAAATATGAATTGGTGGAAAAACACTGCAACAGCATGCAGCACACGTGCGTTACTCCCAATTAACCGTGCAGTGTTAACCCAGTGCTCAGTATTATACAAAAGATGCTAATGATTAGTCATGAATAGTAACATACCAGACTATGGAGAAGTGTGGCTCAGGGGTTAGAGGCGGCAGACCCGGAAGCTGAGATCGGCCCTGGACCAGGGTTCAATTCCCCGCCCCGACGGGGGTTGGGCTCAATAATTCCACGGACTCGATAATTCTCGCCCTGGTGCCTCCTCGACTCACGGGTTCACACTCTGCGACTCTGGGCAATAGCTTGCTTAATCTCCACAACGGCCCCTCGCGGCGGGATGCCTGGCTTTCACCTTGTGGACACCCTGCCGGGGTTTCTCACAGGGGAATACCAGGACGGGTTCCCTAAGCAAGCGCATAGATGCCTGCGATGTGGGCGAATTGCGCTATATAAATACATGTACATTTACATTTACATTTACTCCATGGGAGCAGAACTGGATCAGATGGCTTGAAGGTGTAGTTTATAAGAGAAGCTAGTTATTGGCATGCATGAAAAACCTCTAAAGATAGGTTTTTGGTACTGTGAATACAAGGGTACTTGCAACAGTCGTACAACAGAAACTTAAAACCATCAACTGGCGATAGTTTGATTTTTGGAATGATTTTAGCTTTATACGCTCAATGCTTCATTAGGTTCAGAAAACTTTGGAAATTACAAATGTGAACAATCGGCAGCAAAATATAAAATATTTTATGCTCACTGATGACTCATCCTGTCAGTAACCCTCACCTTTTTGACATGAATGAATCCACAAGATGAGCAAAGCAGGCAATTTGCTCACTGGCTATACAGAACTGGTGTAGGGCAAGTGGTGCTGGGATATATTTAATGATTTCACCCTGAAGTATGCATTGGTGACACTAAAGAGATCGCTAGGTCATTGGCATGTGATGGTGAACTCTGTGCAGAAGCAAGCCACTCTGGACTGGGAGCTCAGCATGTAGGTCAGCATTTTGGGGGTGCAACCATGAGCAGACAATAGCCCTAAGAATAGTCTCTGAAACCATTATAGCAGAAGGCTACACTATCTCCAAGTCTGGGGAGAGGGTGTGGCTTAACGGCTAGAGGGAATGACCCCTAAACTGGAGAACCGCGTTCGAGTCTCGGCAGGGACACTCAACATCCTTCTGGACAAATCACTTAATCTCCTTGTGCCTACCAGATATGAATGGAATGTGTCCAGCTGTAACGCAACTGGTGCTCATGTAAAACGCTCTAAAACCTTTTGGGCGGATTCCCACTATATAAAACTCTTAAATAAATGAAAAAGGCTAACCTTTTCTTAGCAGGTTGCAATCCAGTCTAAATTCAAAGGACTCTCAACTCTAAGTGAGACATAAACTCTGTGTTGTGCTGTCCACTGAGCCAAGACGTAACAAACCCCCAATGTTTAAAGTATGGATATTATCATGACTCGGGATAACACATAGACCTTCAGGCTTTCAAAGAGATCTCTGAGCATCTCACAGTTAAAGCAGTAAATGCTCGAAACTCCAAAACCTACTTACTCCAAACCATAGTGCACCTCACCACTTTCGCTAGACTCCTCCTCCTGAACCATCTATATTGACCTATTTCCCTTAACCACCATCGGTTAATTCATGTCCTCTATCTCCTTCAACCTCTTCCTTTAAACCATTATAACTGATGTGAAACTCTGCCTTATTAATGCCCAGTCTGCCCTGAAGCACACAAGACATGAACACCCTAATGCCTGAATCCAGCTATAATTTAAGCAGCCTTACTGATTGATAAAAGTTGGGGGTTGGGCAGTTGTAGCCTCTCTCTCAAACTTCATCTCACAGGCTTGAGAATTGGAAAGGAAAGCAGGGGAGGTATTTGGTTTAGCAGGCAACTCTCTTTAGATGCATGGATATATCCAACATAACATACCCCTCCTTCGAGTGCATAGCAACCAGCTGCTCCATCACTCACAGCACCTCTAATTTTAGCTGTCATATGCCATACCCTGAACACAACCTGAAATTTTGAGAGGAATTCCTTGACCTGACACTTCACTCATATTCTACACTTTACTTAGATTCTAAAACTAGCAAAGTACCAATCACTGGAAACTTTAATCATTGGTTTGACGGGCCATACTCGAAACCTGACACTTCATTTGATATTGCTGGCCGTCGACTCTCTAAATTATACAAAAAGTAATGGATTGATTACTTGAATTACTCTCAGCCTTGGGTAACTACGTGTGGCACATTCCAACCGATCATTATTTTATACACCATGTCACCTTAGTTTGAACCCAGCTAAATGTGAGTCAGTCTTCACCCTGCTTAATGGGAGCAGTCCAGCCTGAACTGCCAAGCCAGGTCTTCCCTGAACCAGAACATAAGCAACCCAGGATTTGTCTCACCCTTGTTACGGGCTCATCGTGGACTCTGAGAAGGAGGGGAGTGGGCCCAATGTATTCAACCACATGCTTGACTGCTTACGCTCATATAAACATAAAACATTGAGCCAGGATACACATCTGGGAATTAGCTCAGCCTACTTCTTTGACTCCATGATTGTGACCCAATTAATTTACAAAACAATTACCCATAACACCCAATCCTTCCAGGAGCTTAAACTGGAGTTAACATATGAAGCAATCAATAGTCTCCTCCCACACTCCACAGACCCTGCACCCTTGCAGGTATGCATCAAAGCATACCTTCTGCCCTTGAGATTTTAGCCACAGCCAATATCAGAAACCTTAAGGCTGGTAGCATAGCTATAAACGTTTTCCCACTAGACCTCTATCAGGCCACAACAGAGAAAACTGAAACAAGATGCATAGAACAGAACACCTCAAAGCCAACAATAGTATGAACTCAGCTTGGTATATTTAACTGTTACATAGCCACCCAAATCAAACTAATGAATATTAATTCTCTATCATAAGTTTTCTAAATAAGAGGGGCTAAAAAGCTGCCCTTACGAGACCCAACACAAAATACCTCCTCCGTTTCTTTAAAGTGAAAATCTCCAAGCGACCATCTCCAATGCCTCAGTTTATTCTCCCCATCTTCGTAACCTCCCCTCCACTTTTACAATCTGTCCTCACCTCACTCAGGAATGATTCATTGTTTGCCAACATGAGCGGTGGAAACTCATCATAACTATGGACGAGGAGAAGGACATCCTTAGTAGTCCTTGACGTATCCATGGCTTAAGGCAAAATCCACCCGAATATTCTACTAGAAAGGCTAGAACCATGGGCATATGTAACCAGACCCGCTGTCTCAACGATACAGTTGCTTCTTATCTGCAGTCAGAATACTGTCTAATCATCAGCACACCCTGTTTTAAAGTGTGCTTCAAGGATCATCCCTCTCATGTTTACCGTTTAACATGTCTTATAAATGAACAAAACAGGTTTTGCACTAGTAGGAACCTCAGAATGTAATGTCTATATTATACAGTGGTTCATCTGGAATTCACTTACAATTGACTTTTACTTTGCAGGAGGAAATTAATCCTACATACATTTGTTGTAAAAAATAAATTACGTTCATGCACGCTAGACCTTTTAGTGAATGTAATCAGTAGTTACTACAGGCATGAAATGCACACAAAATGAACAGTACAAACAGAAAACAAAACAGATGTGTGCTGTGTTCCTTAGTTAAAAACATAAAAGCAGACACAAATCTGTATCATTAAAAGTGAGAGAAGCTTTCCAAAATTACAATGCAATGAGAGCACTTTAAGCCCAATTACTTGTGTGCTAGGTTGTTGACTGCAGTTTGAACTGGTATGTATTGTGGCGCTCTCATTGGGATGTATAGATAACAGGGTCACCTAGCGGGAGAAGGAATAGGATCCTGCTAAAATCAACCCTGGATAATTGAGAAAAAACTAGTATATTACCTGTTGGCAGATGGTACAGAGGTGTGGATTTGAATTCCAATACTACAAAAACTGATCTGTGGTTAAAAACAATACAAGTATTTAATGGGTTTATAAATAACCCAGTTGCTCAGAGCAATTATGAAGGAGTATGGAAGTGAAACTCACCAACTTTGGTGTAAAAGTGTGACCTCCTATGTGGAGGTGAAAAAAGGTAATACTCACTTGAGGGTGGTGAGACCAGTAAGTGCAGCATGAAACAAAAGAACATTGGTCATGTTTCCTGTTAACTGTGTTGAAACTATGAAGCACAAAATGTACTTGAACAAATTTTTACTTACCCTTCAAGCATTGACATGAGTAGGGATAGAACCACATGTATAATGAGCTGTGGTGAAGCGTCAGTCTTGTGAGGATGACTAACACATGCCGCGAGCTAGGGATTAGGACCCTGTTCAATCACTGGCGCTCAGCTGAGCCTTTTACGGTTTTATGTTTCAATGCAGTTAAAAGGAGGGCTCACCTATATTCTTTTGTTTCATGCATCGCTATGTGACATCTACTTGCTCACCTACTAGGAACCTTCACTTTGCGTCTTCTTTTCTGATCATTCATTGAACCTGTACGAGGAAGGAACACTGAGGCAAGTCCCTGCAAGTTAAAGGATGTAATTGATGAAACGCCCTCCATTACAATTTGTTGACTATGAACACAGTAAGTTGTATTTCAGGAAATTCCCAAAAACTGAAATATTTAGAGTAGATATTTCTTAAAAGCCTTTAGAAAAGTGTGCCCTCTCTTAAGTGGGATATTTGCTTTTGAATAATGTGGCGATTATGTTGATGTCTGCATACAGGTAGCAGAATTGAAAGAAGGTAGACCATTATGAGTACGGTTGTACTGGAGGTTTGTCTTGATCATCTCCATGTAGTGGCCTCTGATCTTGAATTGATAAGTGGTGCTTTAAGAACTCTGTTTTGAGAACTTTGTGGGTATAAAACATTTTCTGAGGTTGTCATCTTGAACCTTTTGCTTGAAGTTGGGTTTTTGTTTGAACTAATTCGTGAAGTCCAGTCTTTATGGGTGAAGGGGATTACACATGGTCCCCAGCCATATTGTGTGGGATCATTATTCTGATAGCTCCTTTCAATTCTTCATCTACTGGATGCAAGTCTTGTTTTGCATTAGAACATCTAGATCCATGGGTATGTATGTATATGTATATATGTGTATGTATATGTATGTGTATGTATATGTATATATATATATATATATATATATATATATATATATATATATATATATATATATATATAATCCACCAAAGCGCTCCGAACTGGCGCGCTATCTTGGCGTGCTAAGGAAGATTGCTGCAAGATGACCACATTCTGCACTACCAACTCGTCGTTCCAAAGAAGAAGCAAAGTGGCAACCCACCCTCCACCCCTTACTATAAGGCAATCAATAATGACATTTACTACAGAAGGGGACACACAGCCTACTAAAGGAGAATAATTGTACTCTTTTACAGAACTACATTGACCAGCAACCCTGGTCAGATCGGACTATAAGCCACACCCTCTGAGGGAAGGTACATTCAAATAAAATGCATTTGAATGAAGTAAGAGTAAAGTGTGCCTCCTTTCTATGTCCATGAGGAAGGGGCGTTTAAGCCCAGAAACGCGTCGGACTTTGTAAATTAACCAGTGTGAGAGGCGCGGCTGCACAACTGCTCGGGCACTCGAATATCAGCTGTTAGCTGAGGAACGCCGGGGCGAGCCTTCTCGAATGCGCAGGAGCGCTTTGGTGGATAATATGTTTATCGGTCGGCTCGGGTCGAGAGAAGAGCTCCGCTTCCCGAACTGGCGCGCTATCTTGGTGTGCTAAGGAAGATTGCTGCAAGATGACCACATTCTGCAGGATGTATGACGTTACAACGCATACTTTTACAACGCATACCGTTACAACGCATTTTTTACAACGCAAAAACTTTTACAACGCATACCATTACAACGCATGTTTTTACAACGCTAGTACTTTTACAACGCATGCCATTACAACGTAAGTATTGGTAAGTATATAATATTTTATATTAAAATAAATGTAATTAATATAATTTAATTTAATTTATTTAATATAATTTTTTTTACCTTGTACCCCTGTACCCCAAAAACCCAAATTAACCCAGAAACCTAAAAATACCCCTGTACCCCAAAAACCCAAAACTGTCCCTGAACCCTAAAAATACCCTTGTACCCCATAAACCCAAAACTGTCCCTGAACCCTAAAAATACCCCTGTACCCCATAAACCCAAAACTGTCCCTGAACCCTAAAAATACCCCTGTACCCCATAAACCCAAAACTGACCCTGAACCCTAAAAATACCCCTTTACCCAAAAACTGAAAACTGACCCTGAACCCTAAAAATACCCCTTTACCCAAAAACTGAAAACTGACCCTGAACCCTAAAAATACCCCTTTACCCAAAAACTGAAAACTGACCCTGAACCCTAAAAATACCCCTTTACCCAAAAACTGAAAACCGACCCTAAAAATACCCCTTTACCCAAAAACTGAAAACTGACCCTAAACCCTAAAAATACCCCTTTACCTGAAAACTGACCCTGAACCCTAAAAATACCCCTTTACCCAAAAACTGAAAACTGACCCTAAACCCTAAAAATACCCCTTTACCCAAAAACTGAAAACTGACCCTGAACCATAAAAATACCCCTTTACCCAAAAACTGAAAACTGACCCTAAACCCTAAAAATACCCCTTTACCCAAATACTGAAAACGTTAAAAAAAACCAAACATATAAAATATTAAATATAATTATATACTTACCAATACTTACGTTGTAATGGCATGCGTTGTAAAAGTACTTGCGTTGTAAAAACATGCGTTGTAATGGTATGCGTTGTAAAAGTTTTTGCGTTGTAAAAAATGCGTTGTAGTGGTAGTGCGTTCTAAAAGTTGCGTTGTAAAGGTTGTTCACCCATTCTGCACTACCAACTCGTCGTTCCAAAGAAGAAGCAAAGTGGCAACCCACCCTCCACCCCTTACTATAAGGCAATCAATAATGACATTTACTACAGAAGGGGGCACACAGCCTACTAAAGGAGAATAATTGTACTCTTTTACAGAACTACATTGACCAGCAACCCTGGTCAGATCGGACTATAAGGAACACCCACTGAGGGAAGGTACATTCAAATAAAATGCATTTGAATGAAGTAAAAGAGTTAAGTGTGCCTCCTTTCTATGTCCATGAGGAAGGGGCGTTTAAGCCCAGAAACGCATCGGACTTTCTAAATTAACCAGTGTGAGAGGCGCGGCTACACAACTGCTCGGGCACTCGAATATCAGCTGTTAGCTGAGGAACGCCGGGGCGAGCCTTCTCGAATGCGCAGGAGCGCTTTGGTGAATAATATATATATGTATAATTATTATGTGCTACTAAGTGTTTAACTCAAATAGAACCTTAAATCTGTGCTCCAAGATTAATTAAAATGGACTCTGCCACCACTTTCCACCCATAACTCAGACTTGATTGACCATGTTCTGTGCAGAAGACGTAAGCAAATTTATGATGGTGCCATACTGCGAAAGACATGAATGTAAGCGGAAGAAATTTACTGCATATTATGAAGGGGTTCCCAAGGTATTGCAACCTTAAGGAATTGTTTGTCTATTTATGAAAAGGCTAACCATTTGATTTGTTCTAGTAAACTAATTAAGGTAAAGTCTTCTTCCTATTTCACTTCAATAGTATGGTAAACAACTTCTTTCCTCTCTTTTAGACATGTCCTTACTGGAAAGACTCATGACCCAGAACTCCCTTTATCAAAAGACTGATGGAGGTTTTAATTCAGTGTTTGTAACTAAGTTACTGCAAAACTACAGGTTGGTCTTTAAGATTGTATGCTTTTAGTTTGTAAAACAAGGCATGATGGTACACTAGCCTCTTTACAATTATGTGTAGTATGTGATCTTTCCAAAGAAGCCAAACAAGTTTATGGAAACCTAATATTGGGGCTTTTCATGTTTTTCTTTGAAGAAATTTGTATTTATGCTGCAAGAGATTGAGCTTCAGGGAACAGTATGATTAACAATGGGTAACTACTGCAAGCTGGCATAATATTAAGTTGTACTAGATCAGGCTTCTCCAATAAGTTTGTTGAGAACTAGTGATGACTCTCCAGCTACCTAAAAGTTGCTATCCTGTAAGCAGCCCACCCTATTAAATTGGACGATTTTGTTTGGTTGAATTAATATATGTATACCAACATTGAAATGTGTATATTTGAGAGAAAATGTGTGTATTCTTATTATTGCCAAGATAAACCTAAATATATTTGTGATAAGCCATGCGGCGTAGGTCAGACTTACTACTATAATTGAAGCTGTGGCTTTTATGTATTTCTCCTATAGAGACTTTCCAAATCGGCAAAGCCTTGTTTACTTTACTGCTTGCAACCCTGCACACCCTTGCTATCACTGCTGGTAATATTGCATAGGGTAGTCACTAACGTAATCTTATGTGATGTAGTCACTATTACAACAGTACTATTTGTTAGCTTGGGATAATTTTCATTGAATATAAGTAGCTCTTGTTACTGAAAAGGTTGGAGACCATTGTACAATATCATTAGATGCGCTCGGCCTCTTCTTCTTTGGCGTTAAAAGACCTTCACTGGTTACCTGTCCATCAGCGCATTTGCTTTAAGGCGTCTTGCATAGTCTTTAGGGCTCTCCACAGACAGGGGCCTGTTGCGCTGCAAGATCTCTTTTCATGGTACTCAGCAGCCAGACCTCTACGGTCCTCATCTGCTTGCATGGTGACAGTTCCTAGGATTCAGAGGATACGGATGGGCGGCCGTTCCTTTGGCTTCACTGCTGCCAAGCTTTGGAATTCTCTTCCCCTGTTTTTGAGGAGCATGAAGGAACTCCCCTCCTTTAAAAAAGGGCTGAAGCCTTACTTTTTTCCCAGGGCAGTGTAATTTGTGTGATTGCGCGAAGCTAGGTAGAGTCAAAGCGCCAGGACACCCTCTGGGTGACAGTTCGCGCTATAAAAGTATGCGATACATACATACATACATACATACATACATACAGACAGATAAGTTCCAGGCCATGTTGTGGTTCAAGGGTGCCAAAGCAAGATCCCTTGATTATAAAGATATCATGATGAATGGAATTACTTAAGATGGTAAATGCAGCAAAAGGTTTTAGAAGATTGAATTTGGGGCAGCTGGTAGCACAGAAGTGCTCTGTAGACGTGCCCAAGCTCACAGCTATGGGGGCTAGCAAACAGTTTTGAAGTCAATAGGTTATTTGCTCCTCAGCCAGCTTAAAGTTTTCCTGGCTCGGGTGATGAGATTCACTCTCTTGTAGCCATAGATGAAGCCAGTTGCAAAGATTTGGACCAAATTAAACTTGTTAAATGCTACAGCTGAGTGCCTGGTGTCAAAACGTTTACAGAAATTAAACTGAAACCACAAGCGTTTTCAATTAACAGGATTAGGATGGGGTGGAACTTGAGCAATAAGATAAAGACCCGGGGAAGACATTCAAATTGTGACACAATGTAACCAGGAAATAAAACTTTCAGGTGGGGGGGGGTTGCACTTTGTGTCTAGGACCACATTAATGGAGGTCATTATTAAGGTGGTTTGGTCCCCCTGCTGCACCAAAGAAATCACTTTGGATTTAACATTTTGATTCATCCAGCCTCAAATGTGCTAGTCATTGGAACCTTTTGATGATCACCATCCTTCTAACGTCTAAGAACTATTTCGATGTTGTCAGCATACATATGGAAGTCAATCACTTAACTAGAAACTGTGCTGGAGTGGTGAATATATATTCAACATGATTTTTGATTGGGCAGAGAACCCAGCAAGAAATCTTGAAGGTTGAGGACATGAAAGAATCAACATTTACTGGTTGGATACAATCAGGGAGTATGTGATGTAAACCCCTGAGGAGCTATTCCATCAAAGCCTACCCAGCACTTTAAGTAGCCAAGTAGCTTTGAGTGGAGTTCCAATTGCCACAGGCAAGATGGCAGCCGTTCATGTTAAGCTGGGCCGCTTAATATTCCGAACACCCATCCAGCAACTGGTACCTATCTGATTTGCTGGGGCTCACATTTTCCCCCCGGGGACCTTAGGGGGTGAAATCCAGGGCCTCGCCACCCACACCTCTCCGTCTCAGTCAGTGGTGGGCTGACTGTTTTTCCCTTGCCAGCTGGCTGAGATTGCCACCAGAGGAGCAGTCTCTGAAACTGGGAATGCAGCTGACTTCAGCCCGGTGGGGGCAGAGTCCTGTGATCACCACCGAGCGCCGACTAAGCCGTCGCAACCCCCTGAGGAGAAGAGGGCACCAGCTGGCTCTGTGGGGTGCCCTGATGTGCTAGTGCCCCAGAGACATGCAAAACACCACCTTCATGGCCTGGGAGGCTGGCATTGATTAAGTGAAGAGAGCAACACAACACTACCAGCCAGACCCCATGTGGACAGTGCACCTTCAGCTGCATGTCCCATTGTACACACGTTTGAAAATACTGAGGGAGGCAGACACTGATGGTTCCCCCATCCTCTTACAGTGTGCTCTCACCCACCCTCCTTGGCACAAAGTACCCCACATCTGCTGAGGAGTGCTATGGCTAGTGCTGTGGTGTGCCCCTTTGCACCACGGGAAGGCAGAGTGCTACCTTCTCGGCCTGAATGGCCACAGAAGGAGGGACGGAGGGTGATGCCACACAGCTGGCCCTCCACATCCAACCACGCTACCCGTGGACACTGCACCTTCAGCTGCATGCCTCATTGCACACACCAGCTTGGAGCTGCAGAGGGTAGCACAGATAGTTCTCACTCCCACCTTCTTTTTCAGTGTGCCTCCCCCACCCATTGGTGCAAAGCAATCCATAGACCGTTTGGATGCGAGGGTCCAGTTGGACACTATGATGGACCCAGGACAGTCTCCCCCTTCCTTAAACTTGGAGACACTTCTAGCCCTGAGATTGTGGTTTAAGAATATGACCCCCACAAGGACCCGTTTCTCTGCTGGCAGTGGAACCAAAGGAGTTGCTGCTGATTCCCTCCTCCCTCTCCCCCCAACCCTCGCATTGGTCCTCCTTGGGTTGCACAGCCCAGTCCTCATGGTTAAGAGCAAGCATGCAGGCACCGGCCGGTTTGCAAAAATTTACAAGTTCACCACGCCTGCTGGGCCGACTGGTGGACCATGAGAGGCAATGAAGCTTGGACCCAACCAAGTCGCTCCAGAAATGATCCTTCAAGCTATCATGACCTTCCAGGCTGCACTGGAGGATCGAATTGGGGGATTGACGGTGGCTGTATCCTTACTGTGACAAGATCTGTGCATCCTTTCAGACCGCACCAACCAAGTCAAGGAATGTATTTCATTTTCAGAGGACCAGCTCCGCTCTATCAAGGCCAACCACACTAAACTCAAATTAACAACAAAGCAGCTGCAACTGTGTGCAGGGGATGCCAAGGCCAGATCACTCCCAAACCACCTCTGACTGGTGGGGTTGCACAAGGGCCAGAAGGGCCCACATCCAAAGACATTCCTGACTGACTTGTTTAGATCCTGGATGCCCCCTAAATCCCTCTCTCCCTGCTTTATACTGCAACATGCCTACCGGGCCCTAGTGCCCAAGCCCCCGCCTGCCGCCCCTACACGCCTTTTCATCTACGCAGACTGAGATTCTGTACTTCATGAGGTTTAGGAAAGAGTCTTGACCCTGCTCTCCATGCCACTGGACTCAAGCTATCCTGGCTGAAGAGGGGTGAAACCCCAAAAGTCTGGTCCTAGGATGCTTGTTTCCAGTCCAGGGATGACCTGGCCTGGCAGTTCGAGCTGGACTGTTCCAATTGGGTGGAGGGTCAAGACTGATTTGCATATGGCTAGGTCCAAACTGGAATGGCATCGTGAGCAAGAATATGATGGATTTATGCCCAGATCTCTGTACTGGGGTGACTGTATGGCAGTGTTCTGCATTCTGTCCATCAATTGTTCTTTTTACATGCAGAAAATAGCCACCCCCAACAATCACAACGCTGCCATTGCAGCGTTGTGATTGGCTTAGGGGAGGGAGGCTGCCTGCTTTTTGCGAGGAGCAGCGAAGCAGACACGACGCATGACCAGATCGAGCCGGCTAAGGTTTTACCTTTTTATTTTTTTAATAATTAAAATGTAACCTCCCCCCTTCCTTAAGCGACCCGTGACTCCCTCCTCCCCATCCCACCCCTCTCTGCCGCCCCACCCCTCCTGCGACTAAGCTTATCCATAGCTAGTTTTAGTGCTGTCTCCATGCTATGTGCAGGTCTAAAATCAGTCTGTTTTCTAAGAGGTTATGATCTGCTAGTTTGATAGTTTCTTACTGACATATCTTTCCACGACTTTTACCATGTAGGGGAGTTGTGATATTGAGCAATAGTTACTAAGCACTGATGGGTCTGCTGTGGGTTTTTTCAATGGAGGGGTTATTAGTTCATTCTCCCACATGTGTGTGACTCTGCCCGTAGTTAAGGACTGATTGCATATTTTTAGTAGACTTGGGTATAGGTAATATGACCATTTATTCCAGGTTCTGGTGGCACTGGATTCAGTAGTGATAAAGTTCTAAAATCATTCTGGTTCCATATTTTCTAATTTAGTGACACCTTGGTTTGTTATCGCATTTGTGGTGGTTCTATCTCTTGGAATCTGGCTCTCCTGGAGGGATCTGCATTTATCAATATATAAATAGGGACTCCCCTGTAAACAGACACTGTTGTCATGGCACGGAAAATACTAATGTAGGAACAACCCTGAGTAACTGAATACACACACAATACATGATTACTCTATACATGGGCCAACAGATAGACTTAAAATTGACATGTTTTACTTAATCATTATCTTTTTTTAAATTCTGCCATGCAGAATATATGAGTGTATGAATCACAACAAAACAATAGAATGTAGAGATTACAAATTATCCAAACATTCACACAATCATACTATTACTAATAATTGTATTTGTCCCGAATTGATTTATGCTCCATTTAACTTCATGATTAACAATGATTCTTTTGAATTCACATAATATTCCTCCAACATGATCATTATAGAACGGAGAACGTGGCTTAAATAATTGATGAGGCTTCAAGAGATGAGTTGGCCTAACGGCTAGGGCGCTCGACCTCGGACCTGGGGACTTGGGTTCGAGTCTCGGTAACGACGCCAAAACCTCCTGTGATTCTGGGCACAGGAGGATCACTTAATCTCCCCGTGCCTAAAATGAATGTGTGTCCGTCCTCATGTAACGTAACTGGTGCTATGTAAAGCGGTGCCTAAAATCAATGTGTGTCCGTCCTCATGTAACGTAACTGGTGCTATGTAAAGCGGTGCCTAAAATCAATGTGTGTCCGTCCTCATGTAACGTAACTGGTGCTATGTAAAGCGGTGCCTAAAATGAATGTGTGTCCGTCCTCATGTAACGTAACTGGTGCTATGTAAAGCGGTGCCTAAAATCAATGTGTGTCCGTCCTCATGTAACCTAACTGGTGCTATGTAAATAACAAATCCGATAGACTAGAAATGAACAGATTTGGATAAGGTGCATATTACGTAAGGTTTGGATGCAAATCATCAAAGCCACCAGGATGCAGACCCACCCCAAAGATCAACTGCACAAAAAGGCGTAAAGTGAGTGCTGGATAGTACTCATTAATGTGAAGTAGTTACCAATAAAGGAATAGTGGCGCTTTAGTAGCTGTCCCTTACCCAACATATGACTGAAACCAGGTCTCTCCTTTAAAAAAAGCTTTCTCTCCTGTTGTCTATTTAACCATTGTCATGCTCTGCCTTGTGCCACCTTTCTTCACTGCCTATCTTCAGCTGTAGTTGTGAGACTTTTGTGTGTGTGTGATCTGGCCAACTTAAAAGGATTGTTTCCTTGACTGTAATTAGGTCTCTTGACAGTAGTAGATCAAGGGTATGTCCCCCTTGCTGTGTTGGGCCATTTGAGTTGTTCTAGTCCTATTGTTTCGCAGGAGCCGAAGAACTCTTTGCACCGGGGGAGTGTCTTTATCCTCTGCCCAGATTTGAGATGATTTTCAGAAAATGACGTCCCTGGGGATCGTTAGCACAGAACTCTCAAGAATAACTTGCCATCTTTCAGCTTTAGAGAAAAGCCTAACATCTCTACCCAGACATGTTATCCATGTGTAAAGTGGCGATTTCCCATTTTTCTTTAACACTCCACTCCCCCCTCCCGCCAAACACCTCCACCCCCCTCCCCCCCTCCCTCCTTCCCTTTTGTCTGGTCTTGGTTGGTGGATAACTTTAAAACCTGGGGGTCAGGTTGTTCCAAAATCAATGTTAGACTCCAGGTCGAGGGATCCATGTCTCAGTACAAATAGCATGCCCAATTCATTAGTTTATAGTAGCATATTTATTTCTACTAAGTGCGGCTGATAGTTCATTTACTAACCGGCATCTGATCAGCTCGTGTCCTACCTTAGTGTTAAATTATGTGACCATTAGTTTTTCATTTAAATCGATTTTTTTCTCTTTACATTGTCTTTGGTAAAGACTAATTTTAACTGTTTTAATTTCATACTTGAGAGTGTAATCCGTTCTCTGTCTTGACCCCTCTGTGTTCACCTGGCAGTCTGGCTGGCGCTGTGTGCAGACTGGTGCAGACAGGCTTGCCTTTGGCGCGCCCTCTGCTACCGAAGACTCCAGTTGAGCACCAAAAGGGAACATTGGATACGAACTCTGGTTCTCTTGTCTCCAGTGGTGGTGATGGAACTTGAGGTGGCAAGGGGGGCGGCGGCGTATGCATCAGGATGTTGATAGGTTGGTGGGGGAGGAGACCTATATGGGGGTCATCAACGTGAATAAGTGGCCACGTCTGGGACCTGAAGTCAATTAGTTGGGTTCTGGGGCCTTAGATCCTTTGAATTAGGATGTATTGGATGGGGGTAGTTGGGTGAGCTTGGCGGGCTGTTCTAGTTTTAACCAGTTTAGAGCAGCACTGCCCTATATCCCACGGGGAAAAATGCCTACTCTTGCAACACATTACTGTCATTTTATGCGCATGTCAGCTGATTGCAAAATCATTTCTTGGAACATTAACGGACTCAACAGGATCAAACTAGGTGCAGTCCTGCAGTACCCAAAAACCGTAGCCCCCAGATACTACTACTGAAGGAAACCTACCTGCTGGGTACTAAGTGTGGATTCCTAGGTGGTCACAGCTTCTCCAGGGTCTACCATGGAGGGTTAAAATCGGGCTCTAGAGGGGTGGTGATCTTGCTGCATGTTACCATTCCTTTTACAGCCACCAGCACATACACTTATTCCTTAGACTGCTATGTGGGAGTGTCGTGCCTGTTGGAGGGAGATACCAGGTCCTTTGTGACCGTACTTATCCCACAGACATTGACTGATAGTATGTTGACTACCCTATCCGACCTGATCCAGGAGCCCCCTGTGAGTAACATGGTCGTAGGAGGGGCCTTCAATGTCACTATTGACCCATAATTAGACGTCTATACTTCAGGCCCCTGCCTCCGTACTACCCCCGCCAGCCTAGACCTTTTCACTGGGGCTGGCAGATGTATGGAGAATGCAGCACCCAACCACCTGAGCGTAAACTTATTACTCCAGCTTGCACTCCAGGTTAGACCAGTTCTTCTTCCTTGACGCCGATAGACCGGCAATATAGTCCTCAGGTGCCTTTCTTACCTCTTTCAACTGATCCTAGCAGGTTTCCTAAACATCTGGGATCACCAGTGGTGACTGAGCACACACAGACTGAATGATTGCTGTTTTACAGACCAAATACAGGAAGGCTATTTGCCCTCAATGTCGTCTTTGCCTACCTCATCTGCAGTAATACTTTAGGAGGCACTATTTTTATTTTGGTGCTCAAGTGATCTTTGGGCCACCAAACATTTTTATAGTTTAGTAATCCCAATCTGTTCCCAATTCTGGAAGCACTACAGGTTTTTGATGTTGTACTTGTACAAAGGTAAGTCTCCTCAGTCAACACCTTCCCAATTTAGCTGCAGCAGACTTCCATGCACGCCCTTGTGGATCCCATGAGGCAGTTGGACAATCTACTCCAATTAAAGCATTAGAATATCCTTTGCTGCCCAGTATGTGCATGCGTGCATATGGTATTTCTATAGCAGTACCCAAGCCGAAAGGCAGTGAAGCAATGTACATAGCATAAAGTTACTGCTTTATTGGAGAGAAAGCTGGAAGCCCATAGAGTTCCATCAGGATGGGGGTGATGTGATCATATGACTTCAGGCCATTGATGAGATGTTCTGCAGCATGTGGGATGCCCCTAAATGGTGCCGGTGTGGTGCATCGGAGGCCATGGAGTGTGGTATGACTACCATCCTGATGCAAGAATTGGACAGCTTAAAATGCAGTTCTAAATTCGATTTCAGGTAGAAACGGTTTCTCTGTTTTTTACAAGAGCGAGCTGGTACCAGGCCATCTTTATTTTTTGGCTATGTGTTCCAGCAGGGTGAAGTTAGTGTCCAGGGTGAATCCAAGTGACTTGGCATTTGATGAAAGTGGAGGTTCGAAACAGTGAAGGTTCATGTTGTTGAGCCAGATTTTAATTTTATCTTGTTTCTTATTCTTGACAAATGACAGGAATTCTATCTTGGTTTGGTTGAGCTTCAGGTAGGTGCTTGACATCCAGGTCTGGATGATATGCAAACTTTGTTTGAGTCATTGCATGTCTGACGAAAGGAGATTTCCAAGTAGAGTTGTGCATCGTCGACATATTGGTGAATCTTGATGCTGTTATCGGACTAGAGCACCAAGCAGTTCAATGAATTGATGTTTTTTTTTTTAATAAAAACTTTTTACTGTTGCATCAGAAGGATCACAGATGTAAATAAGTTTCACACGGTAGAGCGTCAACATTCCGCTCTTGCCGCCAATCATGCAACTTTTCTATTGTTATTGGATGTCATACCCTTCATGAGAACTCATTGCTCTTGAACTAGCAACATAAAACAAGTACATAAACCGAAAAAAAGCCCCTAAATCAGCAGCCCACCAACCCCTGCTTTCCCTCCTCCCTCACTCCCGGTCCCCCCACCCATCTGCTGTGGTGCACCTGGCTAAGCCAGAGTCCCGCACAGGGCAACAAAGTACACCTACATTGCTCGTTGATCCCCATCGTACATATTACCTCGTCTAGGGTTGCATTGACCTCATGTGCCCAGTCCGCTGTGACTCATTCTAGTCCATGGTATTGTCTCCATTTAGCCCATATTTTCCAAAATTTTTTGGGGCAGCCTCTGGCTTTATAGGTCACTCTCTCCGCCGCCATGTACAGATCTAGCCCCCTCCTCCATTCCTCCAGATCTGGTTTTTCGGGTGCCCCCCAGCGTCGTGCTATGTCCCTTTTCGCCACCACTAAGGCCAACAGCAAAAAGATAATCAGGGGGCGGGTGAGATCTACTAATGTAGTCATGCCCAGCAGCGCCAATCTAGGATCCCGTGGTATGTCCACCCCCAGTACCTCGTCCAGCTCCATGAACACACCTTCCCAGTATTCCTGAATAACTGCACATCCCCAGATTGTATGGAAGAAATCGCCAGTGGGCTGGTGGCATCTCAGGCATACAGTGTCGGCAATCCTACCCATTTTAAAAAGTCTCACCCTGTCAAAGTAGGATCGATGGAGCACCTTAAATTGTATGAGACGGAGTCTCGACTTTATCGCCACCTCACGAGGATGCATGAGGGCGAGCTCCCAGTCCAGATCCTCCATGCTTCCCATGTCCGCCTCCCACTTGTCTCGCAGGGCCTGTAGGTCACCCAGCATATTATTAGTCAGGGTTTTATACGTTAGGGCTACTGCTCCCCCCTATATCTGTTCCTGTAGTAGTCTGCCCTCCAGTGGCGTGTATTCTGGGATGTCTGTAAGTGTAATGTTTTGTGCCCTCCATGCATGTTGCAGTTGAACGTATTTGTAATGCTGGGTGTTGAATAGGCCAAATTCATCTTTAAGCGCCTGGAAAGTTTTCAATTCCTCCCTTGCTATCACGTCTCCCACAGTGGAAATGCCAATGTCCTCCCATCTTCTAAAGCCCTTCAGTTTATTAAGCTCCCCCAGCCACTTGCAGCACCATAGTGGCGTCTGGCGAGTGGGCCTCTTGTCCCAACCCATTCTTTTCGTCGCTCTACGCCACGCCGTTAACGTAATCCTGATGGCAGGGAGGAGCTGTTGACCCCCCGTCTCTCCATAGAGGTAGTGTAGTATAGTCTTGCTCGACCACTTAGATCTCTCCAGTGCATAGGTAGGGTGGTCGGCTGCCGCATGCAGCCACTCATTAATTGGGGCGAGGTGTTCCGCCCAGTAGTAGGCTTCTAGGTTAGGAAGCGAAATCCCCCCACTATATTGGTGTCGTTGCAGTGTGGAGAGAGCCACTCTTGGCTGTTTCCCCAGCCACAAGAAGGTGCGCAGGTCCGCATGTATTTTATTCATGATCATATGTGGTAGAGGATAATACTCGTTTTGGAGCGCATAGAGAAACTTAGGCAATAGGACCATTTTATATAGGGCGGCGCGACCCAGTATGGTGAGTGGGAGCTGTCTCCATCTGTCCATCTCTGTCTTCGCTCCCACCATTATTCGGGTTATGTTATCAGCGAAAGAGCGTTCCCTATCTAGGGTTATGAATATCCCCAGGTACTGAAAGCCGTCCTTAGTGTGTATAAGTAACTCCGGTAAACACTCCCCTCTCTCATTGCCTTGTGGATCATAGAGGACCGATTTGTGCCAATTTATCGTGTGTCCCGCCCTTGCCCCGAAGTCACCCAGCTCTCTGAACAGTGCCGGGATCGTCCTACCGGGGTCCGTCACGAACAGTAATACGTCATCGGCATATAGGGATATTTTTTCCTGCGTCGCGTCTGAGCCTCCCCAAGTAAAGCCACTAATTTCTTGATTATGTCTGATCCGTATCGCTAAAATTTCAATTGTAAGGGTAAAGAGAAGGGGGGACAATGGGCAGCCCTGGCGCGTTCCCCTCCCAATCGGAAATTCGCGGGACAATCGCCCATTGATCCGTACCCGGGCTCTCAGGTCCGAGTACAGGAGCTGAACCCATTTCAAGTACTTGGGTCCAAACCCAAACCGTCGGAGCGTCTCCATTAGGAAAGGCCAATGGACTGCGTCGAACGCCTTCTCCGCATCCAGGGAGAGGAACCAGTGGGGTTCACTCCTCTCGCGGACCTCCTGGAGCCAATTATGTGTGCGGCGGAGATTAAGTTTGGTCGCCCTGTCCGGCAGGAAGCCGGATTGGTCTATATGTACCAGCTCCGTGATGACCTGTCGTAAACGCCTAGCTAGGACTGTGGCCAGAATTTTCGTTTCTATGTTTAGGAGGGAAATTGGGCGGTAGGAGGAGCAGTTGTCCCTAGGCTTACCCTCTTTGTAGATCGGGACAATAGTGGCTAAGGCTAAATCTGGCGGGAGGCTCCCCGTCTGGTACGAGTCTGTGAATAGGGTCTTCATATGTCGCTGCAACAAATCCGCCGTCCATTTGAAGAATTACGCCGGGAAACCGTTGGGTCCCGGAGTTTTCCCCGGTTTCAGCGCTGCTACGGCTTCCGATACTTCCTCTAGCGTCAAGTCTGCCTCGAGGGCAACACTGGCCTCTGTGGACAAGGTCGGCACCTCCATGTCACATAAGTATCGTTGTGCGTCCTCACCGTCCCCCAAGTCCCTGGCCCTATAGAAGTCCTCATAGTAGGTCGCAAAAGCGTCCGCTATGGCCACATCCGAGTTTACCTGCCTGTTCCCTGTTAACGTGATCTGATCCACCCACCGTGTCGCTCGTTCCCTCCTGCTCAACCAGGCTAAAAGTTTTCCTGACTTATCACCTACATCATAGAGCCGGTGCAGTGTTGCCAGTGTCTGCGTGCGTGCCTCGTCCGTGACTAGCTCCCTGTATTGTCTCTGTGTGTCTAGTAGCTTCCTGAGGCGCGCCTCTCCCTTCTGCTGATGGTATTCCGCCTCTAGAGTCAGGATGTTCACCTCCTCATTCGCTATCCTGTCCTGGCGTTTCCGCCGAACGTCCCCCAGCCTACTCTGAATGCGGTCTCTCAGGACTGGTTTCATAGCTTCCCATAAGGTAACTCCGGAGTCAACAGACCCCTCATTTTCGGCTATGTAGACCCGTATGTCTGCTCGCAGACCCCAAAGTATTTCCGGTGTTTGAATGTCCCATGCCGGCCGGATTGGTCTATATGTACCAGCTCCGTGATGACCTGTCGTAAACGCCTAGCTAGGACTGTGGCCAGAATTTTCGTTTCTATGTTTAGGAGGGAAATTGGGCGGTAGGAGGAGCAGTTGTCCCTAGGCTTACCCTCTTTGTAGATCGGGACAATAGTGGCTAAGGCTAAATCTGGCGGGAGGCTCCCCGTCTGGTACGAGTCTGTGAATAGGGTCTTCATATGTCGCTGCAACAAATCCGCCGTCCATTTGAAGAATTACGCCGGGAAACCGTTGGGTCCCGGAGTTTTCCCCGGTTTCAGCGCTGCTACGGCTTCCGATACTTCCTCTAGCGTCAAGTCTGCCTCGAGGGCAACACTGGCCTCTGTGGACAAGGTCGGCACCTCCATGTCACATAAGTATCGTTGTGCGTCCTCACCGTCCCCCAAGTCCCTGGCCCTATAGAAGTCCTCATAGTAGGTCGCAAAAGCGTCCGCTATGGCCACATCCGAGTTTACCTGCCTGTTCCCTGTTAACGTGATCTGATCCACCCACCGTGTCGCTCGTTCCCTCCTGCTCAACCAGGCTAAAAGTTTTCCTGACTTATCACCTACATCATAGAGCCGGTGCAGTGTTGCCAGTGTCTGCGTGCGTGCCTCGTCCGTGACTAGCTCCCTGTATTGTCTCTGTGTGTCTAGTAGCTTCCTGAGGCGCGCCTCTCCCTTCTGCTGATGGTATTCCGCCTCTAGAGTCAGGATGTTCACCTCCTCATTCGCTATCCTGTCCTGGCGTTTCCGCCGAACGTCCCCCAGCCTACTCTGAATGCGGTCTCTCAGGACTGGTTTCATAGCTTCCCATAAGGTAACTCCGGAGTCAACAGACCCCTCATTTTCGGCTATGTAGACCCGTATGTCTGCTCGCAGACCCCAAAGTATTTCCGGTGTTTGAATGTCCCATGCCGCTAGTCTCCATTGTGCCTGACTCCCCCCGCCCTCGCGCCCCAGGTGTATATACAGCGGGGAGTGATCTGAGATCCCTCTCGCCTTGTATTCTGCTAGATCTCCTGTCGATACCTCCTGCCTGGATGTGAAGGTATAATCTAATCTGGAGAAGACTTTGTGCGCTCCCGAATAGAATGAATATGTTTCCTGCGTTGGGTGGAGCCATCTCCATACATCAGTGAGGCCGATAGTGGGTATTTGCCGCGCTAGGGCTGTAGTGGATCCTGCAATGTGGGATGACCCCGATCTATCCTGTGAGGTGCACATTACATCATTAAAGTCTCCCCCCACTATCTGTGCCGTGTCTAATAGGATGTTCATGACTGCCTTCAGTGTGCGTGCCTGTAGCTTGGGTGGGGCGTATACTGATATTAACGTGTATTTACGTCTCCTCCACATCCCCTGAACTCCCGCATATGTACCCTGTGGGTCCAGCCAAGTGCGTGTAACAGTGAATGGAGTCACTGTCTTCATGAGAATCGCGGCTCCCCTGGAATCCATTGTGTATCCTGCATGTGCTAAGGCAACATACCTTCCTCATGCTATAAATGTGCATTGATTCCCACTGAGGTGTGTCTCCTGGAGGAGAATGATGTCAGGCGCCAGTCGTTTGAGGTAAGCGTTGACCAAACTTCTCTTAATTTTAGATCCCAGGCCATTTATGTTCCATGTTAGCACCGTGACCCCCGCGTCACCCGTGCGTAGGTTGTCTAATGTACCTGCCATAGCATGTCACAGTGTCTACCCGGTGAGGGACCTCGAGGTAGGGATGGCACCAAGTGTGGGGTGGCATTTCTCTGCTGCTTCTCAACGAACTCCCCCCTCCCCCCCGCAACCCCCTGAAACCCCAACATGAGGTAATACAGGAACCAACTCCCCCCCGCACCCCCCTCCCCACCTCCCTCCCCTTCCAGCTGTGTCCCAACCTGGGACCAAACTATCCACGGGAGAAGGTCTGTCGCCCTCCCACACATCCCTCCCCACACTAGACAATAACCAGTTCTAAGGAACTCAAAAAGAAAAGAACAGTAGGGGGTGTGTCAACTTGCTTGCTCCGCAGCGCCGAGCCGCTATCTTCCCCGATCTTTGTGCACCAATAGTCACGAATGTGAGTCTTGTGTATCCATGGTCGGGCCTCGACCCGAGGAGTCTTGTTCCAACTGGTGAATTTCTTTGACCAGCGGGTGCACCGAGTCACCCAAAAGTTCTTCCTCCTCTCCTCCGGAAGTACGGCCCTCCGATTCCTCCATGTCTTCTCCTTCGGAGCGGATTCCCTTCCTCAGGCAACTGAACCGCGAGCCCGCCACAGAATCATTGCCTGGGGACGCCGACCTGCCTCCTCTCTTGTCCGCCGTGCCTCGAGTTCTGTACGGTGTTGCCGTTGCCTTCTGTTGCGTCCTCCGTGTTTTCCGCCGCTGCGGTTTCAGCACCTCCCACCGTGGCCTTTCCCTTATCGACCTGTCCAGTGCATCTCGGCCAGCTGCTTCTCTGCTATTCAAGATGGGACGCTCTTCGAGCCATTGCCATGCGTCTTCCGGGTGTGCAAAGAAGACGGATTTATCCTTGTAGATTACCTTGAGTTTGGCGGGGAAGAGGAGCATGTATTTGAGATTTAGAGACCTCAGCTTTGCCTTTACAGAGTCAAACGAGCGGCGCTGTTTTGAGACTTCCTGACTGTAGTCTGGAAAGATCATAATAGTAGCGGCTTCCCGTAGGATCAGGTCTCGGTCTGCATAGTTCAAAAAGCGCGCTATAACTGGTCTCGGTCTCGCACCCTCCGGTGGCTTGGCCAGAAGTGCCCTGTGCGCCCTCTCGATTATGAAGCACGGAGAGAACTGCGCAGTCGGGAAGGTAGTTTTCAGCCAGGCTAGGAGGAAGGCGGACATGTCCTGTCCCTCAATTCCTTCTCTAAAACCTACAAAGCGAAGGTTGTTGCGCTTTGATCTATTTTCCGCATCGTCCACCTTCCACAGCAGTTGACGGTGGGAGGCCTGCAGTTCCGCCATGTCCTTCTTGAGTGTAGTGATCGACTCCTCGTTGTCATTCACTCTAGCTTCGGTCGCTGTTACCCTTTCGGTTAGGTTCCGAAAATCCTGCCGCAGAAGTGTCACCTCAGACCCTACCTCTCCGATCTTGGTCTCTAGGGCTGTGCGCGAAGCCTGAATGTCCGTTCTGGACGCCTGGATGGCCTCCATGAGCATGGCCGTGTCATTACGTGTGCCAGGCTGCATGGGCTGATGGTCCGCCACAGATCGCGGTGCTGCGAAGATGTCCATGGGGCCCTGCCCCGTGGGCTTGGGCGCCGGGTCCCTCTTTCCCATTTTTCTCTGTCTATTTGGCAGGGGTGACCTGCGTACGTCCCTTCCCCCGAGGGTGTAGGGGGGCCCGCGGCGTGCGTAGCAGACAAAGGTGGTGTCCCTCGGTGTCTCAGTGCCCTGTGTCTTGCTCGCGGCCTCCCAGGGGCCCCTTCCGCCCCGGCCTATAGCGTCTCTTGGTATGCAGCTCGCTAAGACGGGTGCCGTCCTGGCCTGCAAGCCGTGTACCGTGTCGCCGTATCACCCCCACTCCGCTTGGCAGGACGAGCAGACGCTCTCACCCCCGCAGGCCGGGTCCTCGCATTCCCACAGGACGCCTCCTCCGCTACGTCTCCCCTGCCAGTGTCTATTTCCTTGGGCTTCTGCATCGCTCCGTCGCCATGTTGGTACAGGCGGGTGATGCGAGGAAGTCCGTCTCGGCTCCCCGGCGACTGTAGAGTCGGCTCCCGCCTCCTCTGCCCTGGCCTCACCCTCGCTGTGTCTCTTAGGCGGATTCCAATTTCGCCGTGCCCCGGGGAGGGCTGCAGGAGGGCCTCGCCGTCTTCGTCCGCCTTACACTCCGCCAGCCGCCATCTTGGTAAAGGCGGCTGGCCGTCCGCGATCGCCTCGGTCCACCGCCGTCCCTCCTGCCAAGACTGTCCGGGTTCTCCTGGTGACCAGGCGGGTTGCGGAACCTCCGGCCGTTGGGCGCAGTGCAGCAGGAGCACAGGCAGGGGCACTAGGAGCTCCGCAGTCCTCCGCATCTCGCGGTCGCCATCATGGCCGCCGAGTGGCCGGTGCGGTCGTCGTCACACACGGTTCCCTGGGGAAAGCAGCTGTGCATAGTCACTGCGGCACTTCTTCCAGGTGCCGAGATGCTGTGTCTTCCTTCTGGTGCCTTTTCGGGATCATGTGGGATATTCTAAGACGGATAACTGAGCAGCTCAGCCGGAGCACCGGCAAGGCACGTCTAGTCGGCCATGCTGCTGGCCACGCCCCTCCGTATAAATTGATGTTTGACCCAAGACAGTATGGAGCCCTGGGAGACTCCGCAGGTGATGGGGATCTTTTGTGACCTGGGTGTGCCTATGTGAACAAACTGATGTTGATTGGAAAGGTAGCACCCAGCCAGTGAAGGACATCACATGTGAATCCCATTGAAGATTCAAGTATGCATACGAGGGTGGATTGGTTGACTGCCTAAGGCAACAGAGAAGTTCAGCAATATCTGAGGGTTATCGCCTATGATTTTTTTGTTTTTGTTTAGGAAAGGTTACTGTTGTGGTGAGAATGCCCACTCTTTCACTCTTTAACATTACAAGTTGGGACAACCAGTAGTCTTTTTGCTTAGTTGCAGTAGTATGCCACCTAGCGTAGAAAGATATCATTTCTACATTTTGAGTCTTTTATGTAACAGAAAATGATTAGTGTCAGGCTAATTTAAGGCGTACAATTCTAGTTGGAAGAACGATTAGATTAAATGGTGTGAAGGAGTTGGCGACCTTTAGCAGTAATAAGGTTAACAGTGCTGTTTGTCTATTTAAGGTCCCATCCAGCTATCCTCAAGATACCAAATGAGCTTTTTTATGATGGAGAACTTCAGGAGTGTGCCGATAAGCTTCTGAGCCATTCTTACTGCAATTGGGAGCATCTGCCAAAGCAGGTAAGCGATTCCTTCTAAACGAGGTTGTATTCAATATGCCTGTGTTCTATTTTAGGATTGTGTCGTGTATCTAATATTTACATGGCTACGTTTGTTCAGTAACAATGTTATTTAGGGGTTTGCTTCGGGAGGTACAACCTGGAATATGCTTACAAGCATTCTTCATTTAAAAAATATATATTTTGTCAGTAATCTTGCTGTAACCTGGAAGTATTCTTGGTCCTGACTACATTTTGCTCTGCCATTTCATTTGCAGTTTCTTCAGTCACTGAATTGTGAAGTGTAACTGGGATTAAATCGTTAGTGAATGGGGCATTAAGGGTGTCAACATTTCGAAGTATTGTGGGTTTGGGAACCTGTCCTCGTACCAAGCCTCCGTACCATGTAAATTGCACACTAGTTTATTTTTTTCAATTTGGAAGTATTTATCCATCTGTCCAACTCTAAAGTCCATGTCTTTGAGTACTCAAAACTAAATTTGTTATAGCAACTAATAAAAATCAACCTGCAAGGACAAATGCTAGAGTGCATAGTCATCAAGGTTTCTGGGCTACTGATGTTGCTTTTGCCGATTATAATTGTTTGCTTTTGTTTTTTTTACTCACTTTTTTTTTTTGCACATGCCCTTTCTATCCTTCTCGAGCTGTGATCCTCTTTTTCGTGCCTACTCATGGTTACTCTTCTGCATCTGCTAGTGAAAGTTAATCCTCTATTGCCTTTAGTTTCTGGTGTGTGATCTGATACCCACCTATCATGTCAACAGCACCTCTCATGGATCCTTTTTGTTCAGGCTCCATGTCTTTGTGCTGCTTACATCTCAGCTCACGGTTTCTCTGCTGCTTCTGTCCTTGGGACTCACTTCCTACTTGTTCTCTGTTTAAGACGTTTCTTGTCGTCCTGTAGGCCCCTTTATGATGTTATGTGCTTCTGTCTGGAATACAACTTCTTTGCACATCTTTGCTCCTCCGACCTTCGTTGCTGTCACCCTTTCAACCTTTGTACGTAAGATCATTTGTTTTGTCTACTCCTTTCCTGTTGTATTCGACCACCAGTCTAATTAGAGGTGTTATATCGTGAAGATTCACTAATTCACATACTACAATCATTGTAGTTGGGGAATTGTTCTCCAGTGAATAATTGTGTATCTTTGAATGCATTTTCCTTGAATGGAAGATTTTAAAGTTAATCCTGTTTTCACTTTTAGGGATTTCCAATCATTTTTAATGGGGTACTAGGAGAAGACCAGCGTGAAGGCAACAGCCCTTCATTCTTCAATGTGACTGAGGTTGACGCTGTGGTATCTTACCTCAAGAAACTGCTGGTTGCCCAGGGAAAGAAGGGGCAGTCCAAACTCTCCCCTAAGGAAATTGGCATTATTTCTCCTTATCGGAAACAGGTAAGGCGTTGGTTTCATTGCAATCTATGGTTTTGGTTTAATAGTTGTGCCACCTTGTATAGTGCTTAATGTGACATTAAAAACTAGAGTGTTATTGATTAATGCAGAGTATCATCATTTGTAAAGTAGTGTTGCCCAAGCCAGTGTAATTAATTTTGTATAAAGACATTTGCCAGCAATAAATGGAGGCTTTTTCATAATGCTGCCCCATTGTTCTGGTACGGGAGAGTGGCCTCACTGGAAGTCTAGTCTCACTTTTCTTAACCCACTGCATTGGGATAGGGTTGGACATGAGTTAACTTGTATATGAATACTCCAACCCTGGATGATTGTCTTTGTATGTCGTCTACCACTGGAGAGAGAGATCATTTTTAGATAAGCCACTGGAATACGTATAATTCGTTGCTTATTGTGTTTAATCATACATTTGAAAATGCCTTTCTTAAATGATTCATGCAGCAGCACAGTCTGCCATCATGGCTGATTTAATAAGCTAAACTTGTATAATCTTAACCTATTTGCGCTGTTGAATCTTTCCAGGTTGAAAAGATCAGGAAAGCCATAACTAAATTGGATCCAGAGCTCAAAGGCATGAATGATATTAAGGATTTGAAGGTAAACCTTAGCTTGTTGTTTTACATGGTAAATCATCTAGTGTATGTTAACATATTTCAGATCATTTGCTTGAGGGTGGAGGCAGACTTGACATTCATCACCGAGGCCATGTGATAAAGCATGCACTTTTGCTGTATTCAAGTGTTAAATAACAAATGTCACCATAACCTAATTTAATGGTGTTACCCAAACCTAGGAAGAATGGAAGGATAAATTGGCAAATTGTGACCTTGAGATCAAAGCAGTTCTCAGCATTGGTTGCTTAACTCAACACAATCCAGAATTCTAGATAGGATTTTATACAGAAGCAGGTCAAAGATGAGATACAGCCTTGCTGTTGGAGAGATCGGCGAATATTCCTACATATCATCCATCTTTAAAAGCATGCAACTGAAATCCTATGTGCTTCATTTTACACTAGCACGAACAATTAGAGTTGTAAGGTGCTTCCGGAATTCTCAGTAAAATAGCTTTCACTGTCTTACAATTCATGAAATGATATTGCCAGTGGAAATGGTACTATAGTCTATTTTACAGGACTATTTTGTACTTTCGGTTTCAGAATACCTTCTTTGGTCCTGTATGCCAAGATTTGATTTCCATCTACTGTCACTGTTTGACAGTATGTCAAACCGTGTTAAACTGTTAAATGATTCCTGTACATTGTTGGCATGTCACCTTCTGGCTACCTCCCAGTGCATGGTTACTATTGGTTCTGTCTTTCTATGGTTACAGTTGTCTCCATGGTCAAATGTAAATCGAAACTGGTACGCCCCTGTTCGAGCAGTGGTTTTCAAAACATTTAGATTATTTTAGTCATAGTTCACTCAATAGTTTGTTTCATGAACTGGACGTGCTTAGTGTATTGTGTCATTGTGAGGTTGTTTCAAAGATCCGTGCCTTGAGCAGTTAGCGGTTTAGAGTTATCCAATAGTTAAGTAATGTGGGGCCCTTCTCTGGATCAAGCCATGTCCAATGCTGTGTATGGTGCACAGTATTGTATATGTAATCCTGGATCCCTTCAGGAATGAGAGATAGATGTTGTGGATAGGGGGAAGTCAGATTAAAGGCCTCATTGATGTCTTGCTACTAAGATGAGTCTTACATGAGTAAGACAACAGGCAGCCAGTCTTTTGGGAAAGCTGATGTCGACTATGGTAGTAGTAAAATTGTGCAGTAACCAAGACTCTGGTAAGCAGAATTCGATATTTGGTTTCAAGGGACTGAAGGATTTTCCTCATCGATGATTTTCTTTTTAAGATAAATAAAAGAAGTATTTTTGTGCGTTTTAGCCACACATTGAATGTGTTTTTGCCAGTAAAAGAATGACCAACTGTAAGAAATTGGGTTACTGTCTGAAGAGGGCGAAGCCCTATTCAAGCAGCTACCACAATCCTTGTCAGAGTGAGGCACAAGCAAACCCCAAATTAACCTGTGGTCAACCCTCTGCTAGTTTAGTACAGATCGGTCAGGCTTAACTTCGAGGCAATGTGTAAAGTATTTATGCAGCGCTTAAATAGTAATAAAGTGAAACACCCCACAAAAAACACTATTTAATGAATAAGTCAAGACTAAAATAACACAAATACAATTGGTAGAACCAGAGATATGCAATTTTGAGGACTTGCGAGAAAACGGTGCCAAAAAGCCCAAAGCACTACTTGCGGCTATCTGGTCATCTGAGACCAGGAGAAAGTCACAAGTTCAGGCCAACTGCAATGGCGCTCAAGTCAGATACAAGGACCACCTCTCCGTCCAGAGCAAAGGGTAAGCATTGCGGTTGAGTGGGCTGGTAAGAGCAGAGAAGCTTTGTGGATGGTTGTTAATTTAGCACAAAGAGCAGGCCTGTCGTCACGATGGTCGTCACCATAGCAAGTCGATCTTATCACAAGTGGTTGGACCGGAGGTTTGCGTTGGCATTCCTTGCGAGCACTTGATGCTGTAGTGCAAAGAGTCAGATTGACCAAACTTATCTCTGGCTAACAGTGCGAACAACAATGTTTTGGCACCAACAGGCCCAACTGAGGCCATACCAAGGGTCCACAACCTGAGGGGAACCACTTCAGGGTCAAGGGCTTACTTCAACTGGGTGCTGGTTCATGTGGTTGGGCGCCTGTTATGTCCTTGTAGCTCTGAACAAGAGGCCAGCAGGCTAGTTCTGGAGTCAATCTGGGAGTCCTAGGTTTAGGTACAGGACCAATTTCTCTTACCCAGGCAGGAGGGCAACATGGCAGCAAGGCAGCAGACTGGCAGTCATTTCAGCCATACCACAGTCGGGAAGAAATAGCCTGTAGTGGAGATAACTTAAAGCTCCCTCTCTTGGCGCCACTCACCCTGTAAGAGAAATTTGCTTCCTTAGAGGCTGTTCCTCCTGGCGTCTTTCAACCTGGCATAATTTACAGATGTCAATTCAATTCAATCATGGTTTATTCAATCTCAACAAGTAGATCATAAAAGATGCACATTACAGAAGATTTCATGATTTAAAAAGAATTAATATATGCAAGACTATTAAATATGCATAAAACATTAAAAGCATACCACAGTATAACACCTTGTTTAGAATCCAACATTATCGGGAAGTACAATATTTTGTTGAACTGATAGTGTGGGGAACAATAAAAGCCAGGACATAAAGTGCAAATAATGAGCAGTATAATATCAGTTAATGAACATACTCTTCCGCTGGGCTAAAGTGCATTTCAAAGGGTATCCAAACCAATAATGTGTATCATAATTGTTACATAAACAAAAAGGAGGGAGAAGGAGGTTAAACCAGACCAGGTCGGCCTCCAGTCTGTGTACGAAATACAGGGACCTTATGTCAAAAGTCCAGAGACCTGGTTGGTGATTTTATGGTTACTGCTTACTAAGTCAGTGTGTACCAAAAGATGTATAAGAAAGAAAAATTTCTTTCTAGAGTCCCCTCACTCACCGGGGTTGCCCCACGGTGACATACTTCATCATTGGGGCCATCCCAGTTCTCTACGAAAAGGGGCGTGCTGCGACAAGGCGACTACGCTGGAGCACTGGTTTTGTGAGATGACTATGTGTGGTGCAAGTGTGATGATGGTGGAGTGGGTGTGGGATTAAAAATACCGTGCTAGTGGGCCTCAACAATTTATTTCGCTCCTAGTGTGGTATAAAAAATTAAAAAGGGGTAACACTGTATTCCAACTTTTACTGAGTTAGATCAGTGTCAAGGTCAACATGTTTCAAGCTCCCCCAAGCTTTTCTTCAGGACCATACAGGGTCCAGCCCTGTATTGCCACTCCTGTTTCCAAATGAAATACTAGTGGGGTTGTGTACTTGATAACCTGTACGTGCAACCTTCACTATGTAGGAATGACGACCAGGAAGGTCAGTACTCGCATAGTAGAGCACAGAAGTAACATCAGGTGCAAGCGAGCCACAACAAGAATGACCACCCACTTCATTGAACAGAACCATACACCTAATGATCTGACCTGGGTGGTTATAGAAACAGTGAAAAACAAGACAATCTGGAACGCATCCTCCATGAAAAAGAACAAAGATGGGTGTTTCGTCTTCATACAGATACCCAAGGACTTAATGATGATATTCCGTGGGGAGCCTTTCGCCCATAAATAGTCTCTCTAATGATTGATGTGGGATAGTCTAAACCACATTTAAATATCATGGGATAAAGCAAACTCTATCACCATTAATACCGCCTCCCACTATACCGAGACACCCAGCACAGCCTTTCCAGACAAGATAGGTACCAGCCTTCTTATCTGCCAAAGCTACGATACCCGTCCCTTCATAAATATGCATAATCCATCTAAATAACCTCGCCAACCCCGAGAAAAAAACCTGTGTTCTAAATTAATGTACTAAAATGCCCTAGTCCACAGTAGCGCTCTAAATTATTTCCTACCCCAGAACCCGGCATTACTCGGTAATAATCACTGTTTTTAATTCACACTCGCGCCAAGCGCGATCGCATCCCACCAAGATGGCCGCCCCAAGTGAGCGCTCTAGCATAACAGAGGCTGCCCCGCCACCCGGAAGCTCACGCATTTTAAATACACCGCGAGCCCGGTCTCAGATTAGTATGCGGTCGGGTGAGGAAGCTACCAGGTAGTACCGAGCGGGTCTGCCGATAGGAAGTAAGTGCATGGACTGTGTTATTTTGCAAGGAAGTCGGCAATTCTGAATGGGCAAACAAGAAAGGAACCTGCTAACTCTGAACTTTGATAATCCTTTTTCAGCAATGTTTCCACGAGGCGTCCCTGCCCTTACCTAAGACCATGGGGTGTAACCATACACTCTTTTATGTAAATATGACCATCTGCCATATTATTTCGTGTGTATATGTTGTGTGTCTTGTCAATAGTCACATTAAGTCTATATGTTTGTGTATGTGAAACCACTAAACCACTTTATTCACAGTGATTTATTTTTCTACACCGGTTTGAAAACCAGCACGCGTCAATATGATGCCAAGGGCACACTCACGCCCTAGTTGGATTGAGATGCTTGTGAGTTGTTCCCCTTCTTGGAAGGGGTTGTCCATTATTTAACAATTGTTGTTCTATTTTCCAGAAACCGAAGTGAAATACAAAACGTATGTACAACACGCATGTTTTATTAACAACAGCGTTCATTGTAAATAAGTAGTTTTTAGCAACACTTTTTTCATTTGGAAACAGGAGTGGCAATACAGGGCTGGACCCTGTATGGTCCTGAAGAAAAGCTTGGGGGAGCTTGAAACATGTTGACCTTGACACTGATCTAACTCAGTAAAAGTTGGAATACAGTGTTACCCCTTTTTAATTTTTTATACCACACTAGGAGCGAAATAAATTGTTGAGGCCCACTAGCACGGTATTTTTAATCCCACACCCACTCCACCATCATCACACTTGCACCACACATAGTCATCTCACAAAACCAGTGCTCCAGCGTAGTCGCCTTGTCGCAGCACGCCCCTTTTCGTAGAGAACTGGGATGGCCCCAATGATGAAGCATGTCACCGTGGGGCAACCCCGGTGAGTGAGGGGACTCTAGAAAGAAATTTTTCTTTCTTATACATCTTTTGGTACACACTGACTTAGTAAGCAGTAACCATAAAATCACCAACCAGGTCTCTGGACTTTTGACATAAGGTCCCTGTATTTCGTATCATAATTGTTAAATATACAGCATAACAACTGTAAAAATAACATACTCTTTCACTGTGCTAAAAAGGTTCTGTGAAAGCGACAGACCCAATAACGTGTCATAATCATTAAGTTGCTAAAGAAAGAGCAAGGCAGCCTTACATTTAGAAAACTTATACCTGCGCAACGTACGCCATAAGTATTTTTTGTATAAAGCAAAATAAGACTGGGGCAAGTACACATCCTTGGCATACTCGTTCTATTTACTTAAGATGGTGGTGTACACTCACCGGCATTTCCAAACCTAAATGAAGCTAAGTGATCCTGGTGAAGGAGTCTAAGGAAGGAGATCAAGCCCTCCTTGAGGCCCAGGGACACTGGGTAGCTCATAATTTGGATCTGTTAATGCAATCAAATGCACTCAATAGGTCCATAAATGCAAGATAAGTGGGGGCACCATTTGAATTTTGTATTGAGCCACAATAAGATGTAGATTGAGGCACTGTTCAATCGTCCAAAGGCCCTTCCTGAAACCGTATTGTAATTGGTAGAGGACATTGTTCTCTTTTGCCCAAGAAAGGAGACGATCCAGGATTACTCTACCAATTCTCTTAGTTGTAGAATCAAGCAATGCGATTGGGCAGTAACACCTGAGATCATGGGTAAACCCTTTCTAAAAACAGGAACAGCAATGAACGTACATCAGGATGGTGGAGCCCCCACCTGAGAGACTGAATTAAAAACACAAGTTGGCACAAGAGACCAGAACCCATGTACTACTTTAAAGCAATCAAGAGGAACTGCGTCTGGGCCTGGAGCCTTCTTGCATGGACTGTTGTGAATATCTTTGGCAACTTGATCAACACAAAAAGAAAGGTTACCAAAAAATAAAGTTGCACTCTTCCTCATTGTAGAACACATCATCATTAGTCGAATAAATGGCAGAGAAATGATCTATCAAGGAGTCCGCAGTAACATGAACAGTAACATAATTGGAGGATGATAATTGGTAAGCCAGGGGATAAGGCAGCTCACACCACCTTCCATAGTGCCTCACAAGAAACAATAGCCTCCCATTAATCATCGTTAATGGCTGCCTTCCTCTTTACGGGTGTCATTCTATCAACATTCTTGGGACAAACTAGGAAACAGCCTCTTAGTACCCTTCATTTAGATACAAGCAGCAATCATTTTCTTTGTGCTCTCCCTATCCTGAGGATGACCTGTTCAAGTTTGGAAGGATGGAACTCAGTCGACATTCATATGGCTGAAAAAGGCTATTTTGCAATGGTATTATATTGATATGTTTCATTTTGCGCCATTCTCTTGATTCTCATGAGCACCCTTTGTTCACTTTACACATTGAGCACTTACTTGAACTATATTTTATGCTGCTTCTAACTATGTACAAGTTCTATTGAATACATTTTGATCCTAGATTTTGTTTGGATATATCTTGTTTTTGTCTTGCTTTCTTTGTGTTTTAATTCAGTTGTACATACAATACATGCTTTACAGTATTGTAGAAATAACTAGATTAGATCTTGTAAAAACTGATGCCATTTGGGACACTGTTGCTTGATAACTTTCTAAAAGTGGCATTTTCAAACTTGTAATTTAAAATCAAACTTTGCCACAAAAGGATTTTTCATTAAAATTCCAAGACACCAAAAGTGACCTGATTACCTGTTCCCATTTGAAAGTTACATCTTATTAAATATAATAAGGTAACTCTAATGTCCTGCTATGGCAGAGTTAGGCTTTGCAGTAGTGAAAAACAAATGTAGGAGTTTTTGGCTATCAGGACATGTAAAAGTTAAAAGTACATGTCCAGTGTCTTAAATACACTGCATCCTGCCCTCTGGGCTGTCTAGGGCCTGTCCTAGAGGTGACCTGTATATATTTGAAAGGAATGTTTAGGTCTGGCAAAATATTTATTTTTCCACGTCGAAATGGCCACATAAAACTGCACACGAAGGTTGCAATGGCAGATCAGAGATATGCAAGTCAGTAAACTAGGAGGGTTGAATGCAAAATGTTGGGGGAAAACCACGGCAATGGTGCAAAGTCTAACCAACTGTGTGCTGTTCTTATGACTTGTTGCAACACTGCTCACATGAGGAAAACACTGTTCGTCTGAAATCCCTTTCTAAATTCTTTAGAAAAGATCGGCTGATTAAGAGTACAGTATTTTTTTGCAGAATATTTGGTTTGCATGCGCTAAGAGGATCTAAACGTTCGGAATTCAGACAAACCATGTAAATTTATTTCAGATTGCTTCAGTTAATGTTATATAATGTTACACAAAGAAGCCGAAATCTTGGAATCTCAGCCTAAATTGTCAAATTTTTTGCTTTGCAACCAACAGTTCAAGCTGACATTGCCCTGACTTCGAAATCTGTTCTTTGACAGTAAATCTCCTGAAGAAAGTAAAATGACTCGTTATAGCAGAGGACTGTGAAATGAGGACATATTTATTCATCTCGTATTGAAAGAGGCAACAACATTCTTGCCAGCTTTCCCTAGTAATCTCTCACTTGCCAAGTCCATTGCTCTTGTGGCAGCTAATTAGTTGTTAGAGCCCAGAAATTAGCCTACATTCCACCAATCTTTTACACCTAGGATCAGATTTCATTCAAGATGGGATCCATCACACTCAGTCCTTCATCCCAAACATCACTTAGAAATTCATCCGAAACAACCTTGTATCAGATTTACCACTACACATGGCTCTGATTGTTTAGACCCACCTTATTTTAGTTTCCACTTCTTGAAAATGATCTTACCAACTTCTGAAGTTTTTTGTGTAGTATTTTGACTCAATCTGATCATTTATAATATTAGTTATTCCAATCTTTGGGTTCTTATGTTACCATCGGGGTGTAAAAGGTTTACCATGTTTATTATAATAAACCATTGCTACAAAGTATCCCCAGATTTCCAATTCATTGATGTGTCAAGATGTCTGCCGATCGGACTACAGATTGTTTGTAGCTATTGTGAGGTCATCTTCTCTAATGTGGCTGAGAAATTCCCGTCCTCCCTTTTGGTATTTCTTTGAGGTGCCCTTGTATCAAGAATAATGTTCTGGTCCCACGTACATGTCTATTTTATATTCAGAATTGAGAGGGGTCCTGGAAAAATTAAGACTGTTTGGACAGCAACCGAACTTAAGGACCAGGGAATCGTTCCAGACAGACAAAAAGAGAAGAGGATGCCCTGCATCTATTAAAATCTTTGTTTTCTCAATATTTTTTACAATGTCACACTCCAGCTGTTCTGCATAGCCGTGCTCTCTAGATCCATTTTTCCAGTTACTGGTTTCTACCTTCACGATCTGGATCTAAGAAGTAAATGCTTAGGTGAAAAACCTAGTTTTTTTTCCAAATACGTGTTCTTCCTTCACGGGTACATTATCAGAAATATGAAGATATGCTATTTGCAAAATTCCTATTGGGATGGTTGCACAAGATCTTCATACTTTGCCATCCAAGGATGTGTGGAGGATCTGTTGGATACTATTTCTCCATCTTTTAAAGTGTAAATGGGAACCTGATTGTACAGCCCAGACTAGCCACTTACACTTTGGAAGCACAATGATTGGAGGAATGCTGATTCATTACTGTGTGCTGCTTGTTAAGGACAGACTGAATCATACGGTTTTATGGTGTTTAGTGGCACAGCCACCTCATTGATGGAAATGATGTAACTGATTGTGTGGTGTCTGCCAGTGCATGCCACGATCCATAGCTAGGAGTCTGGAGGAGGTCCACAATAGATAATTCCATATTACTGGGCTCCTATATAAACTGCAATTGAAGCATCCAATTCCATGACCCTGTACAGCATACTCCGTAAGGAACAATGTAGCAGTTCATAGTTGATACATATGTGAATTGCATCATGATTTCTAATTGTCAATCTTTTCTTGTGTTAGTAGGTCCAATGCCAAGATGTAAGATTTCGCTGTTCTCTCCACAGCAAAACCTTTGCTATTGGCAAATTGAGTGCACAGGTCTCGTGGTAGATGATAATTACTTTGTTTCAAATGGTTTGGATTTGTGCCAGTTCTAGTACAATTCACTCTTGCTATGATCTCCAAGTCGATCTCCTCTGTATTCTAAAAATGTGTTATCAATTCACATTTTCACATTTTGCATCCTACAAACTTGTATATTTTAGATATACATCTCCTTTACTTTACAAGAAATACTTACCCAATTAAGATGCGAGTGTCTCTATCATTCTTGGCATATTTTTTTTAGTGCTACAACTTTTCACCATCATCCCCCACTTTCTTTATCCTTTCCTTCTTCCACACATTCTGTAGTATCTTTTGCATGAATGCGAGTAGCACTTTCCACCCATACCTCAAAAGTCATTTTAGTTAATAATTAAACTTAGACATTTAAATCTAACGCACTCAATTGTGTGCTAGTTGAAATACATGCAATGCTTGTAAGATGTTCTATCAAAGGTTGCTATATTGCTTGAAACTTCTACGTTGTTGAACTACATCCTACATTATTGTTTCCATTGTGAGCACCAGCCTTAGCTTAATATAGTATTGATGATGGGGGTCTGACCATTTCCAACAAGCGGATGTTGATTGTTTTGCCACACTCAAAGATGTCTGATAAGTATCCTCTGCAGATTACATATGAATTTCTTTCTTAACTCATAGACTCAATACAGTCCGTTTTGGGATAGCCCATATCAGAAAGCCCACTATTTGTTTAGGTTTACTCAGCACCTCCTTCCACAAATATCTGTGTGGCACAGGAGCACCAGGAATGCATAGGTAGCCTTTTTCAAATCCCCACGTTTCTAACATTCACCCTTGATCTAAGAAACATTTCTTTCAGTGGTTTTGGCATGTGGTACCAACGGTTTAATTTATACAAGGTTGTTCCTTACGTATAATATTTTTGTTAATGCCAATAACATCCTCCCAGACCTTGTTCCTTTCTTTGTCATATATGGGCCTCTGTAGGATGTTTTCCCATGGTATCTGAAATGTCCATTTACTCCGTTTTTTACCTTCCTTTATTAGCCCCAGCTTGTTGAACATTATCCTTTTGGAGCCTGCACTTATTTTAATGGATGCTTCAAATTTGTGAGCTCTTGTTGCCATACCCTCCCACCTCTGTGTCTGAGCATACGTTAACCTATTGTTTTCCTTGAGGGGGTATACTCTGCCTTACATAGTTAAAATAACTTTATTATTCCCTTGTAGAATAAATCCCTTAATGAGAGCCCCCTCCTCCTTTTCTGAAAGGCCTCCCACTGTAAGGTTGGGATGAATTTAGAATTGTAATGAATTGGTGTGAATGGATGTGTAGTGACTCCAGGTTTTCACTAAGGTACTTGCGATGTCATTGTGTATGTATTTTAGGCCACATGCATTTAGGGCACCATAGTACATCCTTCAGAGGGCTGCTCTTCACTGTCCTGTCTGTAAACCCCATTTGTTTTCCTCTTAATGGGAGGGCCACTTCTAAAAGAGTCTCAGATGTGTAACTTGGTAATACCGCCATACATCTGTGAAATCCAAACCCCCTCTAGTTCTAGTGTTGACATGAGCTCTCTGAAAATGTCAGCCTTTTTAATAGCTGCAGTCTTTTTCTGCAGAGCATTTATTTTTTCCTTCAATATCTAGGTCAGCTTTGCCTCAAAGACATACAGAAGTTGCGGTAGGATATTAATTTTTACTATGGCCATTTTTCCTAGTCAAGACTGAGGGAGTGCATTTATTCCCGTCATCATGGACATCTGGATCACCGGATTGTTGCCAGCATCGGCTAGATAGGGTGAACAAGAAAGGAAAATCTTTTCGGGTCTATCTCTGCAATGTATTTACCACTGGTCTTTTGCAATTTACTAAACATCTGGCTTTTGTGTCCTTCTACTTCTAATACCCAGCTGCAGAATTGTTCTCCAAAGCCCAGTGTGTGCATGGTCATCTCCCCAAAATGTTTCAACTGCTGCGGTCGAGCACTTCTCGGCGGCAAGTGCGACTTCTATCGACAGTATACTCTTGCTGTTGATATTCACGTAGATGAAGGGTTCTATGAATATTGTCATTGCTCTGGATCTCTCTAATTAACCCGAGTGGTTAGCATACATGAGATGCAGAATTTGTCAAGACTGTTACCTAATATTTTTTACACAGATTTTTATGTTTTAAGTTGAGAATGATGATTGGCGTATGATTTACATTCTGTAGGCTATCTCATAATTGGGGTAACCCGTTTTGTGCCCTGAATAATGTTAAATAGTGCTTTTCTTGGTACCAATTAGTTTTTTACATTGCTGCTGAGAGAGCCCCTCTGGGCTGAGCTCAGTCCCCAATTTTAACGCTTTTAGAGCGTCTCAGATTTATCCTTCTATGTGCCTTTTAAGGTCTTTACATTGTTCTGTTGTAAGACTGGGCAGCCTACAATTATTAAATTATGCTCCCTTGTTTATTTATTTAGATAGTTTTAATATTGCGCTGGCAAGACCCAAAGGGATCAGAGTGCTTCATCAGTGCAAGCTCAATACAAAGAGCGAGTAAATTCACACATTAGGGCTATAGTCAAAGATTGAGCAAGGGGAAAGAAGGGTTGCAGAGGAGGTATATAGGGCAACCTAGGGTTTGAAGTCGTGCCTTGATGGTCGGTTGAATTCTTGCTAGTTAAGCTGTCTGATGAGGAGATCCTTTAGTTGTCTCTTTAAGCTCAAGAAGGAATGGTTTGTCCTGATATGAACTGGAATGGAGTTCAAGCGTTTAGGGGCACTGCACGAGAAGGCGTGATCTAGGGTTTTTTTGTTTGTAGGCTTTGGGTGGGATGAAAAATAAGGCATTTAAGGTTCTTGTGTTTCCTGACTGGCCTGCCTTTTTTAGTTTTGAGGCAAGGTAAACTGGTTTCCTGCTGTGGAGGGCTTTGTGAGTGAGACAGGCAGTTCTGAAGCTGCAGCGAGCTTCAACTGGGAGCCATTTCAGTTCTCTCAGTGCGGGGGAGATATGATCATATTTTTGGGTCCCTGTGACCAATTTGGCTACTGCATTGAGCGCAGTTTTAAAAGTAGAGTTTGATTTTGTTTAGAAGTTTCAGGTTACATAAGGCACTCTTTACGCTGTTCTTTATATGGTCTTTCATATTCAGTTTTTATCTGTGATTCCTAAGGCTTTGCCAGAGTTGGCTAGGGTAAGATTGTAGTTAAGAGTCTGTGGAGTTTATCCATTTCCGTATTTAGGGAGATTGCTCTGACTTTGATATGAGTATAATTTCTGCTTTACCTTGGTGAGGTTTTAGGTGGATGTGAGATAGCCAGTGTTAGACCTGTCAGCCCTAGGGTGGTCTTTCCCTATTTTTGTTTGCCTTTGCCTCATTTTTCCCACCTTCTTTTTGGTTGGCCTTAGGTCTCTGGGCACCTTCCCATTGCTAGCCAATGCTAGGGTGCAGGTGCTCTCTTCCCCCAATATGGCTGCCACTGACCCCTGCTACTGTAGCGTGGTCTGTTTAGAAGCACTCTAGTAGCCAGGAGCTGGCTGGATCCCCTAAACATTATAGCAATGCCAGCCTGCCTGCCTGCCTGCCCATAGCTAGAGTGAGGGAGCTGCTGAAACCTTCCAGAATAGGGGAGTGGTCACCAACTGCCACTATAAAAGAAAAGGGAGGGAAACTTTCTGGCAGTTGGGGCATCACTGACCTGGGGGATCCTACGCAGGAGACTTAGGCGGTAGGGCCTAGTCAGGAACCTATACCCCTGGGGGTGACAGGGTTTAGGCGCTGCCCACCAAGCTGAGTAAGGAACAATGAACTAGCCCACTGATCTGGCCCGGCGGGAGGGGAACCCAGGGACCACCTGAAGTGACCTGCTGAGGAACGCCTTCAACTCACAACCCCCCCCCTCCTCCTCAAGAAACCTAGAACCTACTTCACAAGGGCGAAGGAACCAACAAGCGCAGAGAAGACCCCCTTTTCTGTGTCCCCAAGGACTACTAAGGATCAACCAGGTACTGGGCTGCGCCATTCTGTCTTCACCTGGGTCCCTGTGCTCTCCTGCCTGATCTCCTTGGCGGCTCTGTCTGACCCGAACTGCTAGCTAAGTGCTATCATTGCCCCAGTGCTAGCCTCTGAACTGCCTGCCAAGCGCTCTCATCTACTAGCGCTATTCCCGTAATTGCCTGTCTGCCTGAACTGCCTCACCGAGCAGTGTTGCCGCGTCAACGCTCCTTCCTGGGCCCATGGGGAAGCGCCACTGCCTCTTAAGCACTGTGTCACCTGAGGCGCCTCAAACGCTGACCGGTTCGAAGCGCACTGTGCCCCGAAGCGCTGACGCCCCTGCTGAGGCGCCAGCGAAAACTCACCGCCCCAGCCCGGAGCTGCTCGGGACCACCTGAGGCGCCTGAGGGAGCTGAATCCCGTGACCGCGGCGCCAGCGCCATTGACTGTGCCCTCGCGGCGGCCCTCGGTGACAGGAGAGGGCCGCCAGAATCCCTGGCAGGCTGTACTAGGCCCGACTAGGCCTGGAAGCCTTGATCCATATCCCGTGACAGGGGCCGACGGCCGCGTCCCGGGCCACGCCCCTGCCGCACACTGATTGGTCGAGCCCCCATCAAGCGAGCCTTGGATTGGCTCGGGGGCTCAGTGTCCGCCAGTTCTGCCCGCCATTGGTCCGGAAATCGAGCCTCTAGCCGGCCGCGCTGTCATTGGCGGCCGGCTCCACACCCCCACAGGGCTGCGACCTGATTGGCACAGGGCCCGCGAGGCAATAAGGAAGCCCAGAACCCTGTCGGAGCTGGGGGGAGGCCTCAGGAGAGCGCCGGAGCCGCGCGGGTCTCCCCGGATCATCCTGATCCCTGGTGAGGCCGATAACACCCGTGAGGGAGGCTCAGGAGTCAGAAGGAGCCCCTCCCCCTCTGCCAGCCCGCCGGACACCGATGCAAGGGCTCCTGTGGGAGCCAAAGAAAACAGGTAAAACCCCCCCTGGGTAGGAGGGCGGAAGGCCTGGAGGAGGCCCCGAGTTAGCCCCTCCCCTGGGTATGACTGTCTTGGGCCTCGTTGGCCCCCGTGAAGCCCACTGAGTACGGAGGACTGGGCCGGAGCCCTGTAACGACTGGAGAGCCCCCAGGAAGGCTCTAGTGACTACCCCATCAGAAGAGTTAACCCCTTATTGGGGAGTAGTGGTTGCTACTGTGGCCTGGTTAAGTGAAGGGGTATTAGTGGCCACAAGGAAATGTTCTAGAAGCCTGAGCCAAGCTTCTATGTTTAATGAAATGCACATGTTTGTACCTGATGCTGGGTTCCCTTTGCCTAATGGAAGGTTTGGTTTTTCCCTCTGCTAATTAACTGTTCTAAACTTGAAGAAAGGTTTATCCTACCTAAGGAGATATTGCCTGGCCTGTAATGAGATGTTTACCCCTGAAAAAGGTGGTGTTCAGTTTTATGCAAAGTATTTGCTGCAAGGGTTCACCCTGATTAGTGAAATGTTTTTCTCTCATGTAATGTCCTGCTGATTCCTGCAGCCAGGAAATGTTCATTGCTAAGTGATGCCAGGCCTACAGTTATTTACTATTTAATATTTATGTATTTATGGCAGAGCAATGAAGAATATGCGCTCTTAAGGAAAGGTAATGAGTTACTACTACTGTGATGCTTGATTGCTCTGATCTTGATCTTAGATAAAACTATTTATTTGAATCAAACATACTGGTGTAGCCTCAGTCTTTGCGTGCACTTATTGTCTCAGTGGATGTGTGTGCTGTGTAGTCGCTTAACACCTAAGCTTCGGGTGCCTACCCGCTCGAACCAGGCTACCCCCGGGGAACTGGGGAACCCAGTTCCTACAGCCAGTGTTGTACTTCTTTGAGAATGGCGTTTTGTCTGTTCATGTAGTCTAGTAAGGAGATTTCCAAATAGAGCTGTGTGTCATCTGTGTATGGGTGAAAGGGTATTTTTGCTTGGTTGAGAATGATGGTGAGGGGCTCCATGTAGATACTGAATAGAGTAGGCTAGAGGACAGAGCCTTGGGTGACACCCTGGGTGATTTGCATTGTGTGGGAGGTCTGATTGCTTATTTGTATTTGTTGGGAGCAGTTTTGTAGAAAAGATGTGAACCAGCTAAGGACCACTTCTTCCGCTCCAATCCTCTTTTGGAGGGAATCCAAAAGTAGCTTGTGATTGACCATGTCGAAGACCGTCAATAGATCTAGGAGTATGTAGGTGCAGATAGCATCCGCCTGTGTCCAGGGATTTTTGTAGGTCATCCACTATGTTCAGTATGGCCGTTTCTGTGCAGCAGCCCTTTCTGAAGCCCGACTGATGAGGTTCTAGGAGTTTGCATTTGTTCACGTGTTGGTTTAGTTGTGAGACAACACATGTTTCTAGGGCTATGGCTAGGAAGGGAAGGTTAGAGACTGGTTTGAAGTTGTTAATGTCATTCAGGTCAGCTCCTGTTTTTTTAAGGAGTTGCTGACCTGGCCAAGTTTGAGACTGTCTGGCATCACTCCAGTCATCAGGGAGCTGTTTATGATCCTGTTGTAGAGTTGTTGATTAAAAAATGTACAAATGCTTTCAGTTTCCCTCTTCATCTTTCCTAATGTCACCTCGCTGTTTTGGATTTCTATTCATCTTTTTAATCAGTCTTAACTTGTCCTTTTTTCTTTTTTTTCAGGTGGGGTCAGTGGAAGAGTTTCAAGGTCAAGAACGGAGGGTGATCATTATCTCCACAGTGCGCAGCTGCACAGACTATGTCAAGCTCGATGCAGATTTTAATCTAGGATTTCTGAAAAACCCCAAAGTAAGTCTGGTTCTTTTGGTTGTGCAGTGGAGAACCTATATTCAGCCGTGGTTTCTCAAAGAAAGAGTAAAGAACGTCTTTTTTTTAAAGGCAGCCATGCTACTTCTCAATCACAAAGTTGTTGCCTTATTTTAAAATTCTGCTAAGGACTTGGCTGCAAATGTTTTTTAAGAAGGAGTGTGAGGTAGTGTATTTGAGGATTAGACAGGAAAAAAATCCAAAGTACCTACTGTTGTAGGGGAATTTTACTAGAACTGGTGGAATAAGCAACCAGCATTGTCAAAGCCAAAATGTCCTCCCTTTGAATGGCATTGGCTAACCGTATGCCTTTACCAATGTGTGTTATCCGTGCTGAACAGTCAAAATAGCCAGCTCTGGCATAATTGTGCACTCATGCATCATGTACGCTTCGGAATGCCTTTCTTTGGGCAGTAAATTAGTGTGAAGCTGTGAAAGGGCATTGTAGAGGGAGGCGCCATCTAATAGTAAACTTTATCTGCTGGCCCTCCAGGAAAATAAACGTTGTGCAGGGGAGCGGCAAGAGTTGGAATGAGATGAGCAATTCAGAACAGCGTGCCTAGCAATACAAGGTAGAGAGGCGCAACAGATGAGATTGCGAGGGCTTGGGGGGCTGTGGGGTGTTGAAGGGCCAGGATATAAAATTACAACAAAAAAGTGGAGTAGGTCATGGAGAGGAGAGGGAGGTAAAGGACGAGTTGGGGGAGAAACATGGAGATCATTGTGGCACTGATATGCGAGGAGAAAGTAGCACACGGGAAAGGCCACAAACTGCTGAAAGAAGAATGTAGCTCCCTTAATGTAAGCAGTAGAAGCATACAATGTATTCAATTAGGAACACAGTACCATAGATATGCTTCAGGAGAGAGACAGACACAAGAAGCAAACAAATGAGATTGACAAAGCGAACCATTCGCGAGCAATGGCTGACCCACAGTCTGTTATACGTTTTGCTGTTTGACAGAATAGGTCTAAATGTGTCTGTAGGCAATACCGTAAAAAAATAGCAAATGGGCAAAAACATCCAACTATTGTTCTTAGTCGAAAAAAACTATGGGTGGGCTTAAACAGTGTGTGATTAGGGAAAATAGAGCAGGGGAGCGTAATAAGTAGGCATGAAATGGATTACAGAACAGTGATGGCTGCAACATTGGTATCTAAAAGTGTGAGGGAGTGGCACTTTTATGTAGTTATGGATCACGGTAAGGCAGCATGTCAGACTTTGAGTGGTGTGGTATACGGTACTGTTAGGGATCATGGTGCTGGTCATTCTACAGTTCATACTGTTATTGCTAATCACTAACTGTCATGCATCTATAGATAAATATTCACTTGGCCACTGTACTGTGTTTAATTGTGTAATCCTGAAACATTTGTGAATAATGCTAGTAAGGCACAATGTGTCTCAAACTGGTTTAGTAATGGTGCAGCATAATATTGTTTACGCAAGATATGAAATCTGGCTTTCATTAAAATGATTGCAAGCAATGTCCTGACCATTTGGCTGACTGTTTACTGAAGGTTTCTACAGCAGTTTTTCTGTTTTCCTTTTTACCAAAAATAAAGAAGGCTAGCAATGAAATGAATAATTTGGAAGTTCCGATAATGGCACTATCTTGTTTCTGTTTGTGATGGTGGTGGATCAAGGCACGTTTTTTTTATGTCATCCAGCAATGTGAAGTCATCAAATGAATAGGTAGAGAGATGAGGATCACTGGCAAAACTGCAGAAGCACTGCATGCCACTATTTTGAGGTGTGAAATGAAAGTGAGGGGCAATTTACTAAACACGGTTCCAAAAAAAGCATGGTTACTCAGCTGCTACAAACCATGGCAAAAGGAATTAAAAAAGTAAATTTATGAGGACATCTGTGTGATTGCTCATTTTACTGTATTTCCTAGGAGAGTCTATGCCTTACATCTTAAATAAGTTCCAGCTTTTTTCGGTACTATCCACATTTCTAATTTTCCATTCATGGGAAGTTGTCTAATGTAGAAATAAAATCTGCAATTCAGTGGCATTAATGGTAAGTCTTTGGAAAATGTCATTTCATGGCCCTGCGGTGTACTCGAATGTAGAAAGGATGTTCACATTCCATAGTAAATCGCAATGAGACCTGATTTGTTTCTGTGTTCCGAGCTTTCCCCAGCAAGCGAAGTTGGCCAGAGGTCTACAAGGTGAAATAGATACACGCTTGAACCACTTAGGAAGAACATTTTGGTAATCGCATAGTTCAGTTTCTGACACCAGTTTAATGAGATGATGATGATGAATACCAGAATGGCTTGCTGGTGTTGACTTATTTGATTAGTGGTCAGAGCTTCATTCAGTGATTGTGTCTGCCGATCTGTTACCACCAAACTGACCAGCCCTAGACCATGAATTTTAAGGAACGTATGATATTGCATAAAGTGCACTAGATTCTTGTAAAGGGTGAAATAAGTGCAGAATGGAAGAGTAGGTCTAGAGCTGCTATTTGTGGAAAATATTATCTTTCACCAATCCGGAACCTGATGGCTGTGTCTCTTTGTATCCTTTTCTTTCTGCAGAGGTTTAATGTCGCAATAACCAGAGCAAAGGCCCTCTTGATAGTGGTGGGAAATCCCATTATACTAGACAAGGATCCCAACTGGTCCAGGTAAATACCAATAATAATTTTTTCCAACTTCTTGATGTGATCTACCATACACTTCTGTGTAATCTACACTCTTCGTTTAAGTGTGTGAACAATAGCAATAGGATTTGGCCTCGCAACATTAGCTTTCCACATTTGAATATAAATCTGTACATTAACATGGACCTATTACAATTGAAAGGAAATATGTACGGTGTGTTTTAATGTGTTTTCTGGCCAAGTCTAGTCTAGGCCTCATTTATACCTCGAATCCATTTTTGTAACCAGGCTGCTGACTTTAAACATCATGTGTTTTATTTATTTTGTTATTGACAGCGAAGACACCACTGTTTGTTTTGGATGACATGTTGTTTTCAAAGAACACTCTGGAGGAAGTTTTTGCTACTTTCCAAACTCTTCCTGCTAGCAGACTATATTGCATTCAATCAACCCTCCCCAATGACAGCCCCCCCCCCATGAGTTTAGAATTGGCTGTCAGTAATCATTTAGTGTGATAGTGTTGACATGGTAGGTTTATTTGACGTTTTTAAATGCGGTTTTGTGATTTTCTGCAAAAATTATACTTTTGCTCCCACCATGCTGACTTAGCAGTTTCTGTAATTTTCTGTGTTGAAATTGGCTATTATAAACCCTTCGATTTGGAGGTGAGATATAAGGCTTACAGTTTTTACTAGGGGTGCCGGCTGTTTTGCTATTGATTTGCTGCACATATAAGACCTAGTCTTATTTTCCTGATTTTTCTCATTATTGCAGAGTCCTGTAACTGAGTGCCTTCATCGCAATTCATTTCTATGTACTTTGGTTTATTTAATGAGACTACTACTGCATTTATATTTCTTCAATATTCTGTTTTGTACCTAAATTTTAATAAATCTACATGTATTTCTTAACTTCTGATCTATAACCCCCTTTATGGGGCAAGTCCTTTCTTAAGGACTCCATTTTTAAATGCCATATTGAATCTCGTCTCCAGGATCATATTGCCTTGAGATTAACACCATCCCCTCCCTGCAATCTGGCTGCCTCGATCATGCTGATCTAAGAATATAGCGCACTCACACCTGCCACCTTCATTTGTGGGTTTTTTGCATTGGTATTGCATGATTTAGCACATCTGAGCCTGGTTGAACTTTAAGGCACTAGTGACAAAGGGCACTATGCTGCTTGTGGATTTGAAAGCCAGGTGCAAGGATTTAAGGTATGAAGGCTATGTGGTAAGATATGGATAGATCAAGAGCTTTTTGTTTGATCTGTTTCAAAGTGGCATATTATTGTTCTACCTGGGTGATTACACTGGGTGGTTTAATTTTACCTTCCCCTCTGGCTTTCTTTTATTTCCAATTCTTGGGAGTCCACTCTTTTCTAGCAGGCACTTACTCACAGATATATACTTGTGGATCTATTATTCTCCCAGTTGGGATTTTTCCCCAAACCTCTTTGTGTACTTTTTCATCTGTGATTGTTCTGGTTTATACTGCAGCTAAGAACTGCCCATTAATTTCTAAACCAAGATTGGTGAAGCTAGGGGTTTAAAGCCGGTTAATTTGGGGGCGTGGTCTGGCTCGCGACAAGATAGCTGCTTGAGCCTGGAGCTCCGTGTTTTGAGGAGACCCGGACGACGGTGAGTGCTTTTCGTAGGCTCTGTAACAGCTGAAAATCAGCTGTTAGCATTGCGAAAAGCCCGGGGTTTGAGATGTGACGTTTCCGGTAAAGAAGAACAACCCCCGTCATTCGCGCAATAAGAACAATCCACACCTTAATATACTGAGCAAAAAAGGTCAAATTACTAAGACAGGCAAAACAGATAATCCTTTACTTGAAGCAAAAAACTTGTTACGAGAGAAAGAAACACATTGACAAATCATCCAAACGTTTTTTCATCATAAATATATATTCAAAACATTCCCAACAATACTTATCAATAACACCCACATACTGTACAATCCCAACATTTTCTTTCTCTCCTCTTTATATTTCCATAACCATCTTTCCGTCTACCCTCCCCCCCACCCCAGAAGGAAAGGATAAGCCAGCACTAGACAATTCATACCCCCAAAAAAGCACCTAAAACCAATAAAAGAATGAAAGGATAAAAACTGTAACCTGTCTTAACGTGACGAGATTCTTTTTTTTTTTTTTTTAATAACAAAAAAAAGAAATCTAAAAAAGGGGGAGGGTGGTTGGGACAAACAAATTTCCCAGGCTCGACGAAACTCCTCCAATGACGTACCTCCCCAAGTAACTTCCCCTAATCCCACCCCCTTGCCCAACCCTAGCCTATCGCGCTAGGTGGATTGTTCCACCGCGCAAACCATCCCGGGGGACACCGGCTCGCGCCAAGGTCCCCCTGGGACGCCCTTACTGTTCTTACCGCTTCTGTTGCTTTTGGATTGCCTTCTGTCCATGGAACACCATAGGGGGATCTCTCTGACCCCCTGCTGCTGCCTCCGACCTCAGGATCGCGGGCCGCTTCTGCCAAGAGACTACATCTCCCACCTGGCAGTGCGGTCCTGCCAGAGGTGCGGCGTGATCCTTCGTGACCCAGCTGACTCACGGGGATAAAATTGCCAGAGGGCTCCCGCGGCGCAGGACGCCCTTACTGTTCTTACCGCTTCTGTTGCTTTTGGATTGCCTCCTCTGTCCCTGGAACACCATAGGGGGATCTCTCTGACCCCCTGCTGCTGCCTCCGACCTCAGGAACGCGGGCCGCCTCTGCCAAGAGACGGCCGCCTCTGCCAAGAGACTACATCTCCCACCTCGCAGTGCGGTCCCGCGAGAGGTGCGGCGTGATCCTTTGTGACCCAGCTGACTCAAAGGGATAAAATTGCCAGAGGGCTCCCGAGGCGCGGGACGCGCGTGGGCCAAGGACGGGCCCGTCCCGTCCCGTCCGGATGAGGCTGGGCTGGGCCAAGTCCCTTGGATTTGTTATTTAATATTAACTATTGCTGTGAGTAAAACGTGTATTGTTTATATCAACGCTATTTGGTTCTGCTAGGAGGTTAGAAAAACGTCTACCACTATGGCTAAACGGAAATTAGTGAGTCCCAAACCTCCCAGGGGGTAATAAGTCTACTCCAGACTCTCAGCAAACTCTCCTGAATTATTTAACTGGGATAGTAGGAGTGTTAGATAAACAGATCCTATCGGTTGAGGAGTCAATTGAAGGCACTTCCTCGAGGCTAAGTCAGGAGTCACTTGATCGTGACGAAGTCATTCAACTAGACCCAGGGAAGATAGCTGAAAATCCCTCTAATGGCTGCATCCAACCGAGCTCTGACGAGATTCTATCTATTGTCAGTGACTCCCCTTTGCAACCCCCCTCAAAAAAGCATAAAATCCGAGACTCAACAATAGCCAAAACATCGTGAAAGATATAGTTCAAGTTGATATTCATTCCTCTTCTAACCCGAAATAATTTGTGAAAAGTACCCCTCAGGGGAAAAAAACGAGCAGGGCAGCATAGTGGTCTGTCAAAGCGAAAGGCCGAACTACTAGTAGTTCCACAACTCAATTGGATATCACGAATTTGGTAACTTTGGTGGAGAGATTAGAATTTTATGTAAGGGTCAGGCTGGACCAGCTTTTAACTAGAATGACCAACATAGAGGATCTTCTCAGCAGCAAGCTCAACCTAGCGCCCCAAAGCTTGAATAGTTGTGATAATGTTAGTACGAACACTGACATCCCTGCAGTGAAACTACACTTCAACTTGGCCAGTGCAAATAAGGGAGCAGACCGGGCTGTAAATGGCAGAACTTTGAAAGATAATGGATCTATAGCAAATAAAAACAACCGGGCAGAGCATCTGCTTAAAACATCAACTAATATTCACAATAAAAATTCTATAACCTCTCTAGTCCCTACACCTCCGGTACAATAGACTCTTTCCTACCAACAGCAACAACAAGCATATCCAAAGACACTTCTCCCCGGGGGACCCACCTGTTACAGACATTCACCTAGATCTCCCCCCAGAAGCTACCCCTTACATTATTGTCCTGGGTAATGTACCTAAAAAGCAAGTTGTTGAGGAGGAATCATGGGTATCGCTTAAAAATAAATCATTACATTGGTTGAGTACTAGGGTAGGATTAAATAGACAGTTATTCCAGGAGTTTAAAATGGTTAGACGAGTTCAGTGTGTGGGATCACGCGAACAAATGCCTGCAGGTGACTACATAGTCATGACATTTGGTTCACCGTTGTTGGTAAATGAAATTTTCAGGTTTGGTGCAAATCACACTGTAGATGCTGTTGGGATAAACATCCTACCGCTGGGCTTCTTCTATCCTCCCAGAAGAAATAACTAGATCCCCTCTAATTGGAGAAATCCTTTCATTCATCAAGCTCAATCTCAGTTCGTCCATACCCATAATAGATTTGATGCTCTTTCAGGGCTGGGCGACAATGAAAGACTGAAATCAGTGGACATTCCAATAAGGGGATCACTGCCTGCAATTCCTAGTTTGGATCTTAGTGTCCTTGATAAACAAGCATTAGGAACTTGTCCTGGCAGCCTGAATGTAGCCAATTCGTTAAATCAAAACCCGCAGCAACGCCCAGAACATCTATAGTGCTCGAGGATGTAGTGTCTAATATGATTGTGGTAGAGAATGAAGCAGAGTTGAGGCCCTCTGTACTAAATACAGAGGCATTCATCCATGTTTCGACAGGTCAGCCCGTACCAAGAGACTTACAATTTGATATTGTCTTTTGGAATGTAGCGGGGCTTCATTCCAAAAAGACAAATTATATTTGGCTAGAATTGGCGGGGAAGCACAATATCGTGTGTTTAAAAGAGACCCGGTCAACCGCCCCAATTCATTTGGAGGGATAAAAGACTTATTTTTTTAAGGCTTTGCCTTCTATTTCGGGAAGGCCGAAGGGGGGGTCTAATAACGTACATATCAAACGTTTCTGCCTCCAAGGAGATTGTTTCATTGAGGTTGGAAATTAACTAACAGATCCTCGAGCTAAATGTAAATAAGTAGTCCATTTACTTCTTGGTCAACTTTTATAATAATCTTAATCAAGTTGATTTAATTGTTCTTTTAAATAATATATATATTTTTTTTTTTTACACGAATTGCGAACCAAGTATATTAGCAAACCGTTTATATTGATCTGGGGCAGTGATTTTAATTTATCACTTTGCAAAAAAAATAACAGTAATAACTGCGGAATCCAGGACGAGGGTGGGAATAATTTAACACATTTTTCCCACACTAATATTGGCAACCGCATGAACGAGATCCTCTTTGCAATGGAGCTGGGTTTTGCTTATGAAGTGGTAGTTCCCCCAGTTACTTTCCCCCCCAAATTTATTGGAAGGGGGCTCACTACTACAATCGATTATACACTTGTTTCTTATAGTATTGCACCTATTATGCGGAAGTTTGATACAATTAACAATGCAACTAGTGATCACTTCCCCAATAGATTTTAATTATTTTTAGCAACAGCTTCGGGGAAGCCCGACCCTTTGAGCCTTTTGGACCAACAAACTTTGAAATTAGATAGGCTAAATATTTTTTCCTTAAAATGGGAAAACATTGATCCAGCCTTAATGACAGCTAATGTGGTTAAGCGAGCTTTGCCCCTACTTGAAACCTGCCTCAATCCCAACACTTCCCATGAAGAAATACTGTCCAGCTATATAATCATTACTAGAATTGTACTAGAAGAATTAAGTCAAAAATAATCAAAAAAAGGGAATTCTAAAAAGGGATTGTTTAACACAGAGTATACAAAAGCTTACTCAAGACTAAAAATTGCACTCCATAAAACCACTCTGAATAAAGATGAGATCACTAGACTTCCAAAGGCCTATAATGTGACCCGAAAAGCTGAAATAAGAAATGGTTTATTGGAACTACATTAAAGTTGTTCTATGAACGATAGTGCCAATTTTTGGGAAGTAGTTAAAACCCCCTTACTTACAGATATGAATGATTCCCCTAAAATAGATGTTGCTGTGGACAATAAAACATGGGTCAATCGGTTTACCCAAATATATAGCACGACTCCTCATGTAAATTTGTAACAATCCGTAAAAGATGGGAGGGAAGTATTGCCTACACATTCCGTATATCCAATCCCTCTAGCTTTTACACACACAGAGGTGACTAACGCTCTAATGGCTTCTAAATCTGGAAAAGCACCGGGACCCGATGGGGTCCCGGTGGATCTCTTTAAATATAATTCGGATTTATGGTCCCCTATTCTCACAAGAGTGCTTGAAGCTGCCAACACGGTAGGCCTAGTTGAATCATGGTCTGCTTCTATTTTAGTACCGTTTTTTAAAAAGGGCGACCAACATATCCCTGCGTGCTATAGACCCATATCCCTCCTAGACTCCCTTGGCGAGGTCACTGGCCATATCCTTCTAGAACGTCTCCAGGTTTGGGCCACCGACCACAAAATAATTTCTGATTTACAGTACGGGTTCCGCGAGGGATTGGGCACTGTGGAGCAAGCTTTGAATCTTTCACTTCTATTGGGGAAATACGTTCGACCTAAAGGGGTGTACTTGCACATGGCCGATGTTGATCTGACTGCGGCTTTTGATTGCGTCAGCCATACAAAATTGTGGTCGATAATTATGGCAATGGGTGTTGATCCACCACTGGTAAATTTCCTTCGTGAGCTGTATTCGGGTGCATCAGCCAGAGTCAGGTATGGACTTAAGGGAGAACTTACCAAATCATTTCGGGTGGAGAAGGGGGTGAGGCAAGGTTGTGTCCTGGCTCCCTTCTTATTCACCCTTTATACCAATGGGCTAGAAGCAGTAATGTTGGAAGGGAGTCAGGACCTGCCTACCATCGGTCACCGTCCAATACTGGCACTAGTATACGCCGACGACGCAGTGATCATGGCAAGAACACTCCTGCAGCTCCAGCGTGTCCTAGACAAATACTGTAGCTTCATGGCGAGTTTGGACCTTATGGTTAATATAAAAAAGACTTACGTAATGCACGCACGCCCCAGACCAAAAAAGACAACATTTTTATTAATAGTATCAAGTTAGAGTGTACGACTTCGTATCCCTATTTAGGGATTTTAATTGATAATAGTCCTCATGGACGCAGGCTATAAATGCAAGGAAACTATTATTCCTCAGAGCTACTATGGCTCTTGTAGCATTTGCACAGAAGATAGGGAAGAAGTCCCCCCCCCGGAAATGATAAAGATATATCAAGCCAAATGCATTAGTGTAGCCAGCTATGGCGCCGGGGTGTGGGGCCACGCCAATGTGGAAGTTTTACAGAAGACTGAGAATAGCTTCCTGAGATATTTACTCGCAGTCCCACAGAGTTCCTCGACATATTGTTGCCATTTATAGTTGGGTCTGGAAGATATATCCGATATTGTTAGAATCCAACCAATTCTGTTATGGCATCGTGTCTGGACATCGGAACAGTGTGAATTGCCACGAGGCCTTATTCAAGACAGCCTCATGTTAGATAAAATGTATAAGATCAGTTGGCTAGTCTTTGTGAAATCATTTCTGGATGATCTAGGCCTCGTGAGATATTTTAATCATCCACAAACCATATCTGAGATATCGAGGAAAGAATTAAATATATGCTTGTTGCATCTAGGGCAGCTGCGACTTTCTAGTGAGATTGGTAAAAGTTCAGTGCAGCATGCCTTAGCTATCCAGACCACTTTTACTGTACAGCCATATTTAACATACAATTTGAATATATATGAAAAAAATCTATTAACTAGTTTTAGATTTAATATTTTTCATCGTTTAATAACTTTCCCGCAACAGAACGACTGGTCTAGGAATCTAACTGTATGTCCATGTGATGATGTTTCCTTACAATCTCCAATCCACACAGTGCTATTTTGTAGTTTTTATGTAAATCCACGAAGCCGATGAATAGTCCCGATATTGAGATCAATGGGTTTACGATGTTGTTGCCCAGCTTTCCTTGCGCTTCAACTTCTAGAAAACGAATTGTATGCTAAGTCTATAGCCTGCTTTCTGAAGTTCTGTGTTAAACAACGCTCTAATCTTGGTTAATTCTTGACGCACCTGCAATTTGACTTGAAGGACTCTGTTTTAATTGTCTCTTTTCAATCACTTAATGCACTGACTGTACTAATTGTATTTATTGCTTGAAAAATGATTTTATCTGTACTTTTATGGTTTTCTACACATTATGGAAACCGAATAAAGGAATTTGATCTTGATCTTTTTTTTTTTAAATAAAAAACAAAAATAAATCTAAAAAAGGGGGAGGGTGGGTGGGACAAACTAATAACCCAGGCTCGGCGAAACTCCTCCAATGACGCGTTCCCGCCACGCACCTCCCCAAATAACTTCCCCATATCCCGCCCCCTTGCCCAACGCCAGCCTATCTCGCTAGGTGGATTGTTCCACCGCGCGAACCATCCCAGGGGGACACCGGCTCACGCCAAGGTCCCCCTAGGTCCCATTGCGCAATAAGAACAATCCACAACCTAATATACTTAGCAAAAAAGGTCACTCTATTAAGACAGACAAAACAGATAATCCTTTACTTGAAGCAAAAAACGTGTTACGAGAGAAAGAAACACATTAACACATTTTCCAAACGTTTTTTCATCATAAATATATATTCAAAACATTCCCAACAATACTTATCAATAACACCCACATACTGTACAATCCCAACATTTTCTTTCTGTCCTCTTTTATATTTCCATAACCATCTTTCCGTCTACCCTCCCCCCCCACCCCAGAGGGAAAGGATAAGCCCGCTCTAGACTATCCACCAGACCCCAAAAAAGCGCCACACAGGAAAACCAAAGAGTTTTCCTGGCCCCACCCAAAAATGTGAAAAAGTAAATCTATTTAATATTGCTATCACACCATAAATTTTCGCCCCAAAAAACCGCCAGCAAATCTCTCAATTCCATCAAATAGTATGCTTGACTCATCTGAGACAGATGTACCCCATCTTCCCGAAAGAGATGCTGTTAAACGCCTGTGATGTTTTCATGAGACAATACTTTGATACCCATAGCAGGACAAAAGGTTTTCATTGCCCGATTTAGTTTTCTGCGAGCTTTCTCCATAGCAGTATGGCTGCGAGCCCCCCTCCAGTGATGACGATAAATAAATTCTGTCCAAACCACCGATGTACCCACCCAGTTGTCCTTTATGACTGCTAAATCCAATTTCATCCGTTTTATAAGCGTTAAACCAGATAACTGAACAATGTAATTTTCGCCTAAATGAATAATCAATAAATCTGGAAAACCTCTCTCCCGTGACAACTTTGAAAGCAATGGAAATAAATCCCCCCATTTCGTCCCACCAACTCCCTTCCAAAAAACTTCATGACCCTTGCTGTGAAGGCCTAGAGCTCTGCCGCAAATCTGCTGCTCTACAAATGTAGCTGACCATTTTACAAACGAGTGTCCTATAATCCATGTCCGCATTTTCCTTGGTATGTTATGTTAAAAGAATTTGTACAGCGCACGGACACCAGGCGGTTTCATGGCGCTAGAGACGGAGGGTGATAATGGACTTGTGATTACTCGTAGGCTTGGCGAAACACATAGGTTTTAAGAAGTGTCCTGAAGGGGGCGTACCTGCGGGTAAGTCTGAGTTCACTCGGAAAAGAGTTCCATAACCTGGGGGTCAGAAAGGAAAATCGAAGGCCACCACGTTTTTTCCGCTTATATGACTGGATAACAAGCAGGTTATGGTGGGCTGAGCGAAGGTCACGAGATGGGGGGTAGCGATGGATTATGGAAGTGATAAAACCTCGGCCCTGGGAAGATAGAGCCTTAAAAATGGTACACCCAAGTTTGAAAATGCAGCGTTTGGCCACCGGGAGCAAGTGAAGGTTCCTCAGTAGCGGAGAGACATGTTGGTGTTTAGGCTGACGGAAGACGAGCCTGGCAGCTTGATTTTGCGCCAGCTACAAACGCTGGAGCTGGTAAGAAGGAATATATGTAGAGTAACACTCCCAGGCATATACTTAAACAAAAACACAATAGAGTAAACAAACAAACTAGTAGAGTTTAAAAAATATACATTTTTAATTTGATTAAAAAAAGAAAATAATAACAGTCAGTGCATTGATCAAAGTTAATAAAAGAATCCTATACTGCTACATATGGATTCACAAAGAGAATTAAAAAGGAGGTTAGATGGTATCCGGTCGACGCGTTTCAACATAAAATTATGTCTTCATCAGGACATTTACCATCCAATTTCTGTAAAAGAGATCATAACAAAATTTTACTAATTTATCCTCCTATCGTGAGATAATATTGCTATACTAGTTTAAGTTTGTTATAAATTTCTATTGGTTAAAACATTTTTGATACATTGTATGATATACCGCTCTTTATATACACATGTCTTACACCTATGCATATGTAAGTTTTTCTAGACCAAGTGATATAATATTCTGTACATGCAAACATGGAAGTACATTACATAAACTTTGGGCATTTCCAAGGGTCTAAAATCGACACCTGTCAACTGACATCATTCTTGAAAGTTTTTCAATATTCTTAAATGTATTAACATCAAAAAGGGGAAAAGACCCCCCCTACTTTTGAATTCAATGATTTAGTTTAGTGGTTATTTTCCATAGTATATGATACATTTAATCATTTCAATTGTCTTTGTTTGCATGTAGCTTTTTGGCTCAAAAATGGACCCTGCTTGATTTTAGATTCGAAGAAAGTGAAAGGATAAAAAAAGAGAGAAGAAAGGAGGTCGTAGTGATTCGTGCATTTCTTCATTTAATGCCCTAAAATGAAAATATATATGTCCTTCTAATATCAGCTGGTAAGAAGGAATGCCAACATAAAGTATTATGAATTAACTCGACCTAAGGCGAGGAAAGACAAAAATTAGGCGTGCATACTTACCAAAAATACCATATGCAGTCATTTCTGGACATAATGAGATCAACAATCTGATTTCCATCTACCGATTCTTTGTATATCTTCCCAACCCCAACCCAACCTGGACGCCTCAGTAGCAGCCCCAATTCTGAAAGAGTGGGTCCCAAACAATAAAGGTTTTTTCCCCACCAAAGTCAAAGCCTTTCTTAACACAGCTAACAACTAAAAACAGGTAATGCTGTCCCCATTATTATGACAAAATATCACCCCATGATGAAAATCCGGGGAATTCAAGAAAGACTCCCATTCGCCCAGAGGACAACAACCCAAAACACCACTCCAACTCAAATGAATCCATGCCCCCTTACCCAGTTGATCGGTTTTTGACTTTATCAACAAAATCCTCAAAGACCCCTGTTGAAAATGAATGTCACTACTCTGTATTCCCAATTGACCCCGCAAACCCAGCAATTCGGACACTCTAAACGCCCCAAAAAACAACCATATCATACAAAGCCTAAAACGTATAACCTCCCACCCATTATAGCAACAACTTGGCAAATGTACAAACAACTGCTGCAAAAGAGTAAAAGTAATTGGCTCAACATACGACGTAGCAAAACCCCACCCCCTATGTCTAGCCCCAGAAACAATTGACCAGAGAAGGAAATCCCAGAAAGTTTACCAGCTATGGTAGTATGGGATAAACCCTTGTCCATCAAGGACAAAACAAACTGTAAGATGAAAACTTCGTTACCAACTGATAAACCTGACAGATTCTGAGATGTAGCATAACTTAAACTCAGACCAAGCCTGGAGATAACTGCGTCTGGTGAAAGGAGCAATAGATTGTTTGACCAGCTCGATGATCCTCAATCCCCCAGTACCCAGATGTCTTGAGGAATCGCAGTTTTGCAGCTGTCCGCCCCTGGCGCCAAAGAGCAAAATGTCTGCCAATTAAAGTGAGATAAAGCATCTGCGATTGTATTATTAACATCAGGAATGTGTCTCGCTCTAAAGACAATATTTAATCTGAGACTCTGCAACATGAAACATCTCAACAGATGCAAAACACGTACATCTCTCGCTCTTTGTTTATTGACCAGATCCACCACTGACATATTATCGATATGAAATAAAACACACCTGTCTCTAAAATCCTCACCCCAAACCCTTAAGGCTACAATGAGAGGAAAGAACTCAAGGAAAGCATTACTGCGCCCTTGTTGAATCCACTGCTGAGGCCATCTCTGTGCACACAAACGTCCTTCCCAAAAAAGCCCAAAACCATTAGCCCTGGATGCATCTGAAAATATTTGGATCTGCCATATTGTATTATCTTGGACAAAAAAGATGGAAACGCCATTACATTCTTCCAGAAACTCTAGCCAAATCAAAAGATCATCCTTGACGGCTTTAGTAAGTCTTATCCTATGGTGAGGAAGGGAAGCTCCTGACATTGCCATGCCCAACCTCCTGCAAAACGTTCTGCCAGCCCTAACTACCCTACAAGCGAAATTCAAATAACCCAGCAAACGCTGCACCTGTCTGAGTTCAATTTTCTGTCTGCCCAGAACTTCCTGTAAAAAAGACCTAATTTCATCCACCTTAGCAGCTGGTAAACGACCCATCATAACTTCAGTGTCAATCTCAATACCCAAAAAGGTAAGCTTGGTAGAGGGACCCTCTGTCTTTTCAGGAGCTAATGGCACACCAAAATCTTTCGCCATATCCTGGAAACAGTCTAATACTCTGCGACATTGATTCAACTTTGCCTGTCCTACGAACATGAAATCGTCAAGATAATGACAAACAGAAGTGTGCCCACTTTTCTGCACCAATCACCACTGTAAAAAAGTGCTAAGGGTTTCAAACAGGGCACAGGAAATCGAACATCCCATAGGTAGCACTCTATCAACATAAAATGCACCATCAAAGAACATGCCTAAGAGCTCAAAGTCTGAAGGGTGAATTGGCAACAAACGAAAGGCAGACTGCACATCACATTTCGCAAGCTCCGCACCAGTTCCAGCCAAACGTACCAAGCGTAAAGCGTCATCCACAGAAGTATAAGAAACATTGGCATCAGTAGGTGAAATGAAATCATTAACTGATTGTCCCTCCGGCCACGATAAATGATGTATTAGCCTGTAGCCTGAACTCACCTGATACCTTCTTGGGAACTGCGCCCAAAGGAGACACAATCAAGTTTTGTAAAGGACACTGACTAAATGGGCCCGCTATCCTTCCAGCTTGTAATTCCTTGTCAAGTTTTAGTTGCACAATATGAGGTAACTATTTGGCAGACTTTAAGTTATCAGCCCAACGATGACAGCGTGGCCCTTGATAACCTATTCTAAATCCCACCGTAAAACCCCAAAATAATTTAGAGGCAGCATCTGCATCAGGATACTTTTCCAACCATGCCAACATAGCCTGCAAATTAACCTGGGTATGAGCCTTATAGAATAAATTGTTGAATGTTCCCTCTGCCTCTCTGGGCCCTCCCTTGGTCCCCAAATTTTTGATTCGGGAAACACTGGGTAATGGCAAGCCTACCTCCACATTGCGAGCATTCATGCTTAAATCTGCAAAACTGCCTGGTGCAGACGCGCCGGTTGAAATTACAACAGGCCCCTGCTGCAGGCAATTGTGCCCTACCTAATACACCCGCCCCCATTTGGGCGGGATGCTGCAGAAAGGGCCGATAGGTTATGGCCAAACCGCTAGCAGAGTGTATCGTTGCAGGTGTCTGATTAGAGGACATCCACTGTAACCAAAGTTCTTGATCCTCTCCCCCCAAGGTTTGTCATTGAAAATGCTGACTCTGGCCCTAAATAACTCATCATAATTGAGCCTAGCGTAACCACCAACTTGTAACTGTGCTCTGCGAATAATATCTATATATTTAAACATAGCTACCGCCCTATCCGGATGTCTCTCGCTGTACACGCTGGCATAAATGAAAAAGGCGACCTTCTCCATATACTCTGTGAATGCCCCTTTATACTAAATTTTTGGACACAAATAGAAAATACACTTATGGAGACTATTCCTCTCCGACTTCATCTTACCACTTCTATTATTTTATTGCATGATCATGGGAGTCCACATGTCATTCTACCGCTTGTGATGCTTCTTCATGTGGACCACCTCATGGTAACTGTTTTCTTAAAATTTTGAAAAATATTTCGACTAAACGTGGATTACTATTTGTTAAATTACCCATTGGCGAATTTCACGCCAGAGGAGTGCTGTAGAATTTATCCTTCACGGTGTAAGGCTCTCTCTGACATTATTTCCAGCACCTCGAGGACTAGGAGGTGACCGTACTCAGCACCCTAAGCGATTTTGAATCTTTTCATATTTGACCATTTTCTTGCGTTTAAACTTGGAGTCCAGCGGTTTTCATTCTTATTTTTAACTGTTCACTTGGACCATCCCACGCCCCGAGCCATCTCTCCTCTCCTGCCCCCAGGAACTCAATAATGCCCCCCCCATCTCCAAGACAACCGACCCTGCAGCACTCCGCTCAACTATTCCTGTGATTCTGGGGAGAGGCTGCTTCCCACACTCCCCAGTCTCGCCAAGACCCCCTTCGCAACATACTACTATCCATTCTTGCTCCCCCTAAAAACAACACTAAACCCCTCTGCTGCATGCTGGTCTACTGCCGATTGGCTGCCCGACATGCATCAGAAATCTCTCAAACAATCCTTAGTGAAGCTATAGACATCGCATTTCTCACTGAAACCTGGCTCAATGCCCACTCCTCTTCTATTCTTGATCTGCTCGCTCCCCCGGGTTACTCCATTCTCAGAAAAGATAGGCTTGACAAAATTGGAGGGGGCCTTGCCATTATCTACAAGGATGAATTTGAACTCTCACTTGTTCAGAACCCCGATCATCTTACTTTTGAATACATCGGTCCTGAACTTAAAGTACAGGGCTCCCCTCCTATCCAGCTACATCATCCCTGCTGACCCTTTCCCCTTTGTGGCGGAATTGTCCGACCTCCTCACCCAATCCTCGAGTTCCAACTCCAAAATCCTCTTCCTCGGAGACTTTAATCTCCATTGGAACAAAAAGGATGATTCTACGGTTAACCTCCTCAATGACCTACTCAACATTATTGACTTGATACAACTCTGCCGTTCACCAACACATTCCAAATGGTAAATGCTTGACGCCATCATTACAAGTAAAGATTTGGCTTCCCTTTCCCGCATTGTACCCATTGACTGATCCAACCATCACCTTATCCTCTTCATGATCTCCAGCGCCAAGCCTTCCCCTCCCCCAAAACCATCAAACACAGGAAATTAACCAGAAATCTTCACTTTATTCCTCCAGGCCATCTAGAGACTAAGATCAAAGCTCAACTTCAGCTTACTCGGCCCTCCCAAAGCGCAAACAACCTTGCCGAACATTACAACAAATCCATCATCGAAGTCCTGGACCAAATAGTCCCAGCCAAATTAAAACTCCCAAAAAATAAACCCGCTAAATCCTGGTTTAATGCAGATCTCAACAATGAGAGACACTCCCTTAGGCTGACCAAACGTACATGGAGACAACACCCTTCCCCCTCTAATCTAGCTCTCCTTAGAGCTGCAAAGGCTGATTACAAAAAATACATCCTCAATAAAAAGGCCGCCTCCTTTCGCGCCCAACTTGAACCTGCTTAAAATAGACCCAGGGAACTATTCAGCATCATCACAAACCAAACAGCTGCTACCCCACCCAAATTGATGGCATCTAGCGAGAGATGCAAAGAAATTGCGAACTTCTTTTCGGAAAAAATCGCCATGATTGACCAGTCTTTTGCCTTATCTACCCCTCCACGTTGCTCTTAACCTGCCTATGACATTTCCGCCAAATCCCATCTCGCCCCTACTCCTTCTCCGGACGCGGTTCATCACCCCCTTGTGGTTGTCTCGCCTGAACCCTAATTCGCCAACACCGGCTAAAAAATAATGCATCTTGGCATAACTTCTGCCTAGTTACTGAGCATGCTGTCCTCAACATCATCACTAAGCTTAAACCTTCCTGTCATACCAGGGACCATCTCCCTGCTAACCTTTTTAAAGATTTAAAATACATCATTGCCCCATTTTGGACCACCATCATAAACACCTCCTTGGCCACGTGCTGTGTCCCTGCTTCCCTCCAAATGGGGCAAATCACTCCCACCCTCAAAAACACTACAGCTGACCCTAATGACCTCAACAATCTGCGACCCGTCTCCAATCTTCCTCTTCTATCTAAGGCCGTTGAAAAATACGCCCAGCTCCAACTGGACAAACACATTGACTCTTTCAACCTTTTGGACCCATTACAGTCCGGCTTTAGAAAGGGCTGCAGTACAGAAACTGCCATGCTCAACATTATGGATGACATCACCACTCCCTCGACAAGGGGTAGATCTCCCTTCTCATTCTCCTCGACCTCTCTGCAGCCTTTGATACTGTATACCACTCAGCCTTACTCAACACGCTCAAAGATTGTTTTGGCTTCAATGGTCCTGTCTTCAAATGGTTCACCTCCTTCTTCCAACACCAAACCCAACAAATGAATCAATCAATAATGAAAAAAACAACTTTTTCTGCACCGATCGTGACAACGAGAAAAAACAGGCGAAAATAACTCTTTAACATTATCAAGCAACAAACTTCAAAGTCCTCTGCAACCCCAGTCCAGCCCCAAGAGACCTATGTGACAACTTGGCCAACTTCTTCAATGACAAATTCATCTAGATTGAGCTATCACTTGACGTCAACCTCAATCCCTCCTGCAAAAACTTAGCTGCAGCAATCAAAACCACCTCTAGCTTGCTCCCCGCGAAAGCCTGTAGATCCTTTGACTCCGTACCTGAAGCTGAGATTCTCAAATTAATCTCCTCCTCCAAGCCCTCATCCTCGACCCTGTACCCACCCAAATGACCAAAAAGCTGGAACTCTCCCTTGCACCACTATGGTGTGAAATCATAAACCGTTCCTTAAAAACCAGCATCATACCAGACTGCCTCAAAGTCGGCCAAGTCACACCACTACTGAAAAAGCCAGGCCTAGACACCCAACGACCTGAACAACTTTAGACCTGTTTCCAATCTCCCCTTCCTAGCCAAAATCCTCGAGAAATGCGTTCTCCGTCAACTGAATCAGCACATTGACAATATCAACCTGCTAGACCATCACCAATTGGGCTTCAGAAAAGGCTGTAGCACCGAAACCGCGATCCTTAACATCATGGATGACATCCTCAAGTCCCTTGATACTGATCAATGCTGCCTACTCATCCTCCTAGACCTTTCGGCAGCCTTTGACACGGTTGATCACAATCTTTTCATCAAGGCTCTCAAAGACTGAGTGGTTGCGGACAAGGTGGTCCTTCAGTGGTTCTCCTCCTTCTTTCACAATCGCTCCCAAATAATAAAAAATCTAATTCTTTACGTTCGACGTACTCCCCTTCAACAGAGGTGTCCACCAAGGCTCAGTACTCTTCCCCTCAACTGTTCAACATATACATGGAACCCCTCACCACCATTCTGAAAAAAGCCAACATCCCTGTTAGAACTGGGGGTCTCTAGTTGGCAGAGGTAGGTACCACTGTCCAAATAGGGACCCTTGCTTCTAGTCAGGGTAAGGAGGAAACACTCTTTAGATAACCTCTGCTCACACCCTTGGTAGCTTGGCACAAGCAGTCAGGCTTATCCAAAAGCAATGTGTAAAGTATTTGTACCAACACTCACAGTAACATAGTGAAAACACCACAAACTGACTCCACAACAGTTTAAAAAAATAAAGGTATTTAATCTAAACTACACAAGACCAAAACGACTAAAATCCAACATACACAGTTCAAGAATATGGTTGCAAAAGAGTTCTTACGGTTGCAATAAAATAATCCACAGTTGCGTGAAAAGTTCACAGTTGCGTCACGTTTAGCCAACAGTACCTTTAAATGCGAGAAAGTTCCAAAACAGAAGATGTTGCGGTGGAAAACAAGCGATGTGTCGCTTCTGAGACCCTGGGGAGACGATGTGACAACCCCGCTGCAGCAGCGGGCGCGTTCCGACGAATCCGGTCTGTATGGGGAGGAAGGCGGACTTGTATCTTCTATGGATTCCGGTGCGTAGCTTCAGTAGGAAGTTTTCTCTCGCAAAGGCACGATGCAATGATCTTTGGAGTTGTGACGATCTCCGGGGTGACGATGCGCGGACCAGCGGTGATCTCTCTCTCGCAGCTGTTCGATGCGATGACTTCTGTGACGACACTCGCAGCGACGTGATGCTGTCCAAAAGCAAGCGGTGCGGCGATCTCACCCAGTGACGACAGGCTCTGTGACAACACTCGCAGCGTTGGTAATCTTCCCGCACTGGTCTGGTGCGTCCCGCAAACGAAGCAAACGATGGCTCTTCCAGCGGCAACAGGTGCTGCGACTATCTCGACCTTCGTAGCACTGTCGGGGATGCACTCCGCAAGCGAGCAATCTGACAAAACTTGCAGAAAGTCTTTAAAAGCTTGGTTTCCTGCTTCCCAACACAGGTATAACTTCTAGAGGCACCACACATTGGCCACAAACTCCAGGAAGGACAGAACTCTCTCATTAGAGTTCAGGGAAGCTGGGGGTGAAGTCCTTTTGTTCCTGGGACTTCAGAACAGGGAGCTAGCTCTTCTCAGGCCCTTGGAGATTCCTTCAAGACAGGGGACACAGCACAAAGCAAAGTCCTTCCCCTCTACTTGGCAGCAAAGCAACAGCAGGTCAGTCCAGCAGAGCAACAGCAAGACCGTCTTCCTTCTTCAGTTTCAGCTTTCTCCTTGGCAGAGGTTCCTTCTTGATTCTAGGATGATCTAATTTTCTGTTGTCAGGGGTCCTGTACTTATTGTACTTATACCCCTAAAGGTCTTTGTTCTTTGTGAAAGTGGGCCCTGAGCCCGGTCTGAACCAGTTCTGGGTGTTCCATGAGCACTTTGTTTTCCTGGCTTCTCCTTTCCTCTCAGAGTGAGGGGCAGGGTCGTCAGCCACCCAGCAGGAGGTGAAGCCAGTATTGTGGAAGGCAGGCACAGCCCTATTCAGGCCCAGGTGCTATCTCCTCCCACCACTCAGGTTGCAAATGCAGCCATTCAGTCCAGGGCTGACCCAGCCAGCCTCCTGGGGGCTCCCCAGCCTCTGTCACTCTCAAAACAGACACTCAATTCACAAACATGCCTAGATAGACAGAAAGGTCAGACAAGAGAACAGCAACTTTCTAAAAGTGCTGTTCTCAAACACAGGAGTTAAAAACCACCTTTCCTAAAAGATGTGTTATTAAATTCTGAGTTCAGGGATACCAGACTTTTATGTCGTACCTTGCTCCTATGGGAAGATTTTCTGTTAGCCACTGTAGCCAGCATTACCCATGATAGCCTATAGACAAGGTAGCTTTACAATAGTGAAAAACGAAAATGGCTGCCATTCAATTCCAGAGCATGTCACCTGCACTAGTACATGCTCTACCTTTCACATACACTGCACCCTGCCCGGGGTGGTACCCTGGGCCTTCCATAGGGGTGACCAATGTGCACAGAAAGGGAAGGGTGAGGCCTGGTCAGTGGGGACACTGACCAGGAGGATATGGCAGTTCACAGTCTGCACACAGGCACTGTGGTGGCAGGCCTGAGACACCATTTTAGGGCTACTCATGTGGGTGCACAATCAGTGCTGCAGGCCCCCTAGTAGCATTTGTCATCACCAGCCCTGGCACACCCAGTGCACTTTACTAGGGACTTCTTGGTGATACACATATGTCAATCATGTGTATCCAATCACAATAACAATTTACACAGGGAGCACTTACACTCTGACACTGATCAGAAGTGGCAGAGTGTTCAAAGCATCTAAACCAGCAAAAACAAAATCAAGTACAACATCAAAAATACAGGAGATAGAGGCGAAAAGATAGGGGGAAACCACGCCAACTATGCCAGGTCTAACAATCCCCTTCCACCTATATGCAGACGACACCTAGATCTACTTGGAAACCTCCTTCATTAACGACATTCTAAGACTGAATAACACTCTTTGAGAAGTTCAACACTGGCTATCAACAAACCACCTTAAACTCAATCAAGAAAAAAACGAAATCCTCCTCATCTCCAACCAAGACGAAAGCCCTCAAATCGTAGAGTGGCTGAAAGCAATTGATGCTGTCAATGGTAATCTCACCCTGGCTAACTCTGTAAAATCACTAGGAATCTCCCTCTACCAAAGACTAAGCATGACCAAACACATTAAGATCTCCGCGAAGAGTGCCTTCCTCAATCTGAAGCTTTTCAACAAAATTAAACCCTTCATTCCACCCATGGACCTCAAACAAGCCACCCAATCATTGGTATTAGCTAGACAGGACTATGGGAATGCAGTCCTCTCCGGTACAACTCTCTCCCACTTAGCGCCACTCTAAACAACTCTCAATGCTGCTGCCAGAATGGTCACCGGAGTCAAAAAATATGACAACTTATCTCAAGCACTCAGAGAACTAAAATGTCTCCCAGTGGAAATACGTGCCAGCTTTAGAACTGCCTGCCTCACGCACAAAGCCTCGCACACAGGGAAACCGGAATATCTGGCATCCAAACTCAAGAAAGCCAGCCAGTCAAGAAACCTCAGGAGCTCCAACACCCTCTTACTCATTCCTTTAAAAACACGCAAACAAAAAACTGCGTCACCATCCTTTGCAGGAAACGCACCCAAAATATGGAACTTCATCCCTGTCGATACCAGGACTATCCCCTCCTTTATAAAATTCAAAAGACTCCTAAAAGACCTCTACCTCAACCGTGCCTTCCCGAACTGAAATCCGAAACACTCAAGCCTGCACTCTGCAGCCACCAATCAATGCTCCACCATTCCCCACCTCATCCCCCCTCCCTAACCCCCTCCTCGTGCACGCCTCTCGGAGGAAGATTTAGCCCAAGCCTTTGTGCACGCATCAAGACTATCTCTGGACCTCTCTACATCAATGACGCACCTTGGACACACAGCACACTGGGACTTCTGAACACTTATGTTTACCTTTGTCTCTTTTATGTGATTCTTTCCTATTTGCTGTAAAGTGCTCCGATACCTTTGGGTCTGGCCAGCGCTATATAAAAACCTCTTAAATAAATAATAAATTAATTAAACTCAAGAATCTTCATGCAACCCCTCACCCTCATTCTTAAGCAGGCAGGAATCAATTTCCACCTCTACGCGGATGATACCCAACTTTACTATAAGATTAAATCTCAAGCTGACATTCTACACCTCAATCATACCCTGACTAAAATTCAACACTGTTTCCATCACAATCACCTTAAACTCACCCCAAAAAAACAGAAATCATTCTATTCTCTCCCAAAACAACAGACTCCCCATCCAACACTGGATCTCTGACCTTAAAGCTCTCAACTGCACTCTTTCCAACTCTAACTCCGTCAAATCCCTTGAAATAAGCTTTGACCAAAACCTCAGTCATACTCCCCACATAAGAAATGCGGTGAAAGGAGCTCTCTTCATTCTCCAACACCTCAAGAAAATTAAACCCTTCATTCCTGCTGATGACTTTAAACTAATTGTGCAATCACTTGTACTGTCTAGATTGGACTCTGGCAATGCCATTCTTTCTTTAACGCCAAAATTCCACTTAGCCCCAAATAAATTGGTCCTTAACCTTGCGGCCAGACTCATTTCGGATTGGAAGTGGTTTTATCACATCTCCCCTGTCCTCAAGGGTCTTAAATGGCTTCCCAGCAAAGGCAGATCTATCTACCTGCATTACGCACAAAGCCCTCTATCAACACACCCCATTGTATCTCTCCGATAAACTCCACAAAGCTGGCTGCTCTAGAGCAATGATGAGCACCAACACCCTCATCCTTGTGTTCCCCCCCCCCCCTGTTAAACAAGAAATCTACACAGTCACGCTCTTTCTTTGGTAATGCGCCTACTATTTGGAACTCACTCCCTAAAGACCTACGTTGCAACCCCTCCTACCTCAGCTTCAAAAAGAACCTCAAGCTGCATCTTCTCAACAGATTCTGGGGGCCCTAATCCTGTTCACTCAACATAGATTTTAATCGAACCCTGGCCATATGAGGTTCCCTCGACTGATTGCCTGTCTCATTCCCCCCCCCTTCTCATTCATACATATTCGGCTACATCCCCTCTATTTTCTCTTGTAGTTACCCCTTACCCCTTCATTCTATCACCTTTCCCATCATTCTCCTCAGCTCCACCCCCACCTTCCACCCCCTCATCTCTAACCATCCATCACAAGTTTTATTATCCAATTCTTGTTATTGCCCAATGGTATTCTTTATTTACGACCACATGTAATATCTGCAGCGTTTATAATGTTATAACAGTCTTGTATTTTTTTAATCTCTTTATACAAATGTTATTTTGAAACTTTTTTTATCATCCAGTCCTTGTAAAGCTCTCTGATACCCTCAGGTCTAGCCAGCGCTATATAAAACCTTTTAAATAAATTAAATAAAATAAATCTCACATCATCAGTGCCGCCTTTTACATACTGGACTCTCTACAGCCAAAATCTGTACAATTATGGCAATCACCTAGCCCTCCCTCTACGGAGGATTGGATGATTGCGATGATTCAAACAGCATCACATGAGCGTATAATATATAAATTTCAGGATCAAGAAGAAATATTCTAAAAAGTATGGGCTTCTTTTCTCTGAACTTCTTAAATATTTTCCTTATATCACCTTGTCTACTATCTTCCCCATTTTTAATTTCACCTATTTTATTTCCACTTTTTTATTTTCAACTTTTGTTTGTTTTGTTTATTTCCTTCCTCTTTCTTTATCTCCCCATCCTCCTTTCTCTTCATATTCTTTCCCCTTCTGTCTTTTCACATTGGACCTCTTCTTACCGGGTAAAGATGGCTTTGACTTTTATTTCTTCTCTTTTCACTCCCCTATCTATTTACTCTTCCATTTATTCGCCCATCTTTCTCCTCATCTACTTCATCTATTTCCCAATTATCTATTGATTTATTTATCTATTTATCTATTTATTAATTATTCTTCATGATCTTTTATCATTCCGAATAAATACTATATTACATATTTTATACATATAATAACTTAGTGTCTCAAAATACATTTGCTCTCTTCATAATCAATTCCATCTAACTTATTCTGCGATTATAATAAACCATAGTTAGGATCTTTTAAGACTCTTTATTTTCTCATGTTCAATGCCCTTCTTTTCCATTATTAGCTTTGTCTTTTATCTTACCCCTCTCCTCCCCCTCCTTTCTTCTCTTATGATATTCTTTATCTCTGTATATTACATTGTACATATAATGTCATTAGACCACTGTGAATCTATTATGTATTTATATATTTTTAATTTCTTAATGAAGAATTATGACACACAAAAAAAACGGTTCATTCACATATCAAAGTAGCCCACAGTGCAAACACCTTCTTTAGCTTGGCACTTTCTTTGGTGCTACCTGTGAAGAATACCCGACCCATCTCAAATTAGATTCTGATTTATTCTCAGTTAAAAGTGAGATTTTACAATTATCCTACACTGAAATGCGCAACATCACAAGACCATATGTAATAAATAGAAAAGAAGAATAGACCACTCTTCTCTATTTCTCTTCGGACCTCTATCACATAAAGAAAACTGTAAAAGAAGGGTCAGGAACAACCAATAAACAAAGATCCTTAAGTATTGCCCGGCGGTATCGCCTTTTTAACCCACAAAATATTAATCAATGAAGAGGCAGGCGCTGGAGACTGGAAGGCAGGAAACAAGGGTTTATTCTCTCCGGAGGAGAACACATCAGTTCGGACAGCAAGTATCGTCACGAGGTGCTCTAACCGCATCTCTGAGGCCTGGCCTCTTATACACAGGTTTATGATCTTTATTGCAGGTAACACATTCTTGCAATGCTTTGAAGTATGAAAGGACATCCTCGGAATCTCCCCTTCAGGCCCGTTCCCACACACATTCACAGTTGAAGTCCCCACCCCGGTCACAACAGGTGATGATTATCGCGCAGCTGGACATCCCGCCGATTCACGGGATGTGTGGGGTTGATCGGATCTCATAGGGAGGGGCTTTGATCAATTCGAGGGTCCTTTAATGGGGGAAGCTTCCTACTGTACGGGGGGGGGGCAATAAACAGTATCCGCAGGGCCAGGTGGCGGCCTGGGAACGAGGAAGACAAACGGGCACACAGGAAAAGGGGGTTTGTATCGAAGGGCCTGGGACCATGAAAGGGATGAAGGGAGGGGTCGCGCTGGGAACAGGATGGGATTCCGGGGCAGAGCTGCGCTGAAGAGGGGTTTATGACCCAGGGCATGTGAGAGCGGGGGTGGCCAGTGCGTGGGGGGGGGGGGGCTTGTGAGGGCGAAGAGCTGTGCTGGGGGTCAGTGGCGTACAGAGGGTGGTTCTGATCGAGGCACCTAAAATGGCGGGTGCGCACGACAAAAAGTGTGGCATCAGGGGAAAAGGCAAGATGGCGCAGATAATGTTTACCAAACCGTACTAATTTTCCACAGTCCTCCCTTCCCAAGACATCTTGCTGGCCTATTTCCTATCCATGTCTACTGTGGCGGTCATAAGTAAAGAAGTAGGAACCCAGGTGAAGGAGCTGTAAACATTACATTTAAAATCTTTCATCCTAGGAGGCGGGCCTATCGTTAAGCTTGTTGCAGGAAAGTCATAGTAATGCAATATCGGACAAAAACGATTCTGTAGTGAGAGCGTTGGGTACATTTCATAGATGCTTATAGTCATTCGGAATATGAACTGATAGGTTATTACATATGTAAGTTCATTTCGTATTCGGTTGGAGCATAATCAATACAATGGTGGCTGGGAGAGAAATGAGACGTAGTAAAAACGACAATCAGGGGTGTCACTGTTCGAAGGGGAAGTCTTATTGTCGTGGGCCATCATTAGTGAGTTCTCAGCATTCTTTGTCGTCTTCTGTTGGCACTGTTGAGCACCGGCGGTGGAGCTATGTGTCCAGCTCTATTCTAGGTCCTGCGTTGCAGGGCATGACCTTTTCCTCGCTTTCCTGGTCAAAAAGGTCCTTTTTCGCCCTGTGTCCTAATTATTCTTTCATGGGTGCCTTAGACAGGGCACCCAAGTTTCATTTTATTGTCAAAGAGTTCAGGTGGAAGAAGGGGGGTGTGTAAGTAGTCCTTAGGGTAGGTCGGAGGAAAAGGGGATGGAGCAGGGCCAGATCGGGAACAGACCAGGGGGACGGAAAACTTCAGGTAGGCGGGCCCATGACCGAGTTCAGAGGGCGGGGACTTTCCGGCACATGTTGATCATCGAGCAGGGGCATCAGGTCAGCCCTTTCCTTTCATTTTGTCGGAAACAGTGCCTCGTCCTGCGACTCCTTACTGTTGCGGTCTCGCCTTGGCCAATGTCGCAGATGTTCCACGATCTGTAGTCAGGCCGCGTGCTCCCACATCCGGTCTCTCTCTCCTCCGACAGTGGTACCCTTAAATGAGTTTGAAAAGACAGTCTTTAGAGAATTGGCAGAGGAAGGTAATCACATAAGTCTATTTTCTCTCCCAACTCCAAGCAACTGGGAAACATCCGTTACATTGGGGTTTACAACCAACATATAAATAATTGATGGGTTTGCTGGATTTCCTATAACTTTCCTTCGTAACCATTTCTTTGGTGTTTGTTGGTATTATTCATTGTCGTGGTACGGGATCTGATACTTATTCATTGCATTTGTTTATTACAGTCACATCAGTTTTTCTGGCAGAGACCCACTTTCCTAGTACGAGCCTTACGAAGCTATACCGTTCTCCAGGGCTTTGTATTTTACGAAAGAGTGCAACGTGCTATTACCATGGTCTGATAGGCATCTTTCTGAGGAATGAACATAGGCTAAACAATTTTCCATTATATCAATGCATCCTATCTTTCAGCTAAACATTTTACTTTCAACATGGTTTACTGCAACAGTTTCTTCATTTCGGTCTAATCTTAACTTCGCAAACATCATTCTAATTTCTACATAGTCTCTTATAACCTGACTACTTCATTAAAAACCGGGGGGCTTGCGATAACTATTCGACTCATCCTTGGGGTGACCGGGGTCTTATGGAAAACAACTAGGAACATTGTAAACTGGGGTGAGGGACTATCGTCTTGCTCTGTGTCATGAGGGCGTTATCTAGCAGGAGGCCATAGTTCAGTTGGTAAGCGTTAATGACATTTCTCGAACTCTATACTCTGTAGCTTGCTCATCAGCAAATCATTTCTAGGAACAACGGCTGGCCTGTGTTAGTTGTAAGTCGACCCATCTCTTACAACCGGGGGTGAGGGACAATTTTTTTCAAACTCTCGTCCGGGGCAGCTGATACAAAAACTGGGGGCGTTCTGGGAAGACGGGGATGCTTCGATCACTTTTACTGTTTGGGTATTGCGACAATTCGGGACGGGGAAGGTCGCGTTACCTGAGGCATTTTTATCATAGAAGCCACTGACATGTAGTTCCCTTATTACGGGTCAGATTAGGGAACCTCAGTCGTCTTACCTGTCCTTTCCTTTTTGGCCAATTCTAGGTTTCATCAATATTTAGCAGAAAGGAGAGGTAGTAACATGGCATCAAGGTGATTTTATTTAAGACAAATTTGTGCAAATACTTGCGGTATTTGGAGCCAATTGGGTGGTGGTTTGTCAATTAGGTGTCAGTCGTTAGGAAGAGTGAGAGTGTGGAGGAGAGAGAGAGAGAGAGAGAGAGAGAGAGAGAGATGTGCAACAATAGGCTAAATAGTACACGTGCGACATGGGGAGTGGCCGTGTATTAAGATAGGCTATTCAGCGCATTTCACAACATTGAGACATTATGGGTCTGTGTTAGGATTTCGAAAGCATGCAGTTTGGGACGGACGAGCATTAGGCCGGGTACAAAGGGATATGCATTGAGTAAAAAGGCATCATTGTGTCGCACTCCTCGCACTCTCGGTCCTTTGACTAGTTAAGTCAAGGCTTCAGTCGCATAAAAACATTTTCCCATAGTTTCAGACATACGTGACATGTGCTCATTCACGCAACACGGATTAGGGGTGATCGTGTTTCATCATATCATACAACTTATTGGCTCTTTCGTTACAAGAGTAGTTTGTGGGTGTCCTTAGGTGCCACCTTGCAGCGTTAGTCCGCTTCATGTATCAGACATGGCGAAGTTTCAGATCTTCTCCATGCCTCAGTCGTGATTCCATTGTAACCTGTAGAGGGAGGAAAAGAGGGGAAGGGAGGGGGAACAACATTCGAGCATATCAAATGCACGGGCACGAAAGTCCTTTACTTACCACATACTCGTCTTATCTCCTCGGGATATAATCCCTGGGGTCTTAGTTTCTGAAGTCAGGGGGGCGGGCAGTGTGGCAAGGATGGCGAGCGATAGGTTGTTCATGAGGGAGACGGTCCGAGTGTGGCATTATAGGCCGTGTGTAGGGAAACGTTAAAAAGAAATCAGAGGCGCTTAGTGCGAGGTATCTAGTTTGTAGATGTATCTAGCTATCGGGGTCCTTAAATCTTTTCCAACGCTGTGATGTCCTAAGGCATATCAGCTCTTCGGCCAACCCTGTTCCCTAGTACCTTTGAGTACCATACCTCTATAACATTCTATTATTTACACCGCTCCACTTTACCCGTCCTCAGAAGTCGAGGTCCTTCTCCATGCGTTAGTTCCTGAGCCAGTCGCATATTTGGAGGCAGAGTATCGTGCCTTAGATTCGATCCTCAATCCGGGGCTGAGTAACCATCTTCTAATAACCTTAAAAAGAGAACAAAGCAGAGCGCACAGAAAAACTCTCCCGCTGATCCCACATTTTACAAAAGCATGCAATACCTGTTCATAGTTTGGAAAACCTTTATTTGCACAATCGTTCAGCATGTAGATATGAGAGTGCAATCGTATTTGGCCGGACACGGCGATGGCTGAAGCGCGTACAGTAGGGGGGGCTATTTTGCAGCATTAAAAACATTTTAAAAGGGTTTATTTATTCATTTGCAGGAAACTAAAAACGTCTATCAATAGTTGAGGGATCAAGGGGCATTCATTTCATAATTGGAAGCACAGTCAGACTAGTTGCAATCAAATTTCCTAGATGCATACCGTGGGCGTGTGTCATAAGCGATGTTATGTATCAGTTACAATAATATCATAATAAATCGTACATTGAAACCAACATTTTAATGGGATCCTTTTACATGTTCGTCAAGTGAACCCTCCCTCTTTTTCGTCAAGTGTACAAAGGATCATATACATATCTCAGAACATCAAGTCTTATTAGCTTAAAGACACCACGAGGTGTTCGTAAGTTCCTATTGACACCGGCGCCATTTTGGGCGAGGCCGGGTTAGTCCGGAAGTAGCATCAGGGACAAAATGTTTCCCACAACCGGCGGTTGGACCAGAGTCCCTTTCGGCAGTTCAAAAAGACTTGTGCTAACAGAAGGGGTGGCTATGTCGTGGTTAGTTCGTTAGCGATCAAGGCAGTTGTTCCTCCCCGGAAGCCTGCAGGGGCCGAGGGCTCCGGGGACTTTTGTAGAATCTTCAAGGCTGTGGGGATGCTGTCGGAGGTGGGGGCTCGTGCCCCGGTGGGCAAGCGTCCGAGTTACATTGTTGGTCAAAGTTTCTCTAGCGGCCTAGACCCGCCTTCCAGGGGGCCCAGACGCCATTTTGAGACCCCGCAGCGGCCGTCCTTCGTCGTGTCTGCAAGAGTGGAAGAGACTTCTTGGGGCGAAAAAAATGGAACACCGTGCCGTAGGAGCAGGACATCCGGCTCGGGCGCTAGGGTGCAGCTGTGGCGCCCCCACCTGGGGGGGCGAGGGAGACTCGTTCGCGCCGCCTCCCTCTCCCAGTGCACCCCACGCCGCCCCTTTTCACGGGTATACATGATGGCCACCCCACATCCCGTGCTCCGCAAGTACACATTTGAGGGCCATCGTATGTCTTGTGCTGCGCAAGTATGGTTGCTGGGCATTGTATGTCCTGTGCTGCGGAAGTATGGTCGCTGGCCATCCTATGTCCTGTGCTGCGGAAGTATTGTCGCTGGCCCGGCTGGAGGATTTCGGCGCCGGGCCGGGGCTGGGAAAACCTCCTACCCGGGGAGGTGGGAGAGGCTCGTTTGCGTCGCCTCTCCTTCCCAGCCCACCCTGTACCAATTCTTCAGCGGAGGTATTTGTGATGGCCGGACCAGGAGATACGAGGGAGGGGGTCGTCTGCATCCGCCCCCTCCCTACTCGTGGCCCGGGGGACGCCGCCCCAGGAAGAAGAGGATGGGAAGGCCATTTCAAGTCGGGCCCGTGGTGCCTCCTGGACATCCCACTGGCGATCTTTTCGATCGATGGCTGTCAGCAGGCCCCGCCCCACACGTGCTGTGTGTTTCACCTTCCGGATGGGCGTGACCGGTGACCTGCTGCATTTCGGGAACTTCCAGAGTGGGGGTAGGTATTTTGTTTGGACAGGCATGTCTGGGTAATGGGGGGGTTGTCTATGCAAGCCTGTAATTGCCTTTTTTTTTTTTTACAGAGTGGGGGGGGGGGGGCAACAGAGAGTAATCAGTCCTATTGCACTCGAAGTTTGAGTTCATTAATGGAATGTATACTAATCTGTCCGAGACTACTCTGTGTATTGTTTCTGTATGTTATCCGAAAGGGTGGCTTTTTTTTGTGATCGGGAACAGTAGCGGTAGTATGGGGTTCGTCACCGGGTAACTTAGAGCTAGACTGGGTTTCCCGTCTTTGCGTTGTTCGATCTATGAGGACTCAAACATGTCGCTGAAATCGGTCTGGCGAAATCAGTGCCATCGGGCGTAATCAAACACGGTGGTTCTATCCGGCCTGTCTGTGCCAGTCTGATTCATCTTTGTCTCACGCCTTTTCCCTTTCTGCCGGCCTGTTATTTCTGCCGGCCCTCTGCTCTTACCCATGTTCAGTAGAGTCGGGCATTGGGCTTTCCAGTGCCCGGAATATTTACAAAAAGCACATTGGTTTTGCCCTAAGTCTGGTCGTCCTGCGCGTAGTGTCGGGGGATTACTTTCGGGTCGTTGTGTCTTGGGGTTGTCCTGTCGGTATATCCCTTTACACCGTTCCCTTCCTGCGTTTACTCCTTGGAACCGTGTTGCCGCTATCCCTTCCTTTTGCCTACCAGATGCTTGGAAGGTTGTCTGTCGCGTTTCTTTACCTACTCTGATTTCGTCTCTTTTCTTTTGTTGCATTGCTTCTTTGCGCCACATACCGAGACTGTCGAGCATAATAGGCGTTGTCTTACTACTACAAAGGGCTATTTCTAACGTTTCTATTTTATCAAGATCGAAGGATCCTATCAGTGGCCACTGTTTCTCTTGATTTTCTTTGGTATACTTGTGCCACAGCTTACTATAGGCTATGGTAACTAATCCATACTTTGTGAACATGTCTTTATTAGGGGTGCCTTCCAGCGGAGCTAGATGGTCCACCTCTAATAAACGGTCCGGGTTGAACCAATTACCAATCAGTGAGGAGAAGATAGGCATGACGGATTACAATGGGGCCAAAAGTCAGCACTACCTGCCTTATCACTGCGTGCAAAGACTAGACAGAATATTTCTATTCTACGTTGTTTGCAGGCAGCGAATACCTCATGAACAAATATCGAACAGTCAATGTTCGGTCAATCAAACAATCAGTGGGGAGAATAAGTAGGCCCGCAAAGGTCTGCGTCCTCTACCCTTTCACTATCTGCAAAGAGGAACCTGTTCTTTCCTGTTTGCAGACAGAGAATCTCCAGAAAACAATCCGCGAACAGTAGTTCGGGGTCAAACAATTAATCAGTGTGGGAGAGGGAAATCTCCCGAGAACAATCCACGAACCGTAGTTCGGGTTCAAACAATCAATCAGTGGGGGAGAAAAATAGGCATGACGGCTGCGTTACCTATCCTTCACTGCTTGCAAAGAGAGAGAGAGGGCCTGTTGTTTCTCCGTTTGCAGACAGCGAATCTCCAAACAAATCAACAAAGAGCAATACTAGTATTTTCCAAACAATCAAACAATCATTTCGCAATTCGTCGTGTTTACACGACCTTACCCGGACCGTATGGACAGTTTCTTGTCTTCCGAATCCAGCGCCCGATCGTCCTCTTTTCCTCGTATTCCTCGCGGCACTCCTGATGGTTCCCAGTCAGGACCGTAGATCACTCGAGAGAGGTCTGTTCGGAACCAGTGAAGTTCGGATGATCGGCTGCCAGACGAGGGTCTATTGGGCAGGAGCTCTCCCGATCGTTGCAGTCGTTCACTCTGTCGTCAGGACCTCTCCCACTGGATCCACGTGTCGCTGATGGGCCCCACGCTTGGGACGCCAATTGTAAAAGAAGGGTCAGGAACAACCAATAAACAAAGATCCTTAAGTATTGCCCGGCGGTATCGCCTCTTTAACCCACAAAATATTAATCAATGAAGAGGCAGGCGCTGGAGACTGGAAGGCAGGAAACAAGGATTTATTCTCTCCGGAGGAGAACACATCAGTTCGGACAGCAAGTATCGTCACGAGGTGCTCTAACCGCATCTCTGAGGCCTGGCCTCTTATACACAGGTTTATGATCTTTATTGCAGGTAACACATTCTTGCAATGCTTTGAAGTATGAAAGGACATCCTCGGAATCTCCCCTTCAGGCCCGTTCCCACACACATTCACAGTTGAAGTCCCCACCCCGGTCACAACAGGTGATGATTATCGCGCAGCTGGACATTCCGCCGATTCACAGGATGTGTGGGGTTGATCGGATCTCATAGGGAGGGGCTTTGATCAATTCGAGGGTCCTTTAATGGGGGAAGCTTCCTACTGTACGGGGGGGGGCAATAAACAGTATCCGCAGGGCCAGGTGGCGGCCTGGGAACGAGGAAGACAAACGGGCACACAGGAAAAGGGGGTTTGTATCGAAGGGCCTGGGACCATGAAAGGGATGAAGGGAGGTGTCGCGCTGGGAACAGGATGGGATTCCGGGGCAGAGCTGCGCTGAAGAGGGGTTTATGACCCAGGGCATGTGAGAGCGGGGGTGGCCAGTGCGTGGGGGGGGGGGGCTTGTGAGGGCGAAGAGCTGTGCTGGGGGTCAGTGGCGTACAGAGGGTGGTTCTGATCGAGGCACCTAAAATGGCGGGTGCGCACGACAAAAAGTGTGGCATCAGGGGAAAAGGCAAGATGGCGCAGATAATGTTTACCAAACCGTACTAATTTTCCACAAAACCACAATCAACTTAAACAGAACCTTTGCATCCAAATTGTGCAACTCAAACCAGCAATATAAACATGGGCCTTGAATTGAACGTAGATTCAATCTTGCTAACTTCTGCCATGTTGAACCACTATGGAAAGTTCTAATGCAGCTCTGTTCGTTTGTAACACATTGACCTATAAGTGCACTCTGTTGTAAAAACGAGATAGTGCACACACAGCACTCCCTTAAAAACTTGAGAATGATACTAAGAATTCTTAATCTCTTCTCTACTCATGTTTAATAAAACAAACTTTGCCAGCGCAATCAGAATTCAAAATATTAACTTTCATTCATCAGCCTCGTAAAATCCTGTTTAACTGGAAACGCCTATTATTCTCTACATTCTTCTAAGTGGGAGTGCACAGCTCACCACCGACTAAGTGCTGTGCTTAGGAGCTTTAAGCTAGTTGGCAGCGTGAGTGGGAGCAATGTACATCATTTATATAAGGCATAGAAAGACACCCCAATGTTCATGAAAAGGAACTGGCTGGGTTCTGTTTGGGACAGTGACGGTAGGAATGTCCGCTACACCCATGAGTAAACTTTACATTTTTCTTTGTGCCTTTGATGAATTTTTCAAGAATTGAAATGACACTCTCAAACTTCCACTTTCTGGTGTTCTATCTTATGAATCCACCACCCTTTCAAAACAATGCATGGATGGTGCCACCCTTTCAGAACATTGCATGGATGGCTTTCTAAATAAATTAAAATGGCATGTTGTTTTCTCACATTGTGGGCCTCATTTTAAAGTTGGCTAAATCTGTGTTTAAGACACAAGATCAAAACTCCACATCTGCTAAGGACTTGAAAGTCTTTCTCTCTTGGGTAAATCGGGCCCGTACACTCAGCCACCAGCTAATCAAAGCTTCTTTCCTGGCTTCGCTGTTGCAACTGCAATCCAGTGTAGCTACTGGTTTCTCACTCTTCTCCAATCTCAAACTGTCGAACTCCTTGCCTGACACTCCTGTGGTACCTGATCCTATATCGTCTGGTGGCCAAACAGACAGTTGCAGCTGGTGTTGTCGGAGAGTAGCAGGGCGTTGGGGGGGAATGAAAGGGATCGCGGGACGACAAATGACAAAATACATTAAAAAAATAACTTACCTGCAGCAGGCCGCGTCGTGCTCTTTGGCTCCCAGACCCCACTGTGGCCAATCCTGATGCTGCTCTCATGCTGCTTGAAGCAGTGTCAGGATTGGCCTGAGTGCTCTGAATTGCGCCACCAGTGAGACTGAGAGCCTGTAAGAAAAACATTTGTCACACTTTCCTGGACCTTTGCTTGGCACTTGCTGAACTACCCATAGTTCAATATATTGCTCAATGACCTGGAAAGTCACCACAAGATGTTCATACTCTGGATCATTCTATTTTAAGCCAAAGGTTAGAGGGACTGTGGCCTTTGTTGACTTGCTGTAGATGAAGTTGATAAACTTACATTTCTCTATAAAGGCACTCGATGTAGTTAAACATTATATGCTGGAGGAGTTGGAGTGTACTCTACAAAGCGGGCAGAGCTTGAAAAAACTCTATGAACTGCCCAGTTTACCTAGGATGTGCATATAAAATCAGCATCTCACTATGACCTCCTCTCTAGCAACAGTAATCTATAAGGAAAAAATTGTAGGGGAAATTTGGCATGCTAGCGAAATGAAATAGTTGGAAAAGTAAAATTGTTGTAACATCTTTTTTGTTAATATGCAGTTTTAGCGACTCTTTGTTCAACATGTCACCATATGCACCGAGACAGATGAGTGGGTCTTTGGCATATGAGTGGAACCCAAGAATGGTTTCATGGTCAGTTTGTGAGAAACCTTAAATGGTTATTAAAAAAGAAAAGGTACAATGGGGAGCCCTGTTGTATTCTACATTTGATGGAGACTAGGGAAGAGTAGCAGTTCTTCAGTGTAACACTATGCAATCTTCCAGTATGGATGTAAACCACCTAAAGGGTGCTTTTGAACTATTTTTTATTTTTTTGGTTTTTCAAAAACCTTTATTGAGGAAGAAAGAACAGGACAATCATAATACACTGTGCAGTGGTATTGCACACATCAACAATATACTTTACAGGTCATTTATTAAGTTACAACCTATTGACATTTGCAGCAACAGAACAGTAGCAGAATCTCAATCCCAAGTGGGGGAAGCACGCGTGAAGGGGCAACATCAATGAAGAGTCTGAAGCAACCAGGGCGCTGGTGGGAAAAAGAGGAGAGGGGTGGGCAGTCACTGACCAGCGCCAGCGGCCGCGTGGACCCAGGGCAGGCGGGGAGCGCGGGAGAGGTAGTGCCACAGGGGTGGGAACGGGAGAGGAAATAGGTAACCAGAGGGGCCCAAATGTTGACAGTACGGGACCTGACCGGCATTAAGTCCCAGAACTCCGATATAAGGGTCTGGCAACGGGAGGCATCCTCCAGCCAACTCTCATCCTCAGGAGTATTCCGCCGACCCCAACACATGGCCACCCTATGCCTAGCAATGACAAGTAGCATCGGGATTAGGCGGCGAGAGGCATCAGGGCAATACTTAACAAAGCCTAGAAGGCACAAGGGAGGGTCAGGGTGCATAGCAGTGCCCGTGATGTCAGAGATGGTGGAGCACACCCACAAGCAGAATTCGGAGACCATAGGGCAAAGCCATGCCAAATGGGCAAAGTCCGCAGCAGGAGCAGCGCATCGTGAGCAATTATCCCCAGAAGTACGCCCGAGCCGATGGAGCTGTGCCGGGGTGCAGTACAACCTATGCAGGTACTTGAATTGAATCAGGCGAAGCCGGTAATTCGGTGATAGCTTTTTGGTTTGATTACAACAGTAGAGCCAGTCGGCCTCCGAGATATCGATACCTAGGTCTACACTCCACTCCTCACGCGCTCGATCAGAGGAAATGTGGGCGGACGCCAGGGAGAAAGCGTACAATTTGGTAACTAGCTTGTTTGAGGAGGAGGTGTATACGAAGTCCAGTGCTGGGAGAGTGGGCGGAGGCTGAGGGAAAGTGGGATGCAATTTCCGGCAAGTGGCGCGCAGCTGATAGAAAAGCAGTGTATCTTGCAGTCCCGGAGAGTCAGGAAGAGTGTAGAATGAGTCATCCCGGTAGAGGTCCGCAATGGTCCTGAGACCCAGTAGCTCCGTGCGTCTGGTCATGCTGGAAGACTGCAGCGAGGGGAAGTCCGGGTGGTTTACAATTGGCATAGTGTTGGCGGAGAGGAGGGAAAGCCCAGAGTGCCGGCACAAGCAGGACCAATCCCAACGCAGCATCCCGACCGTATCAGTCTCCGCCCGGGGACGCGCAGCGTGCGCGAACAAGGCAGTGCACAGGAGCCAGGGAGAAGTCACATCAGTCTCAACCGTGACATGGGGCTGATAAGGCGTAGAGTGTATCCAAAAATGTAGGAAGCTGGCCTTGGCACATAAGGTGTAGATCTGAAAGTCTGGCGCGCCCATCCCACCAGCAGACATGGGGAGAGTGAGGATATCGTAGGTCACCATAGGTTGTTTACCCGCCCAGACTAGCGAGATGACTAGAGATCGCAGTTTCCGAAAGTGAGAAGTTAGGGGGATGGGTATGTTCGAAAAGAGATAAAGGAACTTAGGAAGGACCACCATTTTGTCTATGGCGATCCTACCAGCCAGAGATTGCGGGACTCTGCTACAAGAGGGGATCCGGGATTCAAGTCAATGCACCGCCCGTCCGAAGTTCTCCCTCCACAACTCATCCAGATCCCTGCTCAACCAAATGCCCAAGTAGCGCGTGGGGCCGGACGCCCACTCTAACGGGAAATCAAGAGGGAAGAGGTGGCGTTGGTCAGGGGAAAAAGTACAGACTTACTCCAGTTCACCTGGATACCCGAAAGCACACCAAAGTGAATGATCTCCCGGACCAGGGGGCTGAGGTTTTCCCGAGGGTGGCGGACATAGAGACTGACGTCGTCTGCGTACATTGAGACGAGCAGGGAGCGAGACAAGAAACCTATTCCCCTATGCGTATGGTGCTGTCGTAGCCTCGCGGCCAGGGGCTCCATCGCAATGGCGAAGAGCATGGGTGATAATGGACACCCCTGCCGGGTGCCGCGAGCAATGTCGATAGGGTCGGAGACCTGCCCATTAATACAGAGCCGTGCCAATGGGTTGGTATACAGGAGCCTTATCTTGAGCATAACGATGTCGCTGAAACCCATACGCGGTAGGATGTAAAATAGAAAGGGCCACTCCAGCGCGTCGAACGTCTTGGTGGCGTCGAGTAGGGCGGCCACGGCCGGCAGGGTGGGATTGATCTGATTTAAGACGGAAAAAATGGTTAGAAGATTATGTGAGGTTGCCCTACCAGGTATAAAGCCTGATTGATCAGGGAGGGCAATGGTGGCATCAAAAGAAGGAGACGGGAGACGATCAATTTGGCTAAAATTTTATTATCTATGTTTATGAGGGAGAGGGGGCGATAGGAGTCGCGGCGATCAGCGGGTTTGTCAGGTTTAAGAAGTAGGGTTAACAAAACCTCGCGTAATGACGGCGGGAATAGACCTGTGTCGAATGAATCATTGTACATGGCCGCTAGATGCGGCTCCAGGATGTCGGCGAACAATTTACAGAACGAAGCAGGCAGGCCATCCAGGCCTGGGGCCTTGTCACTTGGGAGACTGTTGATAGTCGCCAATATTTCCTCCCTGGATAAAGGCTCATCCAGGAATTTACGGTGGTGGTCTTCAAGCAAGACCATGGCAATGGACTCAAAGTATTGATCAAACTCCTCCCGTGGCAGAGGAACGCCAGCAGAATAAAGTCCCGAATAGAAATCGAGGAAACAGGATTGGTCCTGTCCAGCCCGCCATCACTCAAAGCCATGATATAGGAAGCTGCACGTGGTGGGCGTAGGAGGTTAGCAAGGGTACGTCCTGGGCAGTCCCCCTCCCCAAAGCGGCGCGCCCGACCCTCTCAGCCAATTCACGGCCGGCTTCATCAGAGAATTCGGTATGCTTTCGGCGCAGGAGGGACATCGTCTCCGGGTCGGGGCACGCCGCCTCGGCGTCCAAGTCCCTGATCTCCCCCTCAAGCCAAGCCAAGGTGGAGTGAATAGAGCGAAGAAGACCCCCCTGTGTGGAAATACACTCGCCCCGGATGACTGCCTTAAAACCCTCCCATAGGGTGCATGCAGAGTCGACAGAGCCCGCATTCAGATCAAAGTAGTTGGTGATCGCGGTGTGAATATCCGCGCAGAACACAGTCCCGGAGGGCAATGGGAGGGAGACGCCAGGTGAAGGTGCGTCGCTGGGAGTGAGGAAGTCGAAGACTAATCTGGACCGGCGCGCGATACGAGCAGGTGCAAGCCATTTGCTCAACGTCAGTGAGCCAGGACAGAACATTCGGCGAAGTCAGCCAGAGATCGATTCACGACCAGCAGACCCTCGCACCAGTCATACAGGTACCTTCACGGGCGCTAGGCCGGCGGTGACGCCAGGCATCAAAAAGTACGTTGTCTGTTAAAATGGACGTGAGAGCGGCGGCTGCACGCGGATGGGATATGTAAGACCCAGATCGATCCAGGGTCGCTGAAAGAGTAACTTTGAAGTCACCACCCCAAACCACAGCCGCAGAGCCGCAGGAGGAGATGAGATGCCAGACATGAGTGAAAAAATCAGGGTCATCAGAATTAGGGCCGTAAACCACGGCGATCGTGACAGGCTGGGCAAGTAGCAAACCGTGGAGGATAACATACCTACCATCCGGATCGAGGAGTACCCGGGAGGTCTGCCAAGGGAGGCCTCGGCGAAGCAAGATTAAGACACCCCTGGCATATGAGTAGTATGTTGAAGAGTGGGATTCCCCCCAGTGGCGAGATTGGAGTCTGAAGACGGTACCGGGTAGTAGATGCGTCTCCTGTAAGAGGCATATATCCACCTTGTGGCGCTGTAGGTGTGAGTGGATCAGTCGGGCTTTGCGGAAGTCGTTCAGACCACGGACATTCCAAGTTCAGCAAATTATGTCAGCCATGGGGGGGACGAGGCAGAGAGCAGCACATTGCGGCGCAAGCAGCCTACAGCACAGGCGAACGCAGCACACAAGTGGAGCAGGTGAGGCGAGAATTAGGAGCAGCACACGTGAACAGGGCCAGCGCCTGGTGGGTTGCCACCTGTGGGCAGCGTGCAAGGAGCGCGCAAGCGTCTGCTTGGCAGGAGTGACTCAAAGGGGGAAGCGCTCCAGCAGGCGGTTAGAGCGCCCCATGTGCCGGGCCACAGGAGGGCACGACCCATGGGAAGAGGGTAGTAACTGTGGAGCTGCATAAGGGGATGCAACACATTACCAGTTGATGCAATCAGGGCAAATCGGAGAACGTGATCCTGTGTACAAATCAATGCAAGGCAGAATACGTACTGAAGAAAACTTGCAACGGTGCAGTGCAGGGAACGCAATACAGTGTTAAAAAACAAACCAAGGGGAAACCCACAGACCCGGCCACCCACCACCCCGAAACATCACCAATACCCCGCACCCACTCCAACCCCCCAATCCGGCTGAGCAACCCTCCCAATCCACCCCAGGGACCCACAACTGGGAAAGGTCAAAACAGCAGTATTAATGTGAATCATCCCGGTGGGACAGGACTCGGCGAACACCCCTGCAAGGAAGCAGGGTGGCCAAGCTTGGGTTAGACATAGGCATCTATAGACAGAGATCACCGAAACAAAAGAGCATTGTCCGCACAGTTAATCATGGTCACTTAGGCGGCCAGCATTTTCCAACGGGGACTTAGGAGGGTAGGAATGAGAGTCTTTATCCAGTCGCTTGGCGAAAGCCAGGGCCTCCCTTGGGTCAGGGAAGATAAGTGTCTGGATCCCTGTAGGACCCTCAACTTCGTAGGATAGGCCAGGGAGTATGATACATCATGCTTTTGGAGGATACGCTTGGCCAACAAAAACTCTCTCCTGGCAGCTTCGACGGTCAGGGTATAGTCCGGGTAAAAAGAGAGGGTGTTTCCCTGGTGAGTGATGGTGCCCTTATCATCCGGAGGATGGCATCACGATCTCGGAAGTTCAGGAACTTCGCCACTATAGGGCGGGGCGGCAAACCAGGGCGCGGGCCGAGTGAGCGGTGGGCACGTTACACGATGAAGAATTGGGATAGTATGTAATTCATCCAGTAAAATAATACATTTACAGCCAGTGCGGCACACAGAATACCACTCCAATTGCAAGCAAGCCAAAACCTAGGAGTTGTTAGAGACCTGAGCTAATGTGGCCTGGTTCCACTTCCAAAAAGTCCAGTACTGTGGTAATGTCATGTTACATGACAAAAGCAGGACAACATTTGGTAAACTACCTTTGAAAAGAAAGGGATACTTCATTTTAGATTATACTTCCATCCCAGACCTCAAGTCAGATTTAATCAGGAAGACAGTTTTTCGGAGCAGCAGTATATAGAGCACAGACACCAAGCATCTGACTCTGAAGGCAGAGTACTTGGGTATTTTCTAGGCATAGTGCTGCTAAACATAGTGCTTCTTGAGTTGTGGTGGAGCATACAAAAAAAGAGACCGATGCAGTGCTTGAATTAATCACAGCTAATTGCTAGTGTAGCATCCCTGTATATCATTATTTTGCACACCATGACGCTTCTGTTTGGACTCCGTGTAGGAGCCGAAACCCAATAATCTCCTGAACACCAATATATCATGTGAACCCTAAAATCTACCTTGGGAAGCTCAGCTCTGTGAATATTCTCATTGATCTAGGGGTAAGAAACTACCCTCCTGATCAGTGACACAAACTTAGCAGAGTAAAGTCAAATTAGAAAACTGTACCACTCAAAAACTGAGTTCTAGATCAAAAAGTTAAAATATATTTAATACAAAATTGTTAATAAAAGCATCACAGAGAAAATGCATAATTGGCTGTGAAGGCTCAGATACAGAAAACAGAATCATAAATCATAACAAAATTAACTAAATCTCTCTAAACTTTAATTGTCAAACCGATAACATTACTGATGGCATCCAAAGTGAGGAAAGGAAAGTCTCAAAATAATCAGACAGTCTCTGGAGGAAAATGGAAAATCAATCAGGATGCTTGTTTTCGGTCCAGGGAAGACATGGCTTGGCAGTTCCGGCTGGATTGTTCCCATGAGGCACAGGGTCAGACTGATTTGCATATGGCCATGTCTGAACTGGGGTTGACGGAGTGAGCTAAAGTATGATGATGGATTAAACCCAGATCAGTTGACTGGGGGTGAGTGCTTGCAATGTTCAACACTCCGTCCATCATCCCTTTTGGTTTTGCTTTGACTTGTATAGCATGACTAATCACCCAGCAGGGTATCCATGCACTGAGTATCTTGCTGCGGGGCTCAGTCGAATAGCCAGTTCCTTCCTGCATTCCAGCAGGGAGGGTGAGGTCCAGAGGTGGAGGTGGAGAGAGAGGTCGATCCGGGCTGTGGCGGAAGGTAGGAGAAAGAGTTGCTCCCGATCCTTGAAAACCAGGGGTTTTTATACACAATTTATGCATATCAATTATTAAAACTGCAAATTCAATATGGTATGATCATGGTTAAGTTGCAATGGCAAATCAAAAAGAAGTTAACAATTCTGAAAAGTTTTTTAACACAAAACCATTTATTAAGGTAAGAAATCTTTTGCTTGCTTCCTCAGCAATTGCTCTCTGGATATGTACAACGAATATGAAAAATTTCCATTACAATAGCTGATAGAATTATGTTCTTTTGCATGCCTGCATCAAAACATCAGCAGAAATCCTTCAAAATGATACATTGGGTACATGATGGAAAGTTTAATTCACAATATATGCTTTTTAATACCCTCTTCGTTTACGTCGTAGAGCTCTGTGTGTCCACAGACATTGTGGGAAGGGAAGACTCTCAGCAGGTTGCTGATTGGGAGGGGTGAATAAGCAGGCGCAACATGAGCAGAACAACAAACTGTATCCATATAAAATAAATGCTGTCTCACAAAAATGTGGCATAACTTTACTACATTTTTAATCACACTTCTAAATAGAATAATTAAGTCGCTCTAAATGGAAAATCATCAGTTCACCTGTTACAAACGTGCATCATTAAAATGACTAATTTAGACAAAAAAATTATCACCCAAAATTGAACATCTAAAAAAAATCCACAACCTTCCCCGATTCTTTTTTTTTTTTTTTTTTTTTTGTTGTAATCATTATAACCTCATTTATAAGCTTTAACAATCTGCCATTAGTTCGTTGAAACTTTTATCTTAGAAATCAGACTTCTCTGCCAATTGCTTTAAATGCCGATACGTTCGATCTTTGTAGTCCTTTAGTTCCACATACATTGACCTTTTTCTTGACATATTTTTGCTCTTAACTTGATTGTCTTCGAATTAGACACTAATAATTATAGTTAATTGGAGTAATTGCACAAATCACAATTAATACAGGTGCTAATAATGATTGAAGGACACCCCACCATTATTGCCTAACCATTTGCTTACTTTAACAAAGCTATTTCCTAACTCTCTTACACAAGAGCCTACCCTCTGCCATTATCCTACACTCTCTCATAATCTTGGTTCTGTCACCAATCTATTCCCATGAGTCAAATTGGTTATGTTAGTAATACATGAATCAGTCATTCCACTCTAATCAGGTATGGAAGCAAATCACTTCTTTGCATTATTTACATGGCAAACTTTGCCTTCTTTCGCTAAAAAGATTATCCAAGGTTAGACTGTTCTGCATGACCATTGCTTTAATTTACTCATCTAAAAGACCCTAATGTAGCTACAACAAGTCTATCTACTATTGTAGACAATCGTATTAATATTCATATCATTCTTGGCTGCACCCATTGGAGGACTAATTGCCCATAAAATTGTTAAAATATCTGTCCAGAACTTCATTTAACTCTCCTCATGCCATGTTCTTCATCCACCTCGTCTAGATGATAAATTCTAGAACCCAGCCAATTTCCGTGCAAGTTAAAATAAGCAGTTCTTCCACAAACATAGTAGATTCCTCTCATGATAGGTTCTCCTCCAGACAAAAGATCTCCTCCTAAGATTTTTCATACATACAAATTCCGCTTTCTCTTCTTCCCATAGGAGTATGCCTTTCTGTACATATCTCACTTTTTGCTTTTCTAATCCTCTTGCTACCTAGGATGTAAGCCTGAACATCTAAATGTCTCCACTTCTTCTTTTATTTCTTCAGAGCAATCATATTCTCTTCTAGATTTCTCACTATTACTCCGCTCTCATTATATTCTCTAATAGTCATTCCCTTCATTACATAATGGACACAAATACTCTCTATTTAAATTAGTATCATCTCGGTTTTGTGCAATCATACACTAATACTAACTATATTTAATTCTTCCATCATTCTCATCACTTAGCAAGTTATCTAAAGACATGTTGAAATCAATCTGTCAATGAGAAATACATAATTTATTTTTAAAAATTGCTATGAAAATATTACAAGAAAATGAGTATGAAATGTGATTGTGTATGCCGAACCCTCCTTAGCTGATGTGGGAAGGTAAGTACATATGTAGCACTTGCTAATTTTCATGATGTCTGTATACTTGCTAATCATTTTAGTATACACATTAGCCTTAAAAACACTAACTAAATGCGCTTCATGCATTGGGATCATCTGTTTCAACTCTTTATTAGTTTTATCTTCAACATTTATATGTATATAACCTGAAACATTTCCCACAGGAATCAGTAACTCGTAACAACCTTAAACTAACCACAACTCTCCAGGTACTACAATCTCAAACAGCGTATTCAAATCAGTCAATAACATTGGGAAATGTGTGGCAATCTATGTATTTCTGCATACCACTTTGCTGAAACCTCTCTCAATTTTGGAAAATTACGCCTAAAAGGAAACAAAGCAGCACTTTACCTCGGAAAATGCACCAAATTCCCTCCATGTACTTACCTTAAAGGGAATTCTACCACTTTAGTCGTCCCTACTTCCGAATCGCTTGCAATATCCCTTGGCTTTTCATCAATCCCGTTCATTTTGTTTTTATTTCTTCACTGCATTCCAATCTCTGGTTTACCTAATAAATATTTAATGTGTTCTTAAAGTTATCCTGCCAGTTCTTTGATCTCCCCATAGGTTATATCAATTTTTAGATTTTGTTTACATTTTTTATTTTGCAAATGTCAATTACAGTACATCAGCTAATTATTCCAATATATCATCTGCTTCATTAAGTGCATCTAGTTGCTTCTTTTATTTCACACTTCATTTCATCAGCATTGTAATTCAATTATCTGCTTAGGTCCACATTTCCTTGCAACATTTCTCCAAATTCTATTTTTGAAATTCCAATACAAATTTCTTTAGCTGGTGACTCTACCACTCTTATCACAGGAGTAATATGTGGCTGATCCTCTAGTACCCCACTTCCACTTGCACTAGGCACTGTTATTGTGGCTGTAAATCCTTCAGGGCACTTGGTACAGCTCCAGTAGGAACTTTTACTATTCTTGAACCTCCCCGGCATCCTTAACAACCCCAACAACTTTCTGGGTTGCTTTCCTTGATCGAACCATATACTGAGGAGGCCTAAAACTCAAGAGCTCACTTACAATTTGGCCATCATCCTACTCTGACTCCACGTCTTTCTTTTTCTTTTCTCTTTACCCTGCTCTTTTTCAGAAACTATAGCAAGAAACATGTTTACACGCTTCATTGTATCTTCTTTCCAACCTTACTGTTGTCGGTCTAATTTACTTTCTAGCCAACCCATTAGAACTTCCTAATGGTTTTCTTATTCTTTTCCCTCCGCATTTCAGTCGCCATGTGATCCCATCTATTTAGGATTCAATCTGTGCAGTTCTAGGCACTGGCTGTATGTCGTACATGATTTGTCTAAGAAAATCTAGCTTTTTTATATACATTTTCCACGTAGAGATCCAGGTGTGTGTGTAATACCCGACTGCTACCATAACTTCATATGCTGCAGTTGCTTTGCTCTGAAATTTGACTCTCTTTAGATATATTGCCTTCTGATTTAGGTTTTGGAAATACACCACTAAGTTTCACACTAAATAAACAGAAAACAAACTCAAAATCACAATAAAAAACTATAAACATACTTGGCGGACAACAGCAAATAGCAGCGCAGCTCTGTCAAAGGTCAAACCTATCACAGCGCGACTATATCAGCAACCTACCAATTAGAACGTGGCTTTGTGGTTGTGTTACCAATCCAAGAGTGACTCCCTGGCTGAACAATCAGTCACAGCGCGACTTCTTTTTGAATATTAAAAGAATTATGGAACCACTTTAAATCATTTAGAATCAATAAATAGTTTGTCTGTTTACTCCACAAAGGAATAAAATTAACATTGTAAGTAAAAACAACTCAATCGCCAAACATAGAAGTTCAAATATGAACAACATGAAAAGAAATCAATTCGGAAATAAATAGCAAAATAAGCCATAACAAACTACAGACCTTTTCGCCAGGCAAACCCTGACCAGCAGAAATCTGCCTCTGAGTCAATATTCCTCCGCCTGTGCACCATTGTTAGCACATTGATTCAAGTTGCATTTTCAATCCTTAAAAGAAAAAAAAGGAAATTATTCATTCACAATCCCTATAAATGTGCAGGTGGCGCCTAACTCTACAGACTAAAGTACAGACAAAAATCAATATCTGCCGTGAATTTCTGACTAATCCGGCTTTCAACTCCAATCTTCAAATGGGTTTACAAATGTGAATAATATATTAATCAAAGTTGAGCCCAAGAAGATCACAAATCCAAATAATTCAACACAGAAATCCATAATCACAACTCCTACTTCAAAACGCGTTCAAACACCTAGTTTGTCCCTATTCATATTTACACACAAAATTCGTTCAGGAACACACAACCAATACAGCTAGTCACTTCCCAGGAGGGTCCAACACCCGGAAACTAGCATATTTCCAAAATGTATTTTCTTGTTTGATCTGTGGATTAAATGCTCAACACCTCAAACATCTTTCAGGGGACCCCTTAAAGAAGAGCTGATCTTAAGATAACCATCCTCTGCTATCAAATTAGGGTGAGCCACATCCCAATAATCTCCTGAACCCCCAATATGTTAACTCTTAAATTTCCCTTGGGCTGTTCAGAGATGTGAATCTTTTCAATGACCTAGCAGTAAGAGACTACCCTCCCCATCAATGACACAAATTTAGCAGAGTACAGTCAAATTAGAAAATAGGACCACTCAAGAACTGAGTTTGAGATCAAAATTAATTTTAAAAAGGTTTGATGCAAAATTTTCAATACATACATTATAGAGAAAATGCATAATTTGCCATGAAGGCTCAGATACCGTAAACAGAACTATAAATCATAGTAAAAGAATATGACTCGTTATTTCGTAAACCATTACTTTGCAAGCTTTTACTACGAAGTTATTAATTTGCAAATACCGTTACTTCGCAAGCTTTTATTGCTCATGCTTTTATTTCGCGACACCTTTTAAATGTATTAAAAATGCTATTACTACGCAATTAAAATCACGCAAACTACAACGCATTTTAGGATTGTTTTAATCATAAATTAATGGTTTTATTAACCTATCCCCTGGGACGGGATGCCAAGGAAATAAGGGTTTCGGGGGTGGGTGGGTTAATTTAGAGGAGAAGGAGAGGGAGGGCGCTTAGGAGAGGCGGGAGGTGTGGATACTCGTTCCTATATTTTACGTCAAGCGTCTCCTTCCTTTCACACGCGGATAGAATAATCCTTGCCTGCTCCTGCAAGTGGAGACAGCACAAACTGCACCGCAACTTCCAGGGAGGCAGGGGGCAGCCACCCGTGGAGGGCACTGCGTTGACCCAGACACCAGCCTGTGACAGTTCCGGGGTCCGCGTAGATCTAGAGGACGCTACCACACACCGACCAAGACTAGTGAAGCCTGGGACAGAATGAGAGAAGTGCTGAACCCGAGCCTGGTAAATTAGTTACCCGCCCCCATAGAGGAACCTCCACCACCCGAGAATCTGCCCATCCTTGTTTCTGAACCGGACCACTGCAGGGTCAGTACCAATGTATAACAACCGCCCACCCTGTGACATAAACCCACCAGTACTAGGACAGACCTGGACAGCAGCGTGTTGCTGGGAGACACCTCCATGAGAAAAAACACACCAGCCAATTACGGGGCAACAATCTTATCTGTGCCACATCCGTGCTATTTCCGGAGTAGGGCGGACAGACTTCAGAGGGTGCTAAGAATGATACCTGGGGAGCGAGCAGAGATTCGGAGAGCAGACGTAAGTCTTACATTTAAGATTTTTCAAATACATGTTCTGCTTAATAATGGAGTTTCCCTGTTTGCATCTTTTTTTATTGAAATACGTGCATATTAAGAGCTGTGTTGAGGGTCACACGTTTAGTCCAATTAAGAAGCCGGGAAAGATAACTTCAGACTATTAGTTCTTCCGAAACACACAGACCCAATTTATGAGAACGGATCCCGAACTGCTCCGAAAAATCTAAATCGCGGACTAACAGAACCTACTTCTGCATGCTATTAGTTGCGTTGTAACGGTATTTTCGTATTAGAAGCATGCGTAGTTAAAGCATGCGTAGTAATGGTACCTGCAAAGTAAAAGATGCGTACAAATGGGTATTCGAAGTAGTGGGCGCGTAGTAATGGTAGTTTACCATGGTAAAATCCCAACTTCATAATTGTAAGATTCTTAGCACTAACCCATTTCTTAAGGTAAGAGCAATTGTCTGCTTGTGTCCTTAGCAACTACCCTCTGGAGATGTAAGACCTAATATGAAAGATTTTTTAAACAAAAGCTCATACAATTATATTCTCCTGCATGCTAATTTCAAATGGCAATCCTGCAAAAGGTTTCGTTCACAATACATGCTTTCTAATTCCACAACTTATTTACTTAATTCTAATCTGTGTTTCCGCTGACACTGTGGGGAGAGAATACTCACAGCGGATCACTGATGGAGGAGGGAAATGAGCAGGTGAAGGATGAGCAGAACACCAGAAAATACATCCATTTAAAATAAATGGTGTCTCAAACAAAAAGGTTGCATAACTATACTGCATAATTAATCACCCTTCTAAATGAAATAATATCATTTTAAGTGCAAAATCATTTGCTTACTACCATATGCATCATTAAATTTACTAATTTGCACAAATAATTTGTCCCCTTAAATTGCACATCTAAACAAAACTTCTAGAACCAGCCATATGCATATCAGTATTGACCCAGATGCAGTGGGAACACTCCACCCTGAACTTCCAGGCCAGGGCCTCCCTGAACCAAAGCACAATCAACCCAGGGCCAGTTTCCCTCTTATTAGTGTTCATGGGCCAGGTTTGGCATGGTGTGGTAATTACCATTGGCCTGACAGTTCAGAATGCACTGTTATGATTGGAGCAGGGACATGACTGATATGCATATGACTGTGTCCAAACTGAGGTGGCATGGTGTACAAAATAACGATGGACTGGAATGTAGCCTGAGTCATTATCAGTGGCTGAGATTATTTCAAGCATTTCATCCGTCATTTCTTTAGTATACACCAGTTGTGGTTGGTCACAGAGTTAAAGTGACCATGTCTATAGAGACTATTGCTTGTTTATAAACATCAAAGCTTATCCATGTTTGATGAATAAAATAAAAACGGGGCTCCACTTTAATGTCCACTTTATTTATTTGTTATTTATAGTTTTTTGGTTAAAGTCACTAATCTATCAAACTTGAAGCCTTATTACGAGTTTGGAGGTCCATAGGACTGCCAAACCCATGGTGCCAGTCTGACCACCACCTCCACACTGCAGGCCCGCCCGCAGTATTGTGACTTTAGCAGTCGGACTGTCACAAGAACGCTGGCACCGCCAGGATCAAGGATTCCCTGGGCCGGAGGTCTTTCACTGGCAGGAATATGCTGGCGTTTCCACATCCGGCACCGCAGAGCATATTCAGAGGTGCCATTTCACCGTCCTTTTCAGGGCAGTTAACCAGCTATGAATAGGATGGCAGAGTGGCAATAAAGGGGGCCCTGAATTGGGCCTGGGGGTGCGTGCAGGGGGCACATGTAATGCCCCTTGTATTTTCACCCCAATTTCCTGCACGCAGTGGCATGCATGCCACACCATGCAGGAAGGGGCTGTCTGCGCTGTGGCAGCAGCAGTCTGCATGTGAGGCTCTTCTTTAAACCTGGCAGACCGCCGAAGGACTGCCATCCAGACGAGGATTGAAGTCCTAATCTGGCGGGCGGCAGCTCCATGGGTTTGGCGGTTGTTGCAAAGTCGTCCTGTGCTGTGGGCACGCCTATTTTTTTGCTGACTGGTACTGGTGGAAACTAGTTCGGACTATCCCTGGGCTCTGCCTAACCAGGGCCAGTACTATACTAAAAACACACTAGAATACAGTGAAAACACCTACATACACTAGGGTACACAATGGGTGAGGGTACCCCTATGATTGGCATGATCCCCCCCACCCAACCTCCCCCACCCAAATAAGGCCCTAGTACATAATAGGGCAGTGGGATTGAAACTACCTTTAAGTCCCTAGTATATAATAGGGTATGGCAGTTTAGAGGCAAACGGCCATTTCTGCACTTGCATGGGCACTGCTGAGGCCAGTTTTAAAGGAGCCCTGTTTTGCAGGACTGCTTTTAACATGTAAATTGTGCCCTAACTCGACTTTGGTGATTGGAGGACTTAAAAATTAAATAAACTACAATATTTTGGCATATCATGTACCGCCAGCATCTCCCCTAGGTGTCCCAGTGGTGGGGGGGGGGGGGGGGGGGGATCAGGTATTTATAAGGGCGACCCTTATAAAAAAAGTTTTGTATGCCTTGGGTTTAGTGAAATTGCACATTTCACCTCCCGCATTGTAGAAAAGTGCTCTTCAAAATCAACTTTTGTGCTAGGAGCACCGTGGAGGGAGGATCTGCAATATTTTGACCTATTCGAGCCCCTAAAGTCTCCCTTAGGTGTTCCAGGGGTAGAGGGGAGTGCTGTAGATACAGGTAGGGTGCTTATAAAATATATTATAAGCCATAGTGTTGGATAAATTGACCTGTTCATTTTAACCATTGCAGATCCCTAGCCATATTGGTTAACATGGCAATAAGTTATTAATTAATAATTCTAACTAGTAGAAACAGAAAAATGTAATTCAAGGACTTTCTAGGATGCTATTGTGGAATTTATCCTAAAATATACAGACAAGAAAGTATAAGACCTTCTTGTCTGTAATCCAAAATTCAACCTTCCAGTGCTCTGCCCTGATTGGTCAGAGTTAAGTGAATTAGTCAGGCTGCTTTGATGAGGTGATAAGTAGCCTGTGGGGTCAAAGAGCCATTTTGGGAGGAGAGGATTCTGTTGCATAGGCATACCAGAGCAAGGGGCAGGGGTCATAAACAATGATCTTCAAAAGGAATAGGAGACAGGCAGGAGAAGCCCGTTTTGTTTACACCCCTATTCTTTAAACCCAGCCCAATGGCAGGCTCAAGGAAGGAATGTGCAGCTGCCAGGGAGAGGGAGAATATGGAGATGAGCCAGCCTGGAGGTTGGCTTAGATCTCTCTTGCCTCTCAGCTGAGACTACAGCAATATTGAATTTTGGAGAAATAGTGCTTTCTGGAGACCAGTGTGCCACACTTTAGAGGAAATGGTAATGCTGGGGTGTTGTCCTGCACCTCATTGGACGGGAGTGTCCTCCAGTGTGACTCCAGAGAACACTGAATAGTAGGTATCTGAGAGGGGAAGTGCCTCTCAGATCTGCTGCTTGGAAACTAAAGGAAGAAGAAAGGTCCATCCTGAGAAGGTGGATTTGCACCAACCAGGCCCTGCACTCTGATTGCACCTGCTGCACAATCAGGAACTACAGCCCTGTGGATCCAACCTGCTCCAGAAGGACTAAAAAGTAGACTCCCTGCAAGCTACATGCTAACAGAGCTCACCTGGACCATCAACACCAAGAATCCCTAGCCTGGAGTACTACCAGTGAATTTGTAAGGGTTTTGTCCAAGTGGATTGTGGTAATTGAAGTCCCAAACTTTCAAGGTCCATCTTGGAGCTTTCAGACCCCCAGCATAAGTTTTGGATGCTTTGGGATCATCAAAGCAACTTCAGGAAGAAGTTTGAAGAAGATCGGAGCAACTTTGAAAAAAGATCCATGAGAGGACCAACTTGCCTTGCCAGCCAAGCAGTCGACTCAACTGCGAGCCTGCCTGCTGTACAGGTTCGTCCTGCTAAAAAACTCCTGAGGTCCGACTTCCAGAGATTGAACGAGAGTTGGTGGAAACCCATGCCGGCTAAACGTCACTGAATCCAGCCTGGTGAAGGCCTTGGAGAAAAAAGCTCCATGAACCTTTCTAAATCTGAACGTAGAAAAGGTGACCGGGACCTACCGCGAGAGTCAAGCAACCCACCTTCAACTGCGAGCCAGGCAGGATCTCTCGTTCGTCCCGCTGGATAGCTCTACAGGTGTGACTTCCATAAGCCGATCAATCCTCACCGAATCCGGACTGGCTGAGAGCTTTGAGGGACTCCAAGAAAAAAAGCTCCAGAAAGGTTTCTAAGTCAGAAGGTAAAAACTTTGACGAAGGCCTACTGCAAGGGGTAGCCATGCAGGGCTTCATTGCGGTCGGCCTGAAACTTCCACTTTGTCCCTGTCTAGCACGACTTGATGTCCTAATAGGCGTTTTAGGTTTTTATTTGCTATATATTGTTAAATCTTTAAACATTCTTATCTCTGGTTACCTGCATTGTATTTTTTCAGTTTTGGTGTCATTTTAAAGATAAAAATATTTCCTATTTTTATACATTGGTGATGGATTTTATTGTGTTGTCTTAATTATCTTCTGAATTGGTGTTTTTTAAATGCTTTACATATCTGTCTTTGAAGTTAAGCCTGCCTGCTTGCGGCCAAGCTACGAAGGGTGGAGCATGGAGATACATTTCTGAGACCTATTCTGAGCCCTATATTGTGTCAGTGGCATTATTGCCAGTGGTAGATTCATATTTACCACTAATAATAATCCAATTTCCAACAGCGGTTCTACAGTGGACGGCGCATTGCACCGTCTGCTGTAGGAACGCCTAAGTCGTATTAAGGCCCATGCCTCATGGAAATGGTCTTTGAGAGATATTGATCTTTGATTTCTCAGGTACCATTCAAATTGACAAGGCCTTTCTTTTGTTCATGATGATCGTGATTTCATAAAAAGTCAGGAGTATAAAACGTTGGTGCTCCAACATGTTTGCTTTCAGACTACATCAGTCAATACACACTGGGGTGAAAGCTTAACATGAGGCGTGGTGTTTATTGTTGATTATAGGCATGGCATATATTCTGCTTGCTGTTGAGAAAAAGTGAGCTTTTCTGTGGTATGATGGCACTCATAAGTGGGGTTGTATTATGTAGCCAGTTTTATTTGCATGTTCCTGCCTGCAATCAGAGTACTGTAAATAGGTGGACTTCCCTTGTGTAAGGATGCCTGGAGCATGGGTTGGTTATATTACATATTGTGACTCTTTTCTTCAACAGATTTCTTAAGTACTGCAGCGATAATGGAGGTTACGCTGGGTTTCCATACCAGGAAGATGACATGGCAGAGGATGATCTTGCAGAACGATTGAGTGCTTTAAATGTAAATGCAGAGCCACCAGGTAAGATCTAGTGCGTTGTAACATAGTAAACATGCCGTCACGTTATTTCATACTGAAGTATTGATTGTTGGTTAACTAACCTCATAAATGCCCAGTATCAATAGAGGAGAAATTCCCATTGAATTTAAATGGGAGCTGTTTACATTATCTCTGTGTACCAGGAAGATCTGGCATTGACTGACTTTCTGCATTTGCCAACTTGCATTTGACAACCTTGATCCTAGTGCAAATGATTCTGAAAATTAAGTGTCCGAGTTTTCACTGTGCTATTAAAAATCTGTATGACTTTCAATCAGCTTAGCTGTGATGCATTATTATAATTAATGGTCATTGAAATGCATAGATCCCATCCCTTGTGTTCCCAGATCAAAAAAAGTCTTCTCCGCATGAGAACAGGTTCATTTCTGACCACCGTGTTGTATTATGCATCACCTTCTGTTAGTGGATATACCGATTTTCTTTTTTCAGCTCTTAAGACAAAAAGATGCTTAATCTAGGATTATGCTCTTTGATTACAATGGAACACGCAACCCAAGGGCTCTAGTACCAACTTCAGGCATTTATCCAGTAGATAACATCACTTCCTAAAATCAACATGGATTTTTGGGTACTATGACACCACCTCCTATCAGCATGCAGTGTTTTTGTTACCAGGTAGATTTGTTACTGTCAAGGGGTGTTACAAATAGGGGTCTCTAGTTGGCAGAGGTAGGTACCTTTGACCAAGTAGGGGCCTTTGCTTCTAGTCCGGGAAAGGGGTACACTCCTGGATAACCCCTGCTCACCCCCTTGGTAGCTTGGCAAGAGCAGATAGGCTTACCTCAGAGGCAGTGTGTAAAGCATTTGTGAACACATACAATAATACAGTGAAAACACTACAAATGGACACCACACCAGTTTAGAAAAATAAGTAATCTTTACTAGACTTGACGCAAGACCAAATGACAAAAATCCACAATACTGTAATCAAAAATAAGTCTTTGAAATGGTAGAAAATAGGTTAGTTCAATGTAGATGGTAAATGCAACACTTTACTCTCAAAGTACCTGGGATGCGTCACGCAATACAAATAAAGGGTCCCAGGGAAGTTGATGCGCCGTTCCTTACACTCAGGGGAGTGGATGCGTTGGTTCCTTACTGCAGCACAGGGGAAGGTGATGCTTCACTTCCTTACTGTGTGGGGAGTTGATGCGTTGTTTCTTACTGCAGCCCGGTGAGGATGTGACAAGATGACGTCTTGATGCGATGTCACGATCTGGTGCGATGCGACAAAATGGCTGCTTGGATGCGATGCGACAACGGGGATGCGATGCATGCACACCCGACTGCTGTGCAGAGAAATAGATCTTTGGAGCCGCGACAGGCCCTGCGACACGCTTCTCCAGTGATGGGGCAGCACGCTTCTCCGTTGACTCAACGTGCTTCGTCTGCGATGGGATACAGCTTGAATGGCGGCATGCTTCTTCGGCGATGCAACTGCTGCGGTGGCGACATGCTGCTCCTCATTGCGTTGCGCTTCCAGCGACACGCAGACACTAGAGGTACCCAGAACAACAGCAGGCACCTCTCTGCAGGCAGAAATACCAGCAAGGAAATTCCGGGGGAGCTGGTGGTTAAGTCTTTGTGACCCTGAGACTTCTGAACAGGAGGCAAGCTCAGCTTCAAACCCTTGGAGATCTTCCTCAAGATGAAGTGCACAAAGTTCCTTTTCCCTTTTCTTGGAATTGAGTAACCACTGCAGGCCAACCCCAGACAGCAACCAGCACTGGGGCACTCTCCTCCTTCAGCTTACTTGGTTTCTCTCCTTGACAAAGGTCAGTCTTGATTCCCAGAAGTGATCTAAAGTTTGGGGTCTGGGCCCCAATATTTATACTTCAAAATCCTTTTTCCTCTGAAGGCAGAGGGTGCCTGTGCCAAGCCAACTCCCCCTACGCTCTATTCTATGAGGGCTCAGGTCAGTGAAAGGAAATCTGCTCCTGCCTACTCTCAATGCAATGCAGGTCCTATTCAGCCCAGCCCTGACCCATCAGACTGCTGGAGCCACGGCCCTCTCCAGCCCCCTGTCACTCACAAAACATGGAATACACAAACCTAGCAGAGGCATACAGGATGGTTAGGCAAGAAAATACCTACTTTCTAAAAGTGGTATTTTCAAACACAGAATGTAAAAATCACCATCACTAAAAGATGTATTTTAACATTCCGTGTTCAGGCATACTAAACTCGAATTTCTACCTTGTTCCCTGGGACAGTTAAAATTATAAAATGTTAAAATCAATCTGCCCATTCTGGCCTATGGGAACAGCTAGCCTTGCAATAGTGAAAAACGAAATTGGCTGTAGTTCACTATCAGGTCCCAGACTGCACACCGCCTCTGCAATGGCAGGCCTGAGCTTTATTTTACAAAGCTGCTTCTGTTGGGGGCACAATTAGTGCTGCAAGCCCACCAGCAGCATTTGATCTACAGGCCTTGGGTGCACATGGTGCACTGTACTAGGGTCTGACAAGTAAATCAAATAGCCAATCATGGAGTCATTTATCCATTACAGCAATTTACAATAGAGAGCATATGCACTTTAGCACTGATCAGCAGTGGTAAAGTACCCAGAGTCATAAAACCACCAACAACCGGTCTGAAAAAATACAGGAGGAAGGCAAAAAATTCAGGTATGACCTTGTAAAAAGGGCCAAGTCCTTATGTTGGAACAACCCAGTGCTGCAGTTAATTATGTTGTCTCCTTGTAGACAAATGAATTGCATTATCCGTCTTTATAGTACCAGGTTGGTGCATTAGTTGTTTCACAAATTATCTACTATAGCAGTTGAAGCAATCTGATCAACACCCAAGCATTGCGCATAAGATGATTTGCTTCCTATGGTACCACAGTAGTAATCGCAACACCTCCACAGAAATAAGTAACTGCATTGGGTGCCTTTTGAAATTCGATACCATGCTGGAAAATCCTATGGCATGTTGCTTTGGTGGGGGATCTTTCAAGATGCTGCACACACAAGTGTCTTTCTTGTAACTCTGCTCCCTAAACCATGGAGCATTGACTGTTCTTGGCATGACAAAGGGCCAAATCCCGTTTCTATGTCTAACGCTGCTACTGTTTGACATTGAGAAAATTAAGGTTTACTTGGAACTAATCTACTCCTCATTTTACTTTAAAATTTGCTATGTGATTAAGAGCATCCCATTGGCTGGTTTTCATTGGGTGTTTCATTGCATTGTGTCCTGATGTTTAAGTGGGTGAGATCTGTATTCCCATTAACTCATTCCAATACTTTTCCCCAAAAAAATCATGAATTTTTACTGCTGGCCTTACCATGCCTGAGACAGGAGGAGGGCTGGTCACTGTATCCGCAGTTTGTTGTCTTGAAAATAAAATCGGGGGAGGCCATTCCACTTCTTGCTGGTCAGGGTGTCTGTTTCCTAAAGACCTAAAGTTGGCGATGCGTAGTCTAATTAGTAAATAACTTAAAATATCTTTAATGCAAGGCCTCTACCACCAAAGCATGCTCATTTTAGATAAATGCTTAACATCTGCTTTGCCAATAAACTGGCCTTTCAGCTAAATCAACACTTTTACCAGACCCGCATTTCATGAAATGCGCCAAATAAATGCTTTTATGGCTGCACTTTGGGTTTAAGATTTACCCAGCAGTTCGTAGGTCAGCCATGTGCGGTCCGGAGGTCTGTGCCCTTTGTGCAAATACATTTCCCCAACCTCACGTGTCAAAGGAATCCTATTTGAGATCTATTGAAAGTAAGCACTGGCATTCGTTTAAAAATGCAGCATGTATTTCTAAGACATGGTATGTTGTGCTCTGGTACCTTTTTTTAAAAGGTGTAATTTAAGGAGTAGTAACTACATGAACGCATCGGTAATGCAACAAAATTATCCCACGTCTAGTATGTAAACCATACTTGTTGCCGATTCCCACATTCATAGGCTTATGTATGAAAACATGATGGTTTTTTGTTTTTTTGCAGAGTTTTATATAGCGCGAACTAGAACCGAATCAGTTATCAGAGCGCTTTACATAGCACCAGTTACGTTACATGAGGACACACTTTCATTTTAGGCACGGGGAGATTAAGTGATTTGCCCAGAATCACAGGGGGTTTTTGGCGTCGTTACCGAGACTCGCACTAATAAAACAAGCATTTGCAATACAATCGGTCTCGCCTTTGGGACATTATATGTATTTAGCTATGCAGCACATTAGCCTGGGTGCTGAAACATCTACTGTTCTTTAACATGGAGAAAAAGTAAACACCAAACTGCGTGACACGCCAGGTATGGGAACACATGGAGAGAAATATTGCTTTTCAACGGGAAATGGTATAGTCCAAAGCTCTGTTTTTAATATAAAATCAGGGCCCTCGATGGTCATATCACTGAAAATACAAGATTTGGAAAATATTCTTGTCTACGGGTGCTTGTGGAAGACAATTTCTATGGACTGGAATGTAGGGTAGGCTAAAGTGATTCCGGTATTTTACTGCCCTCTGCTGGTCGTTTTCTATCAAAGTTAAATAGAGGCAGTTGCCAGAAAAATGTAAAAAATAAATGTCCCTCAGCAGAAAGCAATTCTGGTATTTTACTCTACTGGTCGTTTTCTATCAAGAAAGTTAAATAGAGGCAGTTAAACAAGCAGGAAGCAATTCTGGTATTTTCTATCAAGATTGTTAAATAGAGGCAGTTGAACAGAAAAAAACGTAAACGTCCCTAAGCAGAAGCAGGCAAGTCCTAGGACTGATCTCCAGAGCCTACAAAGTACTAAAGTATATACAAGAGGTCTCGAAGTTTGACTTAAAAAATGTGCAGTGCAAAATAAAGCAAACTTTGTAAGAGAAATCTGTAAAAGAAAAAACAAAATTGCCCATCTCAATAAAATAATCTGTGTTTCTTTCACTTGTATTGCACAACTGCTCAAATGCTTGTGAACATTTTAAAGGTAATTTTCATGTGTTTATCTTAACAATGGACAGTAACCAAACACCACCTTTTCATCTAGCTTTTGTAATCTTCTTTTTTTGATTTGCAAAAACAGCTCTTGCACAGTATTTGTATCTTTTTTTCATCCACCCTTTACCTATTGTCCTCATAGCTGCACCACTTTCATGCCTACAGGTACATGTGTTTATCTTTGTCCTTCACCATTTACCTAATCTCCCCACTTTATAACAGCAATAGTAACAGCACAATATATTGCCTTTTTGTACATAAGTCATTTTTTAACAGATTTTTATTAATTTTCAAGAGAATAGCAAGAATGACAAAGGCACAATCACATGGTCAGTGCAAATACATTTTTAAAAAAAGCGTTGGGCGGACAATATAAAATGCAAATACATTCAACAGTATTCCTAGGGACCTCACATGTTAGTCATAGCCATTTTCTCATCAAATGACCCTCATGAACTGTCAAGAGGCCCCACCCCCTCTCAGCGGTCGAAATAACCCTCCAGTGTACAATTCTCTACATCTAATACGGTTGTATTTAGGTTTTGGTTTAAGGAAATGGGGTAGGTTAAGGACGCAAGTTTATACATTTCTTCTTTGCAGTCTTTATTGGAGGACTAGCAGCCCGTCCCAACGTTGTCCGGGTATGAAATAGAATGTGTGTAATGTGTGTATTTGGCAAGGGCAATTTTTTTTTAAATCTCACGGTAGACAACTTTTTTGTTTCATTAGAATAGGGACGGAGAAGGGCCAGCTGCAGCCCTCGTTGATGTTAGCAGGCGCGTGTAATTGGTGTAGTGATCCGCCGCCTGAACCCGGCTACAGCCCTGGTTGATGTTAGCAGGCGCGTGTAATGTCGTTACATGCGCCTGTGAATGAGAGAGTTCAGTGAATGCGAGTAGGAGAGGCTGCAGTAATTGTCCCCGCAGACATGCTCATTTGCGTGTTCCCCGCTTGAGGCCCAGATGCAGGCCTGTTTGATGTTAGCAGGTGCGTGTTCCCCCGCTTGAGGCCCAGCTGCAGCCCTGGTTGATGTTATCAGGCGCGTGTAATTAGTGTACTGATCTGCCGCCTGAGCCCGGCTAGAGCCCTGGTTGATCGTAGCAGGCGCGTCTAATTTCGTTGAATGAGAGAGTTCAGTAACAGCGCGCAGGAGAGGCTGCAGTTATGTTACTTACCAGGCCTCCAGCTGAACGCGTTTGTCATGCCCCCAGCACACGACCACAGCAGACGATGTTCTGTTTAATGTACGACCCACATGGCATGAAGGGCGGAACGTAGCACACGCCCCCAGCGTTTCTCACGCCACCAGCATGCCCCTTGATGCGGCGCAATTGCGTTCACATGGCATGAAGGCCGGACACACGCCCCCAGAGGTTCTCACGCCCCCAGCGTGCCCCTTGATGCTGCGCAGCAACGTAATTGGCGCTTGTATGTACGACTCACATGCCATGAAGGGCGGACACACGCCCCAGCGTTTGTCACGCCCCCAGCACACGCCCACAGCCCACGATGTGATGGCCGTACCACACGCCCACAGCGTTAGTCACGCCCCCCAGCCCACGCCCACAGCACAACGCAGGCACGCCCACAAGGGACTACTTTGCTGGCACGGTTCTTTTACCTTTTAAATGTATATGGTGTGCTACGGTACAATTGTATGTCTTGCACTGTATGATTGTGATGAACACCACTGTTTCTTGAAAAGTTAATAAAAACAATAATAAAAAAATGTATATGGTGGCCGTCTGCATAGCCTATGTCCTTCTGCTGCAACTGCCCTTTCCAACGCTGTATTGGGTGTTGTGATTGGTGCTGTGGTTACTGAGATTACCCGCCTCAAAGGCTTGGGCCTCTCTCTTTATAATATTAGTATGGATTAAGAGGAGGGCAAACAAAACAAGACGAGAGAAAAAAAAGGAGCATTTGCTCATTACATGGGTTCCTTCTGAAAGAAAAATAATCAAGCGTGTCTTGTTGAACACTGTTTTTAGCGGATACTTGTCAGTCCCCAACAACAGTCCTCTTGTATAATCCCTGGTTCTCCTCTCTTAGGATTTGGGGTCCGCGGGAGAAATGTTCCCTCCTGGGACGCGGCGGAAGGTGCACCGGCGAGGGTGACCATCTTCACCAAGGCAACTCTGCCTGCTACAGATAAAGGAAGGGTACCCCAAAAGTCAAAACAAGCCTTTGTGCTGTGTATTGTTCACCCCACGTTGTCTTCTAAAAGGTCTTCAGGGCTATGGTAGATCCGGGTTCCTAAATAAGGCAAACTGGGGGCTTCCCATGGGACAGCCTACCTGACTTGGTGGGGAACAAGCATGACTCGGCCCAATTCACGCGGAGCTCCGCAATTCTTCCCTAAGTCTCCAGCAAGTCCCTTACACCTCGTAGTGCCTCTCCCTAGTTGGCCAGGACCTGGAGCATATCATCTGCGGACAGCGCTATATGCTGCATCTGCTCCTCTACCATCAGGCCCGAATAGAATCTCCTGGATCTTGCATGAGCAGCCAGAGGTTCCACCGCCAGGGCAAACAGAGGAGACAAAGGACACCCCTGCCCCGTCCCTCGAGCCACCTCACAGGCAGCAGAGTTCAAGCCCCCCGTTCTGACCCTGGTGGTGGAAGCACTATATAGCAGCATGGTCCACTTTACAAAGTTGACCCCCAAGCCGAATTCCCATAAAACATTAAAAAGGTAAGGCCATTCAAGGCTATCAAAAGCCTTCTCAAGATCGACCGCAAAAATGCAGGCCTCTTCTTTATTATAGGTGCCAGACTCCAAAATGGGCATGAGTCTGCAAATATTAATTGCCGTATTCCGGGATGGTATAAATCCATCTTTGTCCCTCTGTACCAGCGTTGTCATGTGAGGCAACAGGTGGCCAGCCAATACCTGGCTCAAAATCCAGGTTAAGCATCGCAAGGGGCCTTTAAGAGGGGCGATCCCAAGCAGGCTTGCCCGGTTTGAGGAGAGGGACTTCGATTACTTCTCGGGTGAAAGCAGGGAGGACGCCCTCCTGTAGTGCTCTATTGTACATTGCCACTAGGGACGGAACCAGGGCCTCTACATAGGTCGCATAAAATTCCACTGGCAGTCCATCTGTGCCCGGAGTCTTGTTCCTGGCCATATTATTTATAGCACTCCGCACTTCGCCCGCCTCAATGTCCCTACCAAGATCTTCTGCTTCCTCCGCCTCAAGTTTAGGGAGATCTACTCCTGACAGGAAATCTGCATCTCTGGGGGGCCCTGGGCCCAACCTAATCTGATATAGTGTAGTATAATACTGCAAGAATTGATCATTGATACTGTGTTGGCTATAAACAAAGTCATCGCCCTGGCCTCTCAGTTCTAAGATCGCTGACCCTCTCCGTGCTGGGTTGGCCAACCATGCAAGCAGCGCACCAGACTTGTCACGTTCCGCATGAGTTTTGTCCGTGTAAGCCTTATAGTCGAAACATCGTAATCTCTCGACTTGCAATGCCAGCTCTTCTCGGGCCGTAAGCAGCTCACCCTGTTTGTCCGGCTGTTCGGGGCGCTCCTGCTCTACCTCACGTACCTTCTGTTCCGCCCTTGCTGCGTCCTGTAAAAGCACTTTTCGCACTCCCACCACTTTCACCTATACACCGCCCTCTAATCACCGACTTAAAAGCATCCCACTCAACAAGTAGAGTGGATGCCGTGTTGGAGTTAAACCAGAAATACTCTTCAATCACTGACCCCACAGTGTGACGGAACAATGGGTCTTTTAGTGTGTACGGTCTAAGTCGCCATATGGGGATGGTAGGACGGTCTCGGAGCCAGTGCAATACTACCAGCAGTGGATTATGATCAGACAACGTTCTTGCTAAATATTCGCTATGCACCATCCCCCATGCACGTCCGAAGAACAAAGGATCGAATCTAGCCTAAGATGCAGGTCATGCAGCGACGAGAAGTAAGACTAGTCTCTGTCTGCGGGATGATGCGCCCTCTATCTATCAATCAATCCCCATTGTTGCTGCCATGCTTGCTGCGCCGCCGCCAACCTGTGCACCGGGGCACCTGCGTGTGGGGGAAGGGAATGGTCTAATGAGACGTCGGTTATACGGTTGAAATCTCCCCCTAATAACACAAAGCCTGTCAGCATATGCGCCAGGTTCCCAGACAGACGCGCAAAGAAAGACTTGATCAGTTAGGGGCATATATATTCCCTAGGGTAATCTCTCTCCCATCCAGGCGTCCCGTCACCACAGCATACCTACCCTCCGGGTCTATCAGCTGGCCAGTGCACTGGAATGGGACCCCGGCCCGGATACAAATACAGATTCGGCCTGAGTATCCTGATTCTAAATAGAAGGGATACCAACATACCCTCCGCGTCCATGGGGCACAGTTAGGTCCTTTGACATATACCATGTGATTATTTCCTTACGTAGGTACTAATGTATGCTTAATCTTGCAGCATTATTTATTATTTATTTTCAATAAGCTCACTTGAGCACTATTAGGAGTGGCGAACACAGGGCTGGTCCCTGTGTAGTCCTGAGGAAGAGCTTGGGGAATGCTCGAAACATGTGACAGGAATCTATAGGTACACCTAAACTCATTATTCTTTAGGCACCTTAGTATTCAACCCCGTTTTTAATTTACCCCCATAGGAGCAAGAATAAATCATTTGTAGCTTACTAGGAAGGTAGTTTTAACTCACTTACACATAATCCACTCCACCCCATCACAGTTCACGCACCACACATAGGCTATCACTTAGAGTGCTCCTACATATTTCACAAGGTACAGTACTAACCCAGATAGTAGAGGGCATGGATGGCCCCAATGATGAAGCATGTCACCGTGGGGCAACCCTGGTGAGTGAGGGGACACTAAGAAAAAGAAACATTTTCCTTCTTTTTCTCAAAAAGCACAGCAAAATTCCAACTCCAATGAGTATTGAGAATATCATTACACGAATATAGCTAGGCTCCTGATCTCTGGTCCAGAGTTTTTTTTGTTGTGATTCAGCCATAGCAGTGTCCAGTAATCACTGCCAACGCACCCAACCGCAGGGACCAAACGCACAGCTCAGCGGTCCGGGTCTGCAACTGCCAACTGCACTTCACTGCCCCAATCTGCCCTCTGCCACCATCTTCACCAGTCCTCCTCACCGCACCGTGCAGCCGCCATCTTGGGTGTAGAAATCGAACCGGACGGGGAGGGTGATCGCACCACTCAAGCAATCCTCTGCTGGGCAGACCCTCCAAAAGCGATCCGCCACGACCATCGCTCCAAATTGCTACAGGTTTGCGTAGCCGCTCTAAGGCAGGGTGCTGGTCTCCCGATACCCCAGCTATTGGGATTCTCTGGTACAGCTCAGTCGCCATTTTGGCTCTCTCGCACTGGAGCTCTACCGAGGAGTCAAATTGACTTTTCACCCCTTCAGCATCTCCAACGACCCTGTGCAACAGTCGAGCACCAGGGTTTCCGCATCATGAAAAGCGGTAAGGGCCGCCTCAGTGAGTCAGGATCATTGTTGGGGGCCTTTCAGCTTGGTTGCTGGCTCTGGCAGTAGGTTTCATGACATCACAAATCAACTGTAAACTACAGTTGAGCAGCTATTTCATTTCATTATTGAAGGTGACTGAAGACGTCTCAACTTGGAGATTGACTTTAAACCAAGGATTGCAGGCGCCAATGTATTCTATTGTCATGTATACCATATTTTGTTTGAGTTGGTATTAAGGTAGATTTACCTTGGGGATAATTAATATTTTTTTCGCTCTTTCAAGTAAGCTTTTCCTTTGTGGCATTCACAAAAGGGATTTGCTGCAAAATTCAAGGCCGAACGCTGTGGGTCGCACAAGTTTGGCTGTAGGGTGGAAAATGCAGTCTCTATTTCTGACTACACATACACCAGTTAATGTTGCCATTTACTGCGTAAATACTAAAAGCAAGAGACTTAGAAGAGCAAAGCATATGACTTGGGCTCCCCTCAAGCGCCAATAAACCCTCTAGTACTTGCACACTCCAGAAAAACAAAATATTATTAGTTGATGAAAATGGCATTTAAATGTACTTACGTTCTCCTCTCACCTTTGTTTTTGGAATGTCACTGTGAATCGTTTTTAAGCTCAATTGTCTATTTATGTTGAGAAAAGATACTTAACAGGATTAACTGGCTCAAATTAAGCACTGCCCAACCTAGGTGCAACACCGCCTTCGAGCGTGGGCTGACTGAGCTGAGGCTAAATGCTACTAGTTCATAAAAGGCAAAAAAAAAATGTGTGCCCACAGACTGCACCCCAGCAGACACACATCGTAAAACGAATTTCTCAGTTCCAGGTAGTACTGATGTAACCAGAGGATGCACATTCAGAGCTGTCCATAAGGTCCAAGGGCAGTTAGCTTTAGTGGGACCTAGAGGCAAAAATTAGTTGCAGGCCCTGACCCACAGAAACTGGTTTCAGTCCTGGCTACCCAGCTTGACCAAACTGTGTCACCACATTCAACTACTTTTCCCTCACTGCCATCTTTTACTCCAGCACATATGAGAGCACAAAAAAGACTTTTTGCTTGAATCATTTGTTAGGGCAGAAGGGGTGTGGTTCATTAATCGTAATTGTAATTGTAATGAGATTTCTAGAGCCCGTGGCTGCCCGTGAGCGTCCCAGCGCTAATAGATGCATCAGATGGATTAGGCGAGTGCGGAGCAGATGGTTACGGGAACAGCCAGGTCTTTAGAAGCCTTCGGAAAGGCAGCAGATTGTGTTGGGCACGAAGGTCAAGCGGGAGGGCGTTCCACAATTTGGACGCTTGATAGGAAAAACGCCGGCCTCCGGAGCGAGCTTTCTTGATCCTGGGTATTTAAGTTAAATGAGCGTTCGAGGAACGGAGAGTTCTGGACGTGGTATGCGGGACAACCAGGTCCTTAAGGATTGACGGGGCTTTTCCATGAAGGATTTTGTGGGTGAGGCACAGGGCCTTGAAATGCACCCTTTGCACCCTTTGCACCACGGGCAACCAATGTAATGTTCTAATTGCTGGTTTAGCTGAACAGCGGATCTTGGTGTCAGTAAGAATCCTGGCAGCAGCGTTTTGCACAATCTGTAGCCTGGCTGTGACTTTCTTTGGTGCGCCAAGGTATAGGGCATTTCCGTAGTCCAGTCTGGACAGGATAAGACCCTGTAAGAGAAGCTTTCTTGACTGAAAAGGGAGCAGGGGGAGGGTCTTGCGGGTGGTGCGAAGTAGACCAAGGCAAGTTCCAGCCGTTTTTTTTGCCTGGGTGTTTAGGGTGAGGTTGTGATCTAGCCAAATCCCCAAGCTTTTGATTTCGGCTTTGGGGGTTGGGGGCGGGCCCATGCATGGGGGCCACAGAGACTCTGGGCCGAAATGGGACTGGTTGCCCATCACCATTATCTCTGTTTTGTTGCCGTTGAGTTTTAAGTGGGATGAGTTCATCCAGCTGACTAGGTCCTCCAGGCAGGAGTACAGATCGATGGTGGGATTGTCCAGCCGGCTGAGGGAGACAACCAACTGGGTGTCATCCGCGTAGGTCAGGAGTTTAATACCATACGGGATGACAAGCCTTTCCAGGGGCGACATATACACTTTGAAGAGCGTCGGGCTCAAAGATGAGCCCTGAGGCACTCTGCAACGTATAGGGGTCTCCCTGGAAGTGAAGTCACCCTCCGCCACTTGGAAAAATCGGTTGTGGAGATAGGATTTTAGCCACGACAGGGCTGGCCCTGAGATACCCAGGTCTCTGAGCCGCCGAGCCAAGATGCTGTGGTTAACGGTGTCGAATGCCGCGCTGAGGTCCAGAAGGATCACTGCCACTGATCCTCCTGCGTCGATGATCTTCCTGGCCTCTTCGACAACCGCTACCATCGCTATTTCCGTACCTTGGCCAGGGCGGAATCCTGTCTGTGATGACTTTAACAATTCGTTGTTTTCCAGGTAGTTTGATAGTTGGCTGTTGATGAACTTTTCAGCCATCTTGCTAACGCAAGGGAGGAGGGAAATTGGCCTGAAATTGGCCAGATTACTGGGGTCGAGGTTGGGCTTTTTGATTAAGGCTTTGACTACCGCCTTCTTCCAGCTAGACGGAACCGATCCGCTTTCTATGGAGGAGTTTATCAGATTCACCATTGGTGCAAGAATTGTAGAAGCGACTTGTTTAAGGTGTCTGACTGGTGCTGGATCATGTGGTGACCCACTTTTGAGGGCTTGAAGGATGGGCCTGAGGGTTTCCTCACAGATGGGAGAGAACATATCAAGTTCTATGTTCGGGTTATGGGCCTGCCATGTGTGATAAGTGGGGGGCCCGCAGGAGGAAGAGGGGGGAGATGTTGGCGAATGTTTTGTATTTTTTTATCAAAAAACGTAGCTAACTCATTACAGTGGTTCTCCGAGAGATTATAGGAGCAGGAAGGTTCTGGGGTTTTTAAAAGTTTTTTCACAATTTGGAACGTTTCTCTGGACGAACAGGATGCCTTACTAATTTTTTCATTAAAGAAGGCTGTTTGAGCATTTTTGAGTGCTTTTTTGTAGTTGAGGATGGCCCGTTTGTAGTCGCTTTTGCAGACTGGGTCGAAGTCTTTCCTCCATACTCTTTCCGCTCTCTTGCAGTTTTTCTTGAGGAGGCGCACCTCGTGTGTAAACCACGGGGAGGTGGCTTTTTTCCTAGGTTTTAGATACAATTTTTTAGGAAGAACGGTGTCAAGGGAGTTTTCAATCCAGGACGTGAGCTGCGCATCCGCAGAGTGAGGGTTACTTTCGAACTGTGGCCTGGTATGCTCTAATGCATGTTTCCATCTATCGAGGTCGAGTTTGGCCCACGAGCGGGTGAGTCTACCCCGTGTTTGTATGGGAGGAGAGGTGGTGTGGATCCGCCAGCTGAAAAGGATAAACAGGTGGTCGGTCCAGGGCACTGGGATCGGTGTTCCCACCATGAGGTCTGGAGAATTGCAAAATATAGGGTCGAGCAAGTGTCCAAGATTGTGCGTGGGAAGATTGATTTGTACGTGCAGTTGATGAGCTGCAAGGTCTAGGATCAGGTCAGTGGCCGTGTCATCTTTGCTATTATCAAAATGTACATTGAGGTCTCCTAAAATTAAGAAGTTGGGCCGGGTGCTAGCCAAGGCTACGAAGCATTCCAAGAGTGAATTATGGAACTGCCCCATGGCTCCTGGTGGCCAATAGATGAGAACTCCTGAAAGGGAGTTACAGGGGGAAATTTGGATAGTGAAGTGCGTGTTTTCACAGTCCGTCATAGGGCTGTCAAGAAATCTACATGAGAAGGATTCTTTAAAGATGACGGCTATTCCTCCTCCCCTACCCTTCGGGCTATTCAGATGTTGTATAAGGAAGCCTTGGGGCAGTGCCTGCACGATGTCGGCATCAGAGTCTGGGGCAAGCCATGTTTCTGTAAGAAACAGGATCTCTAGATGGTGCTCTTCTATGAGTAAGTGAATTTCGTGGGCGTGTTTGGGCAGAGACCTACAGTTGATCAGAGCCATTTTTGTGATCGTCTGGGGGTTGTGCTTGTTTGTAGAGGGGGGGAGTTTGAATGGACAATGGGAACAGTTAGTGAGATGAGCCTCGGCTCTAAGCGATTGAGAACATAGGTGTGAGAGAGGCTGATTGAGATGGTATAGGGATTCTCTGGAGTAAGAAAGCCTCGACTGCTCACTAGTGCCTGGCTCCTGGCTCGGTCTGGCGCAGACGGGCTTACCTCTGGCGCACCTCCGGCGCGCCAGCGACGCGCCCGCTGCGCTTCCGAGATAAGCACATGATTTATAGTTGCGGATGACAAATGTAGGGAGGCGTGGCCTCACGAAGGGGGGCGTGGCCTCAAAGAACGCCGGAATGGCGGCAGCGCTGAACTCCGCTGCACAGCCTGACCAGGTGAGACTAATGCCCAGAGTCAAAGTGCCAGGAGGGGGGGTGGGGAGAATAGTACCACAAGAATAAGTGACTCTCAAAGTTTTAAAAATTACACAAAACACAACTCCCGGCTTCCGCCTCAGGAGAACTTACATGCATCAACCGGCGCTTGTATTCAGCGCCTTAAGTATGCTCGCGGTGGGCGTGCCTGAATAAGGGGGCGTGGCCCCACGAAGGGGGGGCGTGGCCTCAAAGAACGCCGGAATGGCGGCAGCGCTGAACTCCGCTGCACAGCCTGACCAGGTGAGACTAATGCCCAGAGTCAAAGTGCCAGGAGGGGGGGTGGGGAGAATAGTACCACAAGAATAAGTGACTCTCAAAGTTTTAAAAATTACACAAAACACAACTCCCGGCTTCCGCCTCAGGAGAACTTACATGCATCAACCGGCGCTTGTATTCAGCGCCTTAAGTATGCTCGGCGGTGGGCGTGGCCTGAATAAGGGGGCGTGGCCTCACGAAGGGGGGCGTGGCCTCAAAGAACGCCGGAATGGAATATTAATTATAAGTACATACTACTCAGCATAGTAATTTAATCGAATGTGCTAAAGTGAAACCATACAAAATACTTTTTTTTTTAATTCAGGGAATCAGCGACAGTTGTAGCAAAGCAGAAGTGGAAAAAAATTACTTGTCTGCCCCCAACCTTCAGACGGTGGTGACCAGTCTCCCTTCCAAACACCAGGTCTCTTTATTTGCACACCTGAAAAAGATTTTTGCTTTCTCACATGAAATATTTTAATCAACCTCACCTGTCTCAGTTATTGAGATTGAACACTAGTCTTCAAGTTCATGAACATAAATCTATTTAGTGACTTAATTTAACATGCCAATTAAAGTTCAACATTGCTGTTAATTAGCAAATTTCTTCCTTACTGAAACCTTAGTAGGAATGTAGAGAGCGGTTCCGTCATAACATTGTTCATTTTCATGGCCCGATCAGTCCTTATGTTCACAGATTTGTTATATTTCTATTAACAATTCTTCATAGCTCACATTTCCAGCATAAGAAGCATTCATTTTTCATTCCATCCCTGGGATGAAAAATTAATGCTTCTTATGCTGGAAATTTGTGATGTAGAGTTGTTAAGGCAAATCTAATGGGATGAAGAATACCCAATACCACAGTTGAAAAATAAATACAGATTGAACTTTGATCGACTTGTGATTTACAGTTATGAACTTGATGCAGTCCCTTCCATAGGGAAACTAGGCTGTGTAATAGGGGACGACCCCCGGTTGGGGAACGCTACTTTATTTTATTAATGGTTTTTCACACTCTAGGATCAGAGAGTGAAACTCTTCTGCACGCCATAAAAAGTACTATTGAACTTAAGTTTGGAATATTGAGGAGTGCATGAAATAAACTGTTACTGAGAACATGACTTCAGAATAGCATCTGATGAAATAACCCATCCTGTCACCTGAGAGGAAGTCTCACAGAGTACCACAACCTCCCAGCAACTCTCGCTTTCTCTGACATGAAAACCACAATCAGCCATTACCTTCTATTATGACTTTACAGGCACTGGACTGCGTGACGGGCTCACACGATCTGCTTCATTGAACTAAAGCGCTAAACAAACAAGTTACTTACCTTCGGTAATGATTTTTCTGGTGGATACAGTTATCTGCCTGTGGATTCCTCACCTTTTGAATTACTCCATGCGCAGCATTCCATAGAAACGTTTCTCCTTAGCTCTCCTATGTTGATGAGTACGTCACAATTCAACAACTCCCCGTGACGTCATCGGAGCCTAAGAAGACCTCGTCAGCATGCTGATATCAGTTCCACCCATTTTGCCCGTGCCTTGGAGACGAACGGGCGAACCAAGCGCATTTTCACAAGTATAGATAGTATACAAAACATAACTAAAACTGGAAATTCTAAATCATAGACATTTCCTAGTGTCAAGAATCCCATTATTTTAATAACCAAATACAAAAACATGCATATCAATTATTTTTCGGTATAATTAGGCAGGCAACGGGGATGCGGTGGGTCAGTGAGGAATCCACAGGCAGATAATGTATCCACCAGAAAAAGCATTACCCAAGGTAACTAACTTGTTCTTCAATGGATACATCTGCCTGTGGATTTCGCACCTTTTGAATTGAATCCTTAAGTAGTCCCGCTCCTGGTGGAGGGTGCCTGCCTACCTATACCAAAAAATCCTGCAGCACATAACATGCAAAATGGCCGTCCCTCCTCACCTCAGAGTACAAGCAATATTGCTTTGCAAAAGTGTGGAGGGAGGCCCGAGTTGCCGCCCTGCAGATGTCTACAACAGGGACACTTCTACCTAATGCCGAAGAAGAAGTCTTAGTTGTGGTATAATGAGCTCGAATACCTTCAGGAGGCTCCTTCATGGCCAAGGTGTAACAGATCTTGATACAGAGGATAATCCACCTGTACAGTATTCTTTTGTGGACAACCTTGCCCTTCATCTTGTCCACATATCCGATGACAAGTTGGTCATTCAACCCGAAGTCCTTAGTCCTGTCCAGGTAGAAGCTGACTATCCTCTTAGGGTCCAGGCGGTGAAGTCTCTTCTCCTCCTTAGAGGGGTGAGGGGGAGGATAGAACATTGGCAAAGGTGGAAAGGAGTGACCACCTTAGACAGGAAAGCAGCTCTGGTCCTAAGAACCATCTTATCCGCATGGAATAAAGTAAATGAAGGCTTGGAACTAAGAGCTTGCAACTCACTCACCCTCCTAGCGGCAGTGATTGCAACCAGAAATATTGTCATAAATGCCAAGAATCTTAAGGGACAACTATGTAAAGGTTCAAAGGGAGAACCTATCAAGAAAGTGAGAACTAAATTTAAACCAAACTGAGGCATGATAAAGGGAGTGGGAGGAAACCTATTAGTAACACCTTTAATGAATCTCATAACTATGGGAGATTTGAACAACGAAGGTAAACCGAGAAAAGCCAACCAGGCAAACAAGTAGCCTTTATAGTAGCTACTGCACAACCTACTTGAGCAAGGGAAAGCGAGGAATTCAGAATATCGGACAAATGGGCCTGCAAAGGATCAATAGATCTCGCCCCACACCACTTAACAAACTTGGCCCACTTACCAGAATAGGCATGTTTGGTAGAGTGTCTCCTGGCCGATAAAATAACATCCACCACATCCAGTGGGAGCGAGAAGAGAGACTTGGGTTGTCCCGTTCAATCTCCAGGCAGGAAGGTGCAGGCCCTGGAGGTGTGGCTATAGAACCTGTCCCTGCGATTGCGCAGAGGAGTTCTGCCCTGAGAGGGAAATGAAGCTGAGGGTGCGATGAAAGGTGAAGGAGGTCTGTGTACCACACCCTTTGCGGCCAATCCTGGGCGATCAATATGACTTGGGCCCTGTCTTGGCAAATCTTCCTCAGAACTCTAGGAATCAAGGGTATGGGAGGAAACGTGTAAAGAAGCTGTGAGCCCCAATCTAACAAATGCGTTACCCAACGGCCCCTGCAAAGGATACTGGAGACTGCAGAATGACGGGCAGTGTATGTTCTCGAGTGGCAAATAGGTCCAACTGAGGGAAACCCCCACATCTTGAAAATGTGATGGACCACCTCTGGAAGGAGGCGCTACTCGTGATCAGCCGAGTACTGCTGACTGAGACTGTCCACACTGACATTCAGCTCTTCGGCCAGATGATTCGCAATCATGCAAATCTGATGGTCCTGAACCCTGGACCAGAGTCAGAGCCTCTCTGCAGAGATTATACGACCCTACTCCTCCTTGCTTGTTGATGTACCACATCGTGGTATTATTGTCCGTCAGAACCTGAACCGACTGACCGCGAAGAAAGGCCTTGACAGACAAACGTATCGCCTGCAATTCCAGAAGATTGATGTGAAATAATCTTTCATCTGGAGATGTCAGTCTTGACCCTGTGCCTCATGGGAACAGTCCGGCTCGCACTGCCAAGCCAGAACTTCCCTGGACTGGAAACAAGCATCCTGGGACCGGTTTCTGGGTGACACCCTTCATCAGCCAGGCTAGCTTGAATCCAGTGGCAAAGTGAGCAAAGGACCCATGTCCTTGACAATAAAACCAAGCATTTACAATGCAATGGTCTCGGCATTATTAAAGGTAGAGCTATTGGCATTGCTTATGACATTTTTTTCTTTTCTTTTTTTTTTTAAACATAAATGGTATAGTCATTTACAATGGCAATAGGTGAGCATTAGAGAGTAGTAGAGATTATTCGCGGGCACAGAGCCACACACACAAAAAGCCACCCACACACACACACACACACAGAGCCACCCACCCACACACAGAGCCCTACCCACACACAGAGCCCTACTCAACTAAACTCATTTAAATTATTTTTCCAAGTTGCTCTTCATATACGCCTGAGGCAAGTGTCTAAAAGTCACACGACAAATGTTCTGATGCGGAGAAACATCACCACTGTCACTGCTCCTTCGCAACGCTCAGTACTTTCCCATTACCATGCATGCACTGCTCACACATTCTATTATTGCATTCTGGGATTTGTAGCCCTAGTGGCTCCATTTCAAAATAACACGTTATCATATATCGTTTCTAAGTGCTGTAATTAATTTGTTAGTAGTATATAGCTTTATGGCACCCAATTTACTTATGTGTACAGACTCAGGAGGTTGGCCCGGCCTTATCAGGAATCAAACTCCTCTGGCCAATAGCGTTTCCCTCAGCAGCGATCACTCAACTCCCCAGGGAAGAAGTTTTCGATGAGGGAAGAAGTTATAAATGGGGAAACAGGTGCAATTGCGCTAGAGTTCAGTGGTCCCCAAATAGGGCTGCTATACACTACCCAAAAGTGTGTGGTGGGGGGGATATTAGCCCGTCTTACGTGTTTACATTTGGACTAATGGATTACGCCACTGTAAAAACCCTGCGCTAGCCTGCACACACATCAGGACTAAAAGGCACAGAAAACAAAGAAACAAACCAGATGAGCAACCGGTGCGTGACCTGGAAAACGCAAGCCCTCTGCTTCCAACTGCTGCCCCTTTTTGTCGAATTTCGTAAAACACCCTATTCTCCAACCCTCTGATTTTAGCCTTGCGATACAAACAGTACATGAGTAGTGCGTAGGTGATCAGGACAGCTGCGAGGAGAAGGAGTTGGAAGGTTACAAGCGAACATGTGTATGAATCATTCAACTTCCACAAAGATTAGTTTGCTTGAACCATAAAATATAATTTAAGGTTTGGTTTCAGTCACCCAAGAGACACGGAAACTATGGTAGCAGATGATACCCTGAGTTTTCTGCACAAACCAGATATTGTTGGACTATGGGTGGGAAACGAACCTGTGAGGAGGGCTGGACATGCTCCCCTGAGGATTGCACCCCGCAGCATGTAGGTCCAACTAGAAAGCAATGCGGCTCAACTAGATAATTAGAGTTGTCAATAGTAACTGCCCATCCTTCCCACAAAATGTGCTGTTTGACAAAAATGTGACGTATGAATGAAAATTTTTAAGGAAAACGCTTCTACTAAATGAAGTAAACTATATATGCCCCCCACCCCACTCACTCCACTGTTGATGTACGGGTTATGTTTCAAGCACCAACCACTGTCAGCACCAGGACAAATAACAGCTAGAAAAGCCCAGAAGCACACATCACACTATTTCCATTACTCTAGTTTGATGGGTGTTTTTAATGCTAAAATGCGACCACCGACACAAGATCACATGTTACAGACTGCAAGACCAGGTCATGGAGCATGTAAATAAACGGGCATGACCATAGATAGGCAGATGTCGAACAACACACGGCAGTCCTATTAACACCAACTACAAAGGTACACAAACACTGTAGAAAGAGGGAAGCTGCAGATGCAAGCACCGGGCAGCGCAAATGCAAGTGACAAGGCTTTGTTGTTTTGTTAACCAGTAGTTGACTGTGAACGGCAGAATCTTCACAAGTGAATACTGAGGCTTTGTGTATTCACGAGGCAAAATGATTTCCAGGCTCAAAACTGTATTTAAGCCAGTGGGGTCACAAAGTCCACCATGAGATTACTGAAACTTGAGGGGTCTGGCAAGGGGCAACACTAGCGCTCAGCGGGAGACCCCGCGGATACAGCCTTCTTTTGGCAAGCAATTTAACAAACAGTTGTAAATAAAGATGCCCGTCACCCCAGCACCAAGCGTCTCTGAAGGGAGCGCTGAGAGAAACCGGTGGCTTCAGTGCCTGGCGAGCTGGGAGCTGCCTGCCGCCGGTCCCGGGGCTCTGGGTATGCTGCGCCTGCCTGGACGGAGAAGGGCTGCGAGCAAAGGGAAGGTGGGGCGAGGAGAGATGAAGGAGAGCTGTGGGCAGAGGGACGAGAGCGGGACAAAGGAGAGCTGCAGGCAGAGGGAAGGGGGGCGAGAGCGGGACAAAGGAGAGCTGTGGCCTCCTAAACTGCTGCAACTATCCTCACAACACTTACCCAAAGGAAACCATACGCCAGACGTTCCCAGAGGGTGCAGTTGGCACCAGGCTGCCTGCCAGGCCTGGGAATATGACCCAATAATAAGTAGGTTAGCTATAGATGAATGCCAATGCTGGATGGATGAACCGGTTTGCCCGGGTGAGTGAATTCCACTTCCCTGGTGCTCTTCCAGGTACAGATCTTGAGGTGTTATGCCAACCGTCACGGAGTAAACCATTTTGCATTTGTTCCATTAAGAGTGCTGACAACCCTCCCCCTGCCCCACCCCTTTTCTAGCACTTAACACTTTGCGGCTGAAGGCACAAAGGACAAACCTGTCGTGCCTGGAAAGGCACCTACAAGGCCCTCTCTCACCTACATCTTCCATCTTGGGTGAGTCCCCATGAGCGTGGAGGCAATGCCACTGCCACGTGGCTAGAGGCCAGAGACTGACTGAAGCGGTCCCAGGTACCGAGGGTTAGCGGGTGCGTCGCACATGCCAGTGCTTTGGGTTGACCCGAGCTAGGAATAGCCGTGGAGATGCAGTCAGTACTTCACACCCAATAGGAGGTTCCGAAATAGAGCCGGCTTCCATGGTGCTCGAGATGAAGGCACCCAAAGTGTGTTTGGTGCGGTGAGCCAGCTTCAGGGATGCTTCTCCACCGCCGCGGGCACAGAGCAGGCGCAATTTATGAATTAACACACTTATTGGCTGCGGGACCAGTGGAAGGCCTACACTGGTCAAAATGGGAGAAGGAAGGAGAAACACTAGGGTCACATGACTGCGGTACAGTGGGGAATGGGGCACTACTAAAGAGGCAGCGACAAACATCCAATGGCCCTGGTACTTGAATAATGTGCTGAATTCTAAGACAATCATATTCATGTTATTAACATTGGAAGGACCCTCACACTGAAGTTCCTCACATTGCCTTCTATCTTTCACAGTCCTCACTCTGTCCTCTACCTTTCGTAGTCCCTCTCACTGTCCTTTACCTTTCTCAGTCCCTAAGCCCATGCCACATAATTCCTATGGTCGTACTAAAAAAGGAAACATACTGGCTGTGCAGCGCACACAGTCTTGTGCCTGATTGCACGAACCATGATACAAACGCGCGAGTGGCATTCACGGGGTGGCTTTGTTGCTTCCTCTGGCCTGGGAGCAGTGTTTAAGAGGCCTTGCAGCTGGGGCCCATCTCCTCCTTGTCGGCAGAACCATTAAGCCTGCTGCGGCAGGGGGTCAGAGCAGAGGCAGCCTTTCATTTCATCTTTATGGCGGGGATGTGTGGAGGAGCTTCAGTGGTAGGGGAACGGAGAGAGCAGGCCTATTTTTACCTGTGCCTCACCGGTGATACAGCCGGTGATACAAATTGGTTGGCATTTGAACTCCGGCTGCATTCTTGATGCTGGGTTGTCTCTGCCGCCTCTGCTGGGAGGCCTCTGTATTTTCTTGCATTCTCTTCGTATGATGAGGAACCAGATGTGCACACCACCTTCTGAAAGCAGGGGCTCTGTCAGTCAGGTGGCGCTGGGGTGACATTGGGGTGCTGTTGTCTCCTGGAGAGTTGGCAATAGGTTTTAATGTCGGCTTAGCAGCATTTGTTAAGTTCTGAGCGCCGGTCCCCTGCAGGGCCGCGTGTAGAGATGAAACGCTTCCCATTAAAACTGCCGCAATGGTGGCCTGTTTAGCATTTACAGAGGTTCATGCAACTAAGCCGAGAGGAAGGAGGCACTTTCATCTCCGAGAGGCGTCTGCTAAATGTTTTGTCTCTTTATCTGCCTGTTTGATAATTGTACGCTCTTTAGTGCCAACAGCTTTCTTTGCAGCTTTTTGAGAGAAGTCATGCTTCAGGGTGCTTGTTGGGTTCTCATTTACCGGAGCCCCTTGTGAATGAACTGCATTGGGAAACAAGGATAACCACACACCCTGCTACGAGAGTGAAAAAAATGGCGGCCGCAAACATCCGAAAATTTCGGATTCGGGGGCGTGTTTTTGGCGTTCTGAGTGACGGATGATGTCACAGTCGAAAGAACGCAAAAAAACACGCCCCCGAATCCGAAAGAGACGGGGCTTGATTGGAATGATGCCCCTCTCATCCAATGGCTGGCCTCCGTTTAGGAAGCCAGCCAATGGAGGAGAGAGGCGGGTTCAAGCCCCCATACTCAAAATCATTAAATCTCCTCCCGGAGCCTGCGCAAGCGCAGCCTTCGGTCCTCGACCTAAAAAAGGTAATTGCAGTGGTACATCTGTATTGAGCAGTGTATACAGTCATGAAATGGATACAAAGTATTCGCCCAGTCTGTTATATGAAGATAAATTGACGCATTCTGGGGTGGTAGTAAATCACTATACAATTCGATTGGGTATTGCAATAAACCATGTCTTATGACCAATCTACAACAGAAGGCGCTGGCCCGTGGGCCGATTGCAGCGCAATCCTGCGCTTTGCAAGCAAAAAAACCCATGTCTATTAATCGGCATGCAACTTTCTGCAATCGCTTTGTGCACCCAGCAACACCAAGAGCAGATTGGCTATGGAAGGCCAGTGATTTCACTCAACATTCGAAAAATTAGTGCCCAGTGATCACATTCTGCGGTATCTCGCAAGCCATATCGATGCATCCTTCTCTTCGGTGTATAATAGACTCTATTAAGGAATTTAAAATGTATGAGATGGTATGTCCCATTCAAGGAGACATGCTGCGTGATCTCACAACAATATCGCCAGGTGGTGTCATTGAGAGCCACCCCAAGTTCATTCTGCCATTACAACCTAGCTATAGTGAAATAATTCCTATGGTAATCCTGTGATATGCTATACATTCTGAAAACTATCTTACTAAGAGAATCCCCACGCAGCAGAAAAGAAAAGGAAGCTAACTCAGGCGGCTCCAACATATCCTCCCCGAGTATCTCACAAAGCCTCACTCTGTGAGAATGAAACTGCGCAGGCGGTGTACAGGCGTGCCCTTTATCCTCAACTTAACTTAATTCCCCTGATAAAGAAACCTGGTATTGACCCACATGATTTGACTAACTATAGGCCGATTTCCCTCCTGCCCTACTTATCCAAAATCTTGGAAGCCCATGTCAATTGTTGCCTGTCAAATTTCATCGAAAACTCTGCAAATTTGGAACCGAATGAGGCAGGTTTTCATCCGTGTCATTCCACAGAGACTGTGATTATTGCAGTTCAAAACACTCTTCGATCCAATGCGGACAAGGATGTCCATCAGGCCCTTGTGCTCCTTGACCTGTCGGCCGCGTTCGACACGGTTGACTATTCCATTCTTGTCAACCGTGTCGAGCAGGCCGGCCTTAGAGGTTCCGCTCTGAGCTGGCTAACCTCTTTCATTGCTGGGGGCACGCAATCAGTGAGACTGGGGACCTTTACGGCTCCCAGAACCCCGTCCACTTGCGGGGTCCCTCAAGGATCTTCTCTGTCCCCTTTATTGTTTAATTTGTACTTGCCTCCATTACTATATTCTTAAAAAAATTACAAAGTCACTATTTTTAATTACGCGGACGATCTTCAACTTGTCTTCCATCTGACCTCCGCAGACTCTGTGACTGAATTTCACAACACCATGGTTCACATTCAGAGGTGGATGAACCTGAACCACCTTAAATTGAACCCGGGCAAGACAGAAGTGATCTTGCCCGGGAAAAGCGAACTCAGTTGGGGCATCAACTTTTGTCCACCTGACTTGGGGGTTCCGTCCATCAAATCCTGTAAGGTCAAGAGCCTAGGGGTGACGCTTAGTGAAGATCTGTCACTCAAAGGTCAGGTTGGGGCGGTGGTATCCTCAAGTTTCTTTCAGCTTAGAAAGATAAAGAAAATAGCTCACCTACTGACATATTCTGCACTTATTCAGGTAATCATTGCTCTTGTCCTGTCCCGACTGGATTTCTCAAACAGTCTTTACTTGGGACTCCCAGCGGGTCAGTTAAAAAGATTACAACTAGTTTAGAACCAGGCGGCCAGACTTATTTGTAAACAACCTAAATGGCAGTCTGTTAGACCTTGCCTACAAAAATTACACTGGCTACCTGTGGCTCAAAGGGTTGAGTTTATGGCAGGCTGCATCATTTTTAAGGCTTTGCAGAGTAAGGGTCCCGAATTCATTAGGAAAATGGTACTCAAATATGCCCCTTCACGTAACCTTCGGTCGGCTCACAAAGATCTGTTAGTTTTTCCTCTGTTTAAGAAGAAATCGCAGGGCGGCAGCTGCTTCCAATATATAGCTGCTACCCTCTGGAACTCCCTACCACTGCCTTTAAGACAATGTGAGGACCTTCTTACTTTCAGATGTTCTCTCAAGACGTGGTTATTCAGGCAGGCTTACCCATAGAGTAGCGTGTTGTGTGTCCTATAGAGCATTTGTGTTGTGTCTTCCACCCCGATAGCGCCATGAAGCCCACGGGCGTACGAGCGCTTAAGAAATAAATATTAAATGTGTAAATGTAAATGTACAGGAATTTATATAGCGCAAATCACCGAGCGGTTTCTAAGCGCTTGCTTAGGGAACCCGTCCTGGTATTCCCCTGTGAGATAACACCGGCAGGGTATCCGCAAGGTGAAAGCCAGGCATCCCGCAGCGAGAGGCCGTTGTGGAGATTAAGCAAGCTTTTTCCCCAGAGTGGCAGAGTTTGAACCCGTGAATCGAGTAGGCACCGGAGCGAGAATTGTCGAGTCCATGGACATTTTAGGACTCAAGACCCCGCCGAGCCGGGAATTTAACCCTGGTCCCGGGCTGACCTCTGCTTCCAGGTCTGCCTCCTCTAACCAGTGAGCCACACTTCTCCACTAACATAACATAACATAACCTCAGTCCACCTGCGATCCCTGCCTTCAGAGAACAGATCCTCAATTTTGGTAATGTTAATTGTCGTCAGGGCATTGACCACTTCCCTTTCTTTGCATGCCGGCAACCAGTGGCAATACTCCACCGGAGACAAGGGTGAGTACAGGGAACCTGCCTGCCTCTTTAACAGATTCTTCCATGCATGGGTTGCAGAAGTAACGGAATCCAAAATACCAGCCCACCTAGATGGAGCATGAAACAGCGACGGGAGAGGAGTGTGCGCCGCCGCAACCCTCTCAGTCTGCAAATGTGGGAGGCCAGCCTGCTTGTGGACCCAGTAGTAAGCATGTGAACTTTGCGCCACATTATAGTATAATTCTAAATCCGGGGCCCATGGAATAAGGTAGTGTGAGTGTCCTCCATTTGATATGCGGTTGATTCACAGCCCAGGTTAGCTTCACTAGTAAGGAACGAATGACCGTGAAAATGTGCGCATGGAGCACTAATCGGAACATATAAGAACAAGAATAAAAATCTTAGGAGCACCACCATTTTCATGAGGGATATGCGACAAAATAGAGACAAGGGCAAGCATATCCAGCATTCCACATCCTCCTCTAGCTTGCTTTGCCATAGTTCCCGCTAAGGACCAACTCAGAATCTGTATGAACTTGCATGCCCAAGTAGCGCACCGGCTCAGAAGTCCACAAGAGGGGGTAATCTAATTCAATAGGCTCCATCGCCGGGGACAATGGGAAAATAGTTGACTTAGTCCAGTTGATTTTAGGGGAGAGGTGTGGCGCCAGGGCGACTGATGCTGGACATTAGGGATCACGGTTCGATCCCCGGCTCCGGGGGCAGGGGTCTGCCCAGCCCCAATGCGACTCTGGGCAATAGCTCGCTTAATCTTCCCAACGGCCCCCAGCGTCTTGAGACCCCTTCGGGGGGGATTCGTGCGCTATACAAGTACTGGATTTATTTATTTATATTAAGGCCTGAGAGCTCCCCTTATCTCACCACCTCATCCAGCGCCGGAGACAAATTGGACACTGTGTCCCTGATATACAGAAGTGTATCATCAGCATAGGACGACACTGAGATTGTATTTAGGAAAGCGGATCCCCGTGGCCATGATATTCCCTTAATGCACATGCCAGGGGCTCCGTCACTAGTGCGTAGGTGATAATGGGCAGCTCTGACGAGTGCCCCTCGAGATCTTGATAGGGGCAGTGACTGTCACCAAGTCTTACACTGGCTGTAGGGGAATTGTATAGGACCGCCACTAACTGTAGGAAAACTTCTCCTACACCCATCCCTCACAACATGTCTGCATGAAGGCCACTCAACAGTGCCGAAGGCCTTTTCTGTATCAAGAAAGACTGCAGCAGCTTTGATCCCCAGCCTGATATGCTGTATCGCTCCAAACACAGTCCTGAGATTGTGTGATATGTTAAGCTCTGGCATGAACCACAATTACTCTGGCCCAACCATGAACGGAACCAGCGGGGCCACCCTATTCGCTAAGATGTTAGCAAATAGCTTGGTGTCAACATTAAGAAGTAACAGAAGCCTGAAAGACTAACTTTCATTAGGGGGTTTACCTGGCTTCAATAATATAACTTATAAGGCTTCTCTCATTGAGGGTGGCATCCTCACAACCTCCCCCATCTCCTCAAACTGTAACTAGGTGCGGAATTAGCAACTCTTTAAACTCCTTATGGAAAGCAACCGTTAGGCCATTCTTGCCAGGGGCGCTTCCGACGTGCATTGCATTTAGCTCAGTGAGTACCTCAATAGAGTCCAGCGTCCTCATTAGGTGCTCCCTGTGTTCATCAATCAACTACGGCATCTGAATGTGTTCTAAATATTCTTGGATTGCCGCCTCATCGGCTGCTGTTCTAGAGTGATACAGGGCAGAGTAGTACTAACTAAACCGATCAGCAGCTGCGGTCTGTGGGTGTGTGTTTGGGGGGTGATTTCGAGGGAAGATGCTGAGGAAAAATTAATTATTTATTCATTTTCCATCCGCATCGTCCCTCAAAATCCCCCGCATGTGACCCCACTGCCCTAATGCCATTACCTGCACGGACCGCGGCTGCCTATCAGCTATTACTGTTGGATCCCTCAGCAGTTCACCACCCGCTGCTCGCAACTCAATCACACAGCCCGATTCCCGCTTATCTTGCAGCAGAGCGGCCAGAACTGAACCCGGCCTCTATTGCTTCCCCATATGTTTTGGCAACAGCATATTTCCCCAAGTGTTTGACCTCGCTGTCAGCGGTTTCGTGATATTCCTCGAATTTATTTTTCAATTCTTCTGCGGCCCGGTTTCACCACCTTCCAAGACTGCTTGCCACAGACCGACCAAGTGAACCTCAAGGCTAGCCAGTCTCCTTCGAATAGAACAGAGGACCCCAGAATGCTTTGCCATGACTATCCTCCTGATGAAGACTTTAAAAGTCTCTCATACAATGGAAAACTGACTAACAGAGCCAATATTCGTTTTTAAAAATCTCTCTATGGCCTCAGCGATCTTAGACTTAAAAACACTGTCCAGCAGAGAGTATGGCGGAAGTCGCCATGTGAAGGGAGCTGTAGTGTACTATATCTATAATAGGCTCTGCGCATTGAAATAATATACACTATAGTTTTGACATAGAACTTAGGTCAGTATGTCTCTATCGAGTACATTAAACTTAATTTTGTGTTCCAGCTTACTCAGAGGTCACTAGAAACTTTCTCGAATCAACAAGAAGGGATTGGTCTCTGACAACCGCATAAACATGACAACTTTGTTTCCCTTAGAGTAGGAACAATATCTTCAGAGTCGTAGAAACAATAGATAACTATTTCACTCAGTCAATTGTGCTTGCTTCGTTTCTACAGAGTTGCATAGAAATAGAGACCGGCGTATCAATAAAACGGGTTTATTGAACAGTCTTCTTTCTCATGCAAGAGATATGAACTGCTACAATCGTAAGACAGAATGTGATATATAATGTGTACAGAGTAAACAGTAATATAAAATAATACTGTAATAGCATGATCTGTAGCTACGACATATATAAAAATACATACATAAATAACACACGCTAAAATAATCAAACTGGTGCTTTAAAATAATCCTACCTCAGTGTACCTAAGTTTAGTACAAGGGAAGAAGTAGGTGCTGTTTTAGTTATAGTTTAGTTTAGCCAAGAATTGCCAAAGGTTTCTTTAGGTTCTAATCCGCTCCATACCGCAAGGGGAGTCAGAAACTGGAGCTAGATTCTTGGCAAGGAGGATGACAGCGTCTGGTCAGTGCGTCAGTTGGGGAGATGACTTCCTTCGGGACTTGCTGTGGCGAGCTGTGTCATGCAAGTAGGTAGCCGAACTGCACCGTGTCTTGCCATAGCAAGTGAAGGTATATTTATACCTTGAAGGTGTTTAGAAATGCCAGTATTGACGTAGAAGTCTGGTATATTACCGTCATCAATGAACCCCTAAAGAATAGATATTAATGCATAATAAATGAGTTCTTGGAGAAATCAAAATCTATGCACGGGGAAGTCCATTAAGCTTAAGAGTCTGGTTTTCCAAGAACTTGTTGTGCCGTACATGAACGGATGTAGGTAGCCATGCCTGCATTTGGGTAGCAAGGACTATGCCTAAATAAGGACTGGATTTCTATGCCTATATAAGGGCAATGTGAATTGTACCCATATAAGGGCATGAATCGGGAAATTCATACGGAATCTAAATCGATACACAACAGAGCAGGTGTTGGACCTGGCCCTTTTGGCAGGTTCACCCCGAAACTTTTTGCTTTTTCCTAGCCTGTTTCTGTGACCTGGTGTTGGTGATTTTAGGCCTCTGCGCACTTTTTCACTGTGGTACAGGGTAAAGTGCGTGAGCTCTCGGTGTGTGTGGTGAGAGTGACCTGCCCTCCCATAGGAATGAATGGAGAATATGTATGCCCATGGTAGTTCCTGATGTGTGGGGAGTGCAGGGTCGAGTTTTGGTATGTGCGAACTCGTGAGATTGAATACTGCACAATGGTATATGCGGCATGATTGTGTCTAGTGTAGAAGTGCCACTTTCAGAAGTTGGCATATTTGTGTAATTTGTGTCTGGCGTGTGATTGGCTGAGGCTGGCTGGTGGGCCTGGCTCCAAGAGTCTGGGAGGGTCTGCCCCGGTGGTGAATGGAGTGTTTAGCATGCTGATGTGAGGGGAGGAGTGAGCCTGGACCTGCTTGTGGATTGACTGTCTGGTCTGAGGGTCCTGAGTGAGGCTGGGTTTTCCCCACACAATGCTGGCTCCACCCCCTGGGGTGCATCTGATGTCCCTAGCCTGGTCAGTTCTAGCTGGTTCTCACACTGCCTGCACCCTTTAGACAAAGGATTTTGGGTATAAAAAGGGTGCTGTGACACTCTAAAAATGTTCTTGTTTCTGACTTGAATCTGCCAGGGGTGTGCTGCTGCTTGGGCCCAGGGGAATCCCTGGGCCCTGCCCAGCCCCTGGATACCTGATGGATTGCTGGAGGACTTCTTCCTGGGGGCCCTTTCTGCCTGGCTTGAGGATGGCTGGGAGACTTCACTTGCCCTAGAAGCCTTGTCCTGTAATGCCCTGCAGCTGCTAGGACCCTCCTTGCTGTGGGGGTCCTTTCTGGGGCATTTTCGCGATTCCTGGGCTCCCCAGCGCCTCGTGGGCGCTTTATCCTGATTCCTGGGCAGAGCGCTGTCATTTTCCCAAGGAGGGAAGCGCTCCTGCCCTTGGTGCCCCCGAGCTTGCAGGTGCCTACCCTGCTTGGCGCCCGATTCGTGTTATGTTTTATTTACGGGTGCCACCCCGTTTATTTAATTATCGGGTGCTCACCCAGTTTCTCCTACTATTTTATCTGGCGAGGGTGCCCACCCCTCTTTCTGCCCCCCTTCGTTTCACCGCCGCGGCCCGAGCCGTTTGGAAAATGGCTGCCGGAGATGCCGCGCTGTGATTGGCGGGCTGCGGGAGGCTCGCCCTGGAAGGCCGCGCTCTGATTGGGCTGTTGCTGAGGGCCTGGCCGCGGAGCCGCGCTCTGATTGGTTGATTCCTCGAAGTGCCGAAGCTTCACGAAGGGCACGCTGTGCGAGCCGCGCTGGGATTGGTCCAGCGCTGGCATCTCGTCCTGAGAGGTGCCACCGCTGGAGAAGTCGTCCATCAAGCCCTGAAGCGCCGCGTGACTGCCCGCCTGCACAGAGGAGCCCCCGGTGAGTGACGCCCGTAGTTGAGTATCCGGGAGGAGGGCGTCGGGGCACATTGCCGTTGCACGCCCCTCCTCTACAGTGTGGAGAGCCTGTTGAGGCTCAGGGGGCAGTTTGGTGATTGAGCCCTGAGAGGCTCAAGCGGCCCCATGTGTTGACGAGCCCCGAGAGGCTCGAGGGGGGCATGTTTGATTTAGAGCCCAGAGAGGCTCCGTGGCATTTGTTTGAGCCCCGTGGCTTGCGGGCATTTTAGCAACCTGAGTCCCCCGAGCGGGACTCCAACGAAGGCAGCATTTTCTTGTGAGCCCTGAGAGGCTCCGGGGGCATTGTTTGTTTTGAGCCCTGCAAGGCTCCAACGTAGGGGCATTATTGTTTAGAGAGCCTGTGTGGCTCAGAGGGGGCTATATATGTTTAGAGGGGCCCGTAGGGGTCCGTGAACCTACACAGAGCCAGCGCGCTCCAACGTGGGGGTGCCATTGTTGACTGAACCTATGTAGCTCCACTGAGGGGACAAGTTGTTTCCTGGAGTGGCCTTATTCTAAAGGGGGCTAGCATGCTCCAATGTGATGGCACAGTGCTGTCCTGAGGGCTAGCGAGAGCCCTCCCGCAGTTTCCCAGCTGCCCAGCAATTAGTGGGCAGCTGCACCGTTTAGGCGCCAAAGGGAAAGAGTCCCTGTGTGGGACAGAGATGGCACAGTGGTGCCAGGCCTGCTACAGCTGCGCAGCACTTAGTGCCAGCTGCAACGTTTAGGCCCTGTTGGTGTTCCCAGGTCCCCAGCAAGTAGTGGGCACCTGCAACGTTTAGGTTTTGCGCCGGTGGTGCACCATTGGCAGCGCGCCCTGACATTCTGGACACAGGGCTCTTTAGTCCCTTTATTAGATGGGGGCTGGTATGTGATTTTATTTAGGCGCAATGTGATTATCTATGTGATGGTAATTGCCTAAGGTGAGTTTTGCGCTATTGAGTTATGTTCTGGCACCTCTGAATGTTTTATGCATCATGTGCCTTCCTTGTTATTACACCGCTGAATGTGTATTTGATGCATCATGTGTTTTTGCGCTATTGAGTTATGTTCTGGCACCTCTGAAGGTTTTATGCATCATGTGCCTTCCTTGTTATTACACCGCTGAATGTGTTTTTATGCATCATGTGTTTACCTTTTCCCTACACCTCTGAATGTTGTGATGCATCATGTGTAATGTGTTCTTGCTGATACCCCTAAATGTATTTTATTCTTAGGTGGTTGTTCTTTCCAGTACAGGTGGTCCTAGTGAGGTCCTGGTCCCCTGCGTGACATTCTCCTAAGGTGGTTAGGGTTGCGTAGGTGGTACTTACCTGTTACCAGTAGTTACTGGTTGTGTGCTATACTTGCTAATTTGTGCTACAGTGATTTTATATCCTTTTATTCTAATTTCTGACAGTATTTCTATTTCTAAAAGTATTGATCCTGACAGTGGCCCATGTGGCCTTGTCTTGTGAATAATCCCTTGTGAATATTGCCCGTGCCAGTTGGCACAATGTACATGTGTGATTTCTATCTGATGTGATTTTGACAATACAGAAGTTATTTTTATATAACCTTGTGTGGAGTTCCTTTTGTGGTGTGCCTAGGATGTTGTTGTGTGCTGGCGCAAATGCTTTACACATTGCCTCCGAGTTTAGCCTTACTGCTCGTGCCAAGCTACCAAGGGGGTGAGCAGGGGTTATTTTGGCGTGTGACTCCCTTGCCCTGACTAGAATGGTGGTTTCTGCCTGGCTTTGGCGTCAGCCTTAGCCTACCAGAAATAGCCAGTTCTAACAGCAGGCCTCTTCTGCGTGTTCTCAAGGTCCGGCATTATTGGAGAATGGTCGGAAAAGGAGTGGCAGAGAATTAAGCAAGTGTGAATCTAGGGATACAGAGCTCTAGAGACAAACCAATAATTGATTCTGGTGTGGAGATAATGCAGGGCTGAGTAATGAGTAAACCCCCCTCCGCCGAAGAGCGTGTCCTCCAGACATCCAGCAACTCTAATTGGGTTGCAGCATCACAAATAGCTCTGGCCGCAGCCAAGGGGCACTCTGCAGGCCCCCGGAATGTCCAATGTAGAATCCAGCACGCAGTTAAGACGTCTCCCCTCTCAAACGTCCAAGCAAATCATGGTAAAATTGCGGATTGTCGTAGTTAAGTCTGTAAATATTTACTATAAGCAGGTATACTCCGCGCCCTCGGCATCTAGAAATTACATACCTGCCCCCTGGGTCCACCTCAAGTACCTCCAACTTAAACCTCAAAGATTAACCCAGGTGAGCACCCCCCTGGCGTGTGTAGTGAACCCTGCCGCATGAAAGGGACCATGTAATCGCCTACGCATGAGTATTTTACTGTCTATGGGCAAATGTGTCACCTGCAGAAGAGCAATATCAATCTTGTGTCGAGTAAGATAAGCTACCACTTTTCGCAGCTTTCTTGAATCATTAAGGACCCTGATGTTCCATGTTAAAAAGCGCACTCTAGTGCCCTGGCCCTGCACCATTCAGAGCTAAAATAACTAGGTCTATATCAGTTCTGCTGCTCCTTCCCTCTCTCAGGAAGGATGCATTGTTCGAGAGATATGTAGGTACCACATACAAACTGCTATAAAAAAACACAATATGCCCCATGCCCCCTGCCCCCCCTCGCGCTATGCAATCCCCAACTTGGCATAGTCACCCTCCCGCCCCATATTCAAAGATGCTCCAACAAAGATTACAGCATCAAAAAAAGAAAAATTCTGGCATGACGCCATACTGTGGGTAACACACAGGGGTGGATGTTACCAGCTCACCGCTCAGATTCCCATAAGCTCAGAAGTAAGACGTAGCCATCAGAACACAATTTATACATCCAGAGAGTTGCAAATAACTGAACCCAAAAGAAGATGAGTTAGTCCCCCGCCTGCCATCTGAAAGGACTCCGGGCTAGGTCGAAGAGAACCAGTAGAGAGTAATGGTGTGCATAATGTCACAATGTCTGTCCCAAACAGTACTGACCTCAGCATTGAACAAACATGTAGAGTCGACCACTCATGCTCCAGGCATCCATGATCCACCTCTAGTGCACCTCGAACAACAAACCCTTTGCAACATGCCTATTCAAATAAATGAAAGAGAACTAAGGTACAACAATATCAGTCTTGTACCTCCAGGTCACCGCTAGTCCCCCAGCAATCTCCTTCGTATCTCTTTTCCGCTCGTCAAGTTTTGATGTACTCCTAGAGGGCCTTCTGTAGGAACTTGGGGTCCATGAATATCCTTGATTTGCCATTCATGATGACCCTCAATCTGGCAGGGTACTGCATTGCATAGTCCAAGCTGTGCTCCAGCAGTCGACGTTTCCAAGGAACAAACTGTCCCCTCACCTCCTGCACCTTCACGGTAAAGTCAGGGAAAAGTGAGAGAGAAGGGCCTCAAACTGAAGGTCCTGTATCTCTCTAGCTCGCCTCAATGCGGCATCCCTGTCCCTATAGTTTAATAATTTAGCAATCACAGGATGCGGGGGAGTGCCCGGCGGGGGCCTGGAACCGAGGGTGCAATGGGCGTGCTCTAACACAAACATGGCAGAAAATGTGTCACGACCCAGGAGTGTCACCAAGAGCTGCTCAACAAGCACCTCCATATTGCCCATAGCTGTAGATTCAGGAATTCCTGTGATGCGGATATTACATCTCCTCGATCTAGCCTCCAAATCTTCCACCTTGTCCTGCAGAACACTTAGGAGCCTCACCATCTGTTTCTGGGTGTTGTCTGTCTACATCTGGGCATCCTCTACCTTGGACACCTGCCTCTCCACCATATCCAGGCGCTCAGTGTGCTTATCAATTCCCTCGGACATGCGGTCCATCCGATAGGCCAGAGAGTCAATTTGGCATCAATGGTAGACCAGCTTTTCTGCATTGCTATCAAAATTTGGCAGATGTCCCTTTTAGACTCCTCAACAGTTTCATTCTACCTTGTCAGCGCCTTCCTCCTTATGTCTTGACTTGCGCTGCTCAAACTGCAGCTTACCTGTGATTTATTCACCTTTCCCATGGTCTCGGAGATCAGGTTGCACCACAGCTGCCGCAAACTTCAGTCTTGCAATTCTCAGTGCTCGTAAGCAAGGAGCCCCAGATCGATCCATTCCACACTCTAGCTCAAACCACAGGGCAAGGCAGGATTCCTCTATATAGACTGGGCTGGTGGGTGGTGACACAGCAGGAGTTCAAGCAGGAAAATAAGGGGGGGTAGGCCAACCCACAGGCCGCAAGGAGAGCACAGCAGTTTATAGCGGGCCAAATAATGGATATGGGTACTCCCAGGCGATCCTCTGGTATCGGGCGTCAGTAAATTCCCCTTATCCAGCAGCGCAGTCCAAATATGACCCTTAACTGCTCGCTAGTAGACAATGTACGCACTCAACATACCAAGGTCCTCACCTCACGACTCGCTGCCAAGCCAGGGGTGCCAGTACTACAGGGCTCTCACCGCTGCCCCTTCAAGCACGGTAGGCGACACAGCTGGGCTCCGGCAGATAATACCCCACAGTCGTCACCCTGGTTGCTCGCAGCAGTGTTCTCGACCGGGGCAAGGCTGCGCCACCCCACTGGGACGAACGCCCATTACTCACCCAGCTGCCAATGTACTGGTCTCAAATCTTACCGCTGTCTGCTGGCTGGGCAGGGAACTCATCCCACTCTCTCATGGGGGCAAGGTTCCGGCCCCAGGACTCAAGGCCGCCGCCCACGATCCAGGCAAGGCCGCACCGCCTCACTTGGGCTGGCTGCCGAGGAGTCGGGCCCTGCTCGCTCCACAACCCGCCGATGGGGTCAGGGGCACACTCCTCACTCCGGTGGGGGTCAGACCAGGCCTCAGGAACCAAGGCCGCAGCAATCTCCATTGCCCACCTCCACCAATAATAAGCCGGCCTGCAGGTTTGCACTAAGCCCCTCGCAGCCACACCCCAACACGTACATCAGTAATCCAGACAAAAACAAGGGCACACCAACGGATAGCGCTTCTCAGGTGCTCTATAGGGCGGCAGCGAGCATATAGTTTAATGTTCGGATGAAGCAGGATTCCTTATGGATAGTTTCGATGGCTAACCGAGCAAACCTAGGTAGTGCCCATCTTGAGAGTCAGTAGTAAAAAGTTACAGGAGTGTGGCCCCATATACCAGATCTGGACTGGGTAAGGAAGGTGCAACAAAAGAACAATGACCCAACAGGTAATAGTATTTAGTCAGTTAATTATGCATGCATACAGCATTACTGGCACGGAAATAAGGAGAACACTCGTTGAATTGATTTAAGATTGTCAATCATCTTATATTTGTAAAACATGAGTAATTGGTCGGACATATACAGTTTAAGGCAGCACTGCATAAAACAAATTTGTGACAACCATAATGCACTTGGTGCTCAAAAACGTGTCTGTGGTGAACGTGGCAACGCAAGTGAAAGAGTGAACAGCATGGACGGCGCACAGAAAACAAGGTGTAAATAATGTACAGTGGGTGGCTCAAGTATTGTAACAAAGTGATATCACAGAATACAGAATTTTTTCAATTGGTATTGAGCCACATTTGAGAGGTACGCCTGTGTAATACGCTGTTAAGTCGACGGCGTTTCGATCCTCAATTAGTTGGGATCGTCATCAGGACTAGGTTGTCTGAATAAGGGCGTGCTGCAAGGGAAAAGGGAAACAATTCAGGGGGGGGCGTAGGGAAAGGAAGCAGGTTAAGGGAAGCACTGGCTTAAGGTGTGGGTAATTACCTGAGATGGGGACATTTTTCGTATAAACAGAGCAGAAGTCATCTGAGAATGGACGCCAGGCCAAGCCAGTGCTTCCCTTAACCTGCTTCCTTTCCCTACACCCCCCCTGAATTGTTTCCCTTTTCCCTTGCAGCACGCCCTTATTCAGACAACCTAGTCCTGATGACGATCCCAACTAATTGAGGATCGAAACGCCGTCGACTTAACAGCGTATTAACAGGCGTACCTCTCAAATGTGGCTCAATACCAATTGAAAAAATTCTGTATTCTGTGTTATCACTTTGTCACAAACCTTGAGCAACCCACTGTACATTATTTGCACCTTGTTCTCTGTGCGCCGTCCATTCTGTTCACTCTTTCACTTGCGTAGCCACGTTCACCACACACGTTTTTGAGCACCAAGTGCATTATGGTTGTCACAAATTTGTTTTATGCAGTGCTGCCTTAAACTGTATATGTCCGACCATGAACTCATGTTTTACAAATATAAGATGATTGACAATCTTAAATCAATTCAACGAGTGTTCTCCTTATTTCCGTGCCAGTAATGCTGTATGCATGCATAATTAACTGACTAAATACTATTACCTGTTGGGACATTGTTCTTTTGTTGCATCTTGAGTGTCAGGCAAGCTACGCCCCCGCTTCTTTTTATGCTTCCTCGATGACTTCGAGGTATGCAGAGTCAGTGACTTGGACTTGGACTGGGGCCTCGACTGTCTTCGACCTCTTTTCTGCTTTTTTGCCTTAGCCATAAACAGCTTGGCCTCCCTCTCCTTTAAAGCCTTGGATTTCATGCGCCTGCATGCCGAACAATTCCCTACATCGTGGTCGGATGAGACACCACAAACAATCTTCATGGGCGTCAGTAATAGACATCTAACCCTCACATTACCTGCATGCCTTGAATCCGGACTTCCTCTGGGTAGTCTTGATCGCTGCTACAAAGACCCGAAGACTTGCAACAAAGAAACTCCCAGTTATGGAGAACCTTGGAAAAAAACGTTGCGCGTTGATTGCGCGGAAAAAAAGGGAACTGACGTCAGCATTCAGACGAGGTCTTCGAATGGCTCAGATGACATCACGCGGAGTCATGTGCGGAGCCGCTCCATTGTGACGTCGTCATTGACGTGGGAGAGGTCCTCATTGACATGGGTGAGCTAAGGAGAAAGTTTACCGTGGATTGCTGCACACCGGGTAATTCAAAAGGTGAGGAATCCACAGGCACATGTATCCAGCAGAATGTAGCATATTCTTAGTTGCTTGGCCACAATGAAAAACTAGGATATTGTGTTGTATGTATAGGAGCCCTTCTCCAAAGTAGTCCTTAGTTTTCTCTTAGAGCGAGGTCCACCAGTGGGTGGAGACAATACCCAATCACATTCACCAGAGATTATTCCATGTAATAATATGAGGAGGGATTTGCTTTGTTTAACATTGGTGGATGACCAAGTAAAGTTCATTAGCACTTGAATGGCGTGTAAATTGGTCTTTTCCCATTATGTCATTGCTTTGGTATATACCCGTAATTGCTGTGTGGACAGTTACCGTTCAATATTCTCCACTCAGGGCAATAACACTTCCTTGTGACATTTGCTCCTGTAGGCCTTAATGGCCCACTCATTCACTAAGTCCATGCTATCAAGAACCAGGTTTCCTGCAGAGATTTATATGCATTCATTTCAACAAGCTGGGCATCAGTATTAAAAAAATGTGCTCAAAGAATGCTTTGTGATATTCCGTGTTATTGTAAAGGTGACTTTTTAAAAATTCAATCACAACAAGCTGTGGGACAGACTAGTTGGTGTAAAACCAGCTTTGGATAGTTCCGATAGCTAGTGGGAACGGGAAAAATGTGCCTTGATTGCGTTTGCCATTAGGTAGTCATAGGTAGGTCTGCTTTTCCATAGAAAGAGCGATTTTTGGTTTGCTAATAACTTTGGCCCTGTTTGAGAAAATCTTCACAGAACTTTCCAATAAATACTACCATCCACCTCCGCTCCTTCCTAGAGAGTTTCAGGGTGATAGGTCAAGCCAGGGTCGAGAATAAATGGGGATCCCAAAAGTAAAATCCTCATGCATTTTCCATAGACTTCTTTCAACAAGGCAGCAACAAAAACTGCTAAATGGAATTGCACCATATTTAGCAGGAAGCTAGATCTTGGTCCACAGATTGTGCTTTTTGTGATTTGGTCAGTGGCGGTTTTACCATTAGGGCGTTTGGGCGTTGCCCCACCTATAATTATCAGGCAATTTATTCGAGCGGCGCGTTAATAAAAGTTTTATAAATTAACGCGCCGCTCGAATAAATTGCCCGATAATTATTGCCCTGCGGCCGTGGTGTGTGTCATGGACATGGACAGTATGCACTGTCTGACACTGGGTGGCGCTGGACTGACTCTGTGCCGGCACAGTGCGCACTCACTGCACATGTGGTGTTTGCCCGGCAGGGTTTCTCCAGCTAGCAAACTATGTGGTTTTTAAAAAACCAACAGATTAGGGGTTTGCCTGCCTAATGCAACGTACCCCAGTGCTGAAAAAAAGAACGACGTTTTTTTAAGGCTCAGCCCAATCCTGATGCTACTCTCTTTAGAGAGCAGCTCTCCTCTAAAGAGAGCAGCATCAGGATTGGCTACTACTGTGTCTCCGCAAGTTGGCAGCCATCAGTCTAGGCGCCAACGGGACCCCAGAGCAGAGATGGTGGGGACCCGGTCAAGTGAAGACAAGGTAAGTTTTTTATTTTATTTATCCCCACCCCCCTGGCCCCCACTGTGAGCGAGCCGTGACTGGCAGGGGGGAGCAGGTAGGATTTATCCTGAGGAAGGCAGCACCTCATGTCACGAGTGAAGGTTAATGAAGGAGCGAGGGCCCACATACCCCGGCGGGACAGGAGGCTGAGCAGAGCCAGAAGAGCGAAGCACTGGACCGTCCCGCTGCTGCTTTGAGGTGAGAGCGGCTATAGGCCCCGGGGTTGTGAAGTGAGCTCGGCAACACCTTACGAGCAATCACAAACGAGCCCAGTGGCATCCAAGATAGCACATTTATACGTGCCAGTTTAAAAAAAAGTTTTTTTCTCGTTATGTTTATGTGCTAAGTTAGGGGTGCAGGTATTGCTTCTTCTGCACGAAGCGCCTGGAAATGTTTCAGGTTAGTGTGCACTACAATGGCTACTGACATGCTATTTATTAGTTATTAATCGCTTTCTTTGCGAAGATGTTTACCTCCCCCCACTGTGACCCCCTGCCCCCAGTCCATTGCTGTAGGTCGCCGGCCCCTTTTTAGCGAAGCTGCTGTTATTGTTACCCCCAAAATTCATCCAAATAACGGTAAACCCCGAGGAAGCAGCTGCCTGCCAGGGAATGTGCAGATCTGAGGCCAGCCTGCAGTGCTGAACTGGTTTGTTTTATACTGCTGTTGTGCGAGCCAGACCCTTGGTGCTTGGAAGCGGTCAGGCAGCTTGCACACGCAGATGAACGCATGTTCTGCAAGAATGGCTGGAGGCCATATCACTGGAGCATAAAGTGAAAAATCGGTGGGTTGAGGGCTGGGTGCGGCTACGTTCGTAACTTATTATTTCGCCTTTCATCTTCAGACACATCTATGGAATTAGTGAATAACGACTATTTTGTTGACCCTCAGAGGCACGTTGTGTTTAATTAATGATAGCAATAGCAGAGATATTCATACAAACTGCTCTCCTGTTGTTGGTATTGACCAATGGCATAGCGCCTAATGCCTTTTATCTTCTTTACATTGAAGCACTGCTACGATGTGTGCACCTTTCTGAACGGCCTGGCCTGCTTTAAACATTCACAGGACTCAACGTGATTTCGGTGGAGTTTTACTAAAACTATGGCCACCTTCTCCTGCTTGTGTCTCCTACGAAATGAAGGCAGCTGTCTGATTTAAAATCGAGATGACACCACAGTGTCAACCTGGAAGGTGACTGTCGCAGCAGGTAAAAAGCGCCAGTGCACTTTAGTCACACAGCACCAAATTGTCACCAACTTCATGGTGCTATCTCGTAGTGAGGTGCTAAATGCTAATCTCTCAGGAAGACATTTCTCAATTCCTACTCTGCTAAAGTTACTGCATCACAGCAGGTTATGTGATCAGTTATGTCATCGCGAATGAGTTCATTTGTGTTGTGAACTAAGCCAGCGATTCTGCTGATAATTGTGCATTTGAGGTCATGAGTGAACCGATTACTGGTGTTATTGATAAATCAGCAGGTGATGTCATACTTGGGTCAGTCAACAGAGTTGCTGACAATTTAAATGGTTTGGTGAGAGGATGTGGTGTAATGGCCAGAGCTGCGGACTTTGACCTTATGGACCTTAGGGAACCATGTTCGAGTCTCGCCGCTGGCTCAACAACCTGTGATTCTGGGTAAATCACTTAATCTCCCTGTGCCTACCAAAAATGAATGTGTCCTTGTGTAATGAAACTGGTGCTCTTGTAAAGCACTGCAATACCTTCCGGTCGAGTTTGCTCTAAATAAAAAGTGCATCAAAAAAATATGATCCATATCAGTCTCAATCGTAAAGCGAGAAACAAGTGCTAACAGTAGACATTCATCTGAGGTATGACATAACAACGGGTCCTCCTAACTTAATATTGATACTAAAAACATAGATTGATTAACAAACCATGAATGGTAAAAACGTTAAGGCAGTGCATGTCAGCGATTTAGTTCCTCTCTTATTTCACATGCTTTACTTAATCTTGCATTTCCCAAAACCTAGCTATTTTATAATGTTGTTATGTTGTTTATCTGTATTTTATTCTGGGCATATTTTGAGCCATGCCAGGTGGTTATGAAGGGCTTTGATTGAGAGCTCTGGTGATGAGGCTGAAGACAAGGCAAAGTGTTTGAAGTGGGCTGGCCTTTCTCCAGTGCACACAGAACAATATTTATGTATACCAGATGAAACCGGAATTCTGTGGAAATGTGTGATTGGGGTACACAGATGTCAAACTTTTTACAAGGCAAGAAGAAATACATTGCCTAAATGTGAGTGCAGTGTATGTTTGGAAGCAATGACGGGCAATCACAAAATTAATTTGCTTTAAAATACTCCATTGGCATTCTTTTTTGGTATTTTTTCTCAGGAGGGTGACACACCCAGGACCCCACATTTGTCCTTTAAACTTGCTTGTGTTGCTTGCTATATAAAAGTCATACCCAACTTTTACGCCCCACTACTTTCACATGTCACCAGCTGCCACTGGATTTGGTGTAAATCTGTTCAGTAGTTTTTGAAAAATTAAGGGACAAAAATAATTGTATATTTGGACAGTTAGGTCCTAGAGAGTCTCAACTCTTGCAGGAGCACCAATATAAAAATAGAGCATTCCTAATGCCCAAGGGAGCTTTTCCTTTGGGCCATCTCGCTCCAGATGGAGTCAGACTCCTGCGGGAGCAAGTGCTCTGATTGGCTAGCAACATAAGAAAAATGTTGCTGACAGCCATTATGGGACTCGGGGACTTAGTTCCCCTGTCCTGAAGTAAAAACATAATATATAAGGGGGCAAGGTAAGGATACCCTGACCCTTCTAGGTCCCATGGGGTACCTAGAGGAACCCCCCAGGGCCCCAAATAACAAACCATCAAAAAATGCTGCAACCCAGCAAGATTCTCGCGGGATAGGAATAAAAAATGAAAGCTGGGCTGCATTTACTAAATGTATGCCCTGACACTGTGCTTATAATGGGGGGGTGGCCCCTTTCCCCAAGCTTGTAGAGGCCCCCGGGGCCCAAAATGGTGTACATGGGCTGGGGGGGGGTAGGTGCACGGCCCCGTTCCCTGAGCCATTAACAACCCCAGGGAGCCCACCCCAGGGAGTTAGGGTTTTTGGAAACCTGTGTTTATTCTAACATGGCAGGAGCATTTTTTTATTTCCACCAATCGGGAGCAAACCCAAAGTCGGCTCCCAGCAGGCAGGAGTTTTAAAAATGCTCCCTTTCACTGGGAGCAGACTTTTGATCTGTTTCCCTGCCAAAAGTGATGCACCAAAGGGAGCAACATTAGTAGTTGCTTCCTGCGAGGGGCCCCCAACAAGAGTATGATGGGTGTCCTGGGTGGGCACCGGGGCGCCCACCTTTAAGTTTGAGGGCCCCGGGATTAAAATAGTCCTGCGGAGGGGGGGATACACCCCCCTCCCCCCGGATATGTTGCTGTCCCCAGGGACAAAATTGGCTATGGGAGGGGCCATGCTTGCCTTCCTCCCCTTGATTTAGTAGTCAGCATGGGGTCCCAGGACCAACCAAGGTTCAGGGAGGGGGGCCAAGTGTGCCCTCCCCCTTATTTAAATAATTGACCCCAGGGGATGTGGACCACGGGCCGATAACGGTCCCTCCCCTTTATTTTTAGAAATGGCGCTGGGGGATGGGGTTCCAGGGCCTAACAAGGCTACAGCCCTGGAGGATGGGATCCCTAGGGCCTAAAGAGGCTTGGAGAGGGGCAGCATTGCCCCACTTCCCGTTTAACTTTTATGTACGGCCCTGGTGAATGGGGGTCCCCAGGGATTAAAGAGGCTCAAGGAGGGTTTGCCCTGTGGCCCCCCCTCTTATAAAAAAAAAAGAATGCCCTGGGTTATGTGGTCCCCAGGGCCTGGCCCCATGCCAACTCCTGACGCGCCCGTCCAAAGGTCGTGCACAGTGTGGAGTTTGCTGCATGCAGGAGAGGTAGTCTGCAGAACGGCACTGTGGGCAACCCCCCAAAATTGGCTATGGGAGGGGCCATGCTTGCCTTCCTCCCCTTGATTTAGTAGTCAGCATGGGGTCCCAGGACCAACCAAGGTTCAGGGAGGGGGGCCAAGTGTGCCCTCCCCCTTATTTAAATAATTGACCCCAGGGGATGTGGACCACGGGCCGATAACGGTCCCTCCCCTTTATTTTTAGAAATGGCGCTGGGGGATGGGGTTCCAGGGCCTAACAAGGCTACAGCCCTGGAGGATGGGATCCCTAGGGCCTAAAGAGGCTTGGAGAGGGGCAGCATTGCCCCACTTCCCGTTTAACTTTTATGTACGGCCCTGTTGAATGGGGGTCCCCAGGGATTAAAGAGGCTCAAGGAGGGTTTGCCCTGTGGCCCCCCCTCTTATAAAAAAAAAAGAATGCCCTGGGTTATGTGGTCCCCAGGGCCTGGCCCCATGCCAACTCCTGACGCGCCAGTCCAAAGGTCGTGCACAGTGTGGAGTTTGCTGCATGCAGGAGAGGTAGTCTGCAGAACGGCACTGTGGGCAACCCCATTCCCCCTAACCCCCCCCCCCCCTGCATTGCACGCCTGAAACCCCTGCGACGTGTGGGATTGGCTACCTTTACAAGGGTTGGCCACAGGGTCTGGCCTCAGCGTGGGGTTTTGGCTTCACAGGGGGGGTTGGATGTGCGGTCAGGCCTGAAGCCAACTCCTGCAATGGACGTCCAGTGGCTGTGCATGGCAGGGGTTGCATTTTCTCATGGTAATAACATATTACCTTTAAGTTCAAATACACACAGAAATAACTCATAGAAATTCACTGAAAAAAAACCAAATGTGAAACTAACATTATAGTTAGGTGAATTAATCAGTGAAAATATTTCGAACAAAAAAAAACACACGTTTTAGTTAGCAGAGGTAACTAGTGAGCTATGCACTGCTTATTACCTCACATATGACATCACTCATGACATGTTCTATGACCTATCAAATGACATCATTGATGGCTAAGGACTTAAGAAATTTGAAATTGGAGTCTAAAACTTATTTACTGACCCTTCTGAAATTTTCAGTTTTACACTTTGCTTCTTCTTGTGTATGTACTTTATTGACCTGGCATTTCACTTTTGACTGGCTCCCTCCCCGCCACAACAAGGTGTTGTGGACTCCTAGGGGTCCGTGGACCGCTGATTAAGAACCGCAAACTTAGAACATACTTTGTGTGGTTGACCTGGAGGTTTTTTCTAATGGGTCTTTTAAATGCATAAAAGGCTAGTTAATCTTTACAAAGTAGTTATTTTGTACGCATTATTATTTGGTTCAAAATGTGTTTTCAAAAATATTTGAACATGTAAAATATCTACATTACCATTTAGGCAATAGCTCAGCAGGTGAGTAGTGCCAGATATAAACTCATTAATATTTTGTGATTTAAAACATTTAGAAGGGTTGTCCACATAAAAAGCATGCATGCTACATGAGTAACTACTTCCACATATTCGCTATGTCATCTGATCTGCTAAAGGTATCTTCGGTTGCAAAATGTGTTTGGGAAACGACTTCACTCTTATTGTCCATGTCATCTCTAGGGACGTCGAGTGGAGAGAGCGTTGTCCAGCAGCAAGAGGAACCAGAATGGAGAAATGACCTTTGATGCCCTCGACATGCCTTCTACAGACACATGAATGGGACCAGTCTTTGTCGTGTGTACGTCTGTAGCCTCTTCTTCGCTCCTCTTCCTTCATCCTTCTATGCTCCATACAAGGACCATCTCTCCATTTACCTGTGCACATGGACTTTACTTAAAGTTGACATGGAAATGGCCTAAAGACATGCAAGATCTGATGGTAGAGGTTCCCTTCTACCCCGCACACGTGTTTGTATAGTAGTAGTCTTCCTTTTATTCATGTTCCTCAGTGTCCTCCCACGTGCTCTTGGTGTGAAATCGCAAAATGGTACGTTGTCGAAGCAAGCGGCATCCTGAATCATTTTAATCGTTTACCAGTCAGATAAACTCAACCAATCCTAGAAGTGCCTTGTAAAATCGAGAAAGAAAATGGAATCTATGCAGCTAATTACGAAACACTAAAGACAATCAACAGTGGTTTTCACACCCGGTTTAAGTACTTGGCCTAAAGTCACTTGATTAAACCAGCAGCATCTCAAAATTCTGACACTGGTTCTTCAGCTGCTCATTTGTTATGCCCCATTGCAGTGAAGTTTGTGAAGAGGCAATGAAGGTTTGAGTGCAGGTTTCAGGACCATGTCTCCTTTTGTAGCAGCCCAACTTAATCTGATCTCAAGTTCTGGGGTGCCAAGATCCTGATCTCAGACAGCCCCGATTCTTTTCTGCAGAGAAGTCTTTGAGATTTGCTTGACCTCCTTTTCATTTTGAGTGCAAATCTTACAGAACCCCTCCAACTTGTTCCGCAGCGTGCCCCTCTCCTGCCTAGATGTTTAGAATGTTCTTTCTTTTGCCAGAGTCATTCATACTCACTTTGTAGGTGTCATTAAGTACATGGAGTCTATACTCATGAACATGGGTCTTCGTTAACTAACTTGGATGTGGTGCTGAGCAAAGACATCTACATGTCTGGCTTTTGTGTCCTGCTGACTGCCCCAGCGGAGTGTGTATGGGGGACTGTGCCCATAAGATGCCTGATTAGTACTTCAATCATTCCAAAAAGTGTGAACTTTAATCCAAATGCTGGTGGCTTTCCTACTGTTTTAGTAGTGCAGAGAGGGCAGTCCTGTTTTTTGCTAAATGTTCTCATCTGGGATTTATTGCATGGATTGGATGGTAGTGCCCTAAATTGTGAACCCTCGTGCCTTTTTAGCTCTTGTTGCATACTAGTACATTTCAAACTAACACTTGTTTGCAACAAATGTTGATGCATCAATTCCCCATCCTAGGAAATAATATGCACTTAATCAGAAATAACACCTGTTGCTCTAGTCTATTTAACTTGGCTGACACCAGTTTATTGAAAATATCATAAAAGGAGAATTCCTTTGAGTGTTCCTTAGAGTAATCAGACTGTCTACATACAAGGTCACTTACTGTGTCCAGCTCTAGTGCCTTTTGAGTCAAATATGGAAATGCCCGGTCTCCTTGTTTTACTGATGGCATTCATTGTGTGTTGAGACTTCTTCAGTAGACTGAATAGCTGAAATGCGTGACATCATGACCTCAACTTACTCAACTGAGTTGCTCTTTAACTATAGAGGAAATTGAGCAGAAAATGTTCACCACAAATTTGGTACGACTGTGCAGGTCGTACCAGATGGTATAAGAACATTAAACTACTTGTCCTTTTGGTGTAAACATTTGCTAGCAAATTTCTGACCTGTATTGTAAGATTGTTTACTTGTTATCCTAGAAACTAGACTTGCCGTATATTTCTGATAGGTCCTCCTGGCACCGAGTAGCAAGCTTTTGATGACTATGAGCTGTGTATGTGGTAGGTTGTGTTTACTTAAATCATCATTCTGTATTCCTAACAAAAAATAGTGGCTGGACCCTTACGCTACCATGTGATAATAAATGTGTGTCTGGTTAATGATCTCCTTTCTGTTCCTTGCATGCCCTTTAACCAGTAACATGCACAACCTATATTCTCAACTACTCCTTTAGAGGGCATGAGAACGTGTGTAAATATTATTCACGCCGAGCGTTTTCAGTGCTAACCTTGTAAACGCCCTTGGCATGCCATACAACATCGTGTCTTGCTGCTGTTCTTCCATTGCACTTAAATAATGCACTTTCATTTCATTTTATGTAGAGACTTGCCTACTTCACAATGTTTGCAACGGACTGCTCATAAAGCTGAGAATTGCAAATTAATATTTCCCCCAGAAACACATTCAGAAAAGTGATCCAGTGTGTTGTCGTATGCAGTCTGTGTTGTGAATAGTTTTGAAATGCGCACTGCTACATTCTAATCTGTTAGGGAGGTGCTCTCAGTTACTTAATTGCTGGACATGAAAGTTTAGGGAGTTAAATGTGTGTTTAATCTGACCCCTGCTGGCCAGAATAGCGAATGGCGAATGCTCTTATTATTATCTACTTCTCCTAAACGTGCAACCCAAAGCTGCCGTGAATGCTGGACTGACCTATGAATGTTTCAGAGCCATTTCGCCTACTGTAAACCCTTCTATCATGTTGTTAACTGAGCCAGGATTGCCGTAGCCGAATTACCAGGCGCCCAGAGACCCCGCATTGAAACAGCAAATTCTAACCTGTCATTCTTGAACACATACCTTTATTTTTATATCTATTTTAATGACTAATTTATTTTACATGAAGTCATTTTAGAGGAAATCGTTTGTGTTTGACATCCCAGAGCCTGTTTTATCAATTGCCTGGTAAACGTGCTGCCTTTGTTTACATGTGGTTTTTCTAGTCTTTTATCCATGAATGGACTTTAGATTCTAACCCATTTGCAACTAAGTCTTGAATCATATTTCTCTTATGCCCTTGACAAACTCTTATTTGATGTTTCATTGTACTGTAGTAGGGCTGAACTAATTTGCTCCGTAACAATTTATAATTGTTGCTTTTGGAGTACTTTATGCGCGAATATGGATTGTTTGTATTATAAATACAAAATAAAGTTTATTTCTGCAAACGTGTTTATTTAAAATTATTATTTTGCCGGTAATGGTAAAAGAGAAAAAAATGTTATCTTTTATCATCCCAATGTAAAGTGTCCAATTTAAAACTGTTATATAGACTATATATCGACAGTTGCATTTAGGAAACTCAAAAGGCAGTAAAGGGCTAAAACGGACGACACAGAAAGCAAACTTAGATGAACCTCTCCCAGACGTGCGAGTGCCCCCCTCCGCCCATGGCCTCCTTTATGCACCTTAGCCAACCCTTCCCCATAACTGGTAATAAGATCCAGAGACTGAACTGGTGCATAACGGCCGCAGTTTATTTGAAAGCATGAAACATAAACATCACATTTCATGGTCATCTATACATTCCATGATTTCTGCACTGCATCACATCTATACACTGACGCATTGCTCTTTACACTCCTTGTAGCACTGCCGCACAGCTCCGTGTGTGACGGCCTCCCAGCTTTGCTGTCTAGCGCTTGCGGCCTCCAGGCTAACCTTACTACCGCCAATTTGTGTGGATGGCCGTCTGGCCGGACACGGGCAGCAAGTGCCGTGTCCGGCTGCTGCTGACCCCATGCGGGCCCCTCACCTGCTCCTTCAGTGCCCCTGCTGTAAGGAATACCAAGGACACTTAGGCTAGCTGCCTTGTCTGTCTATTTTTGTGCTGAATCAGCTTGCCCTTTCCCATTCTGCAGCTGCAATGCCCGCTCTTTGGTGTGGGTGGGTGGTCCAACTTCTGGCGGTCAAGAATAAGGCTTTTTCCTTGACCTCGCCCCTTCCTAACCACTCTTTCACCTTGCCAAGACCTTTGGCTGATTGGTGGGTTCAAACCCTGCCAGCCAATCGCCAGCCCCCTCCTTGTTGCCCTGCTCTTTTGCGGGCATTTCTTTGTCCCCGTGAGGCACCGCCCTCGGCAGATGTACCTCCCCAGCCTTATGTTGTCCAGCTTCGCCTCCCTGGCCAGCGCCATATGTATATTTATGAAATAGAAATGTCCTCAGGGACCTTAATTCCTGTAAGTACTAGATTTCCATGTCCAAATCCTTCAAGGGTGTTGTGGTGAGTTTACTCTAGGATTTATAGGTGGGATGAATGTTTCTCCCTCCAGCAACCCTTCTCCCCTCCATCGGTAAGTGTGCCTTTCTTTCCTGTTTATTCTTGCATGTCTCCACCCCCTTCGCGACTCACACTATCATCAGTGGCAGCTGCCACCAACAAAGGCTGTTGGGAGGGGGATCGTGCGGGGGGAGGGGGTGTTAGTAATATATTTTTATATTTTCATTCTTAAAGAACTCACCTGAAACCACCGGCCGCCTCCAATGCCACGCCTCCTATCTCCTTTCTGGTCCCAGTAGCCCCTGGGACAGGCGCCCATCCAATCCCGTGCAGCTCTCATGCTATGAGAACAGTGCAGGGATTGGCATAAGCGGGCTGGAAAGACGCTCCGCTCAGACCAGGGAGTTTGTGGGGTTTCTGCAGCCTGGATGGTCAATGCAGCCGGGTTGGAGAAACCGAAGTGCGCATTTGTGTTTGGCTGGCCTGAGACGGCCAGCCAAACACATGTACGCAATTAGGGAGTGCACCTAGCACTCCTCCTTCCCTCTCCCATGCCTCGGCCCCACCCCTGCCTACATCATTGGCTCAGAGCCGGCAAATAACATAAAATGATGCTAGAACATTGTTTTATTTTTCATTTGAGGGCCCCGAGTCAAGCAGTGGAGCGATGATCCTCCGCAATTATGGAGGAGCCGCCAATGCCTATCGTCTCCCGCAGCTAATAATTAAGTCCCGAGAGACACAGCATCTTGGCTTACCATTTGCTGGAAGGAGAAAAAAACTAAAGGAAGATGCGTGAAAGGAGGACTCAAATGAAGACTAGAATTTGGAGTAAAGAAGATCACCAAGTAATCTCTACACTATCTTCTTGTCTGTCTTCCTCAAAGCCCTTATATATGTGGTGATGTAACAAAGCCTCATGAACTGAGAACACTAAACCAATACACAACTCCGGATGCAGTACTTATCTCATATTGATTGGCCTGCATCTATAACAGAGAACCCGATTTCAACACTTGAGAACCAAAAAACACAGAACCCAATGCATCCAAACTATGGTACCGGCCTGAATGGATACTGTACAGATTTCACAGAGAGGAACCCTACTATTTTCAGCCTACGAGGCAGCCATGACCCTTGTGGATAGTCATTGAATTCTGCTGGGATTTTCCTGGCCTAATGCCACATAAGCTTTTGAAATAGCAAGCCAAACTCTTTCACACAAGTATCAGTCAAAGTTGTTTTGTCTTCAAAATACTGCACAAAGCATCAAAGGGGCGGATACCATTTATCCTCTTCTGATAGTTTTACTGGACCCTATGAACATCCATGAATGGAGAGAACACTTTTTGTACAAGTACCACAATTTGTGGATTTTCTAATCCTGGTGCTTGAAATTATTTGTAAATAATTGTAATCTTTTGTTCAGGGGAGGAGAGTGTTAATTTATTAAACCAAATAAAATACAGGTATTTAAGAACAAAGTGTATTGTGAAAATATCAAGTTGATGTTTGGGGCCAGTATGGTTGCATTACCATAAATTATTTAAAGCTGATATTTTTATGATAATTCGATCTCACTTAACACTGGACACTTATCATAATGGCTATTAGTTCACTAGTCATGTAGAGTCAATGTATTTACATGGCATAAAGTATCCCTGGCCGAACAAGTAAGGATATTGTAAGCCACCCAGGAGTTCTATAGCCATATAGAAAACTAGGCTGAAGGCATAGTTCTTTTGTTGTATGGTTCCTACCAATTAAGTAGGACAGTATATCTGGACAACCTGAACTTCAGAAACAACAGGTGAAGCTTCACCACCAGACAAAGAATCTAAACTCCTTGACGCTTCTGGCAAGAGAACTGCGGCACAAGCAGCTAACATCTGACGCATTGCCAACACTCAAGCCTTGCTGGCAAGATATGACAGGGCACATTACGACAAACTAGAGTCCCTAATGCAGCACCTACCAGTCGAATACAAAAACAGGGCTAATGAACTCATACAGGTAGGTAAAAATATCACTAATACTTCCATCCGTTGTGCCCTAGACGCTGCAGATACTGCCTCAAGGGCAATCAATACCAGCACTTTACAACGCAGACATGCCTGGCTACGTATTTCAGGTTTTAAACCTGAGGTGCAAAACTCTATACTTAATCAGCCATTTGATGAAACACGTTTATTTGGCCCAAATGTTGATGTGCCTCTGGAAAAAATGAAAAAAGACACCGACACTGCAAAATCGATGGGAGCCTTGCAGCAGCAAGCTCCCAGACGTTCTTTTCGTCGCTCATCGTACAGAGGCAACACAAGAGGCTACTCCTCAGAAAGTACCCCCTCCTCCTACAAGACCCCTGGCCAATCCACATTCACCAAGGGCTACCAGAGAGGGGGTTACAGGGGTAACAACAACAAGGGCAGAGGCAAAAATAACACCTCCCGCTCTGCCTCCACCCCTACCCAATGAATTTCCTCCCCTTCCCCCCCAACATTCCACTCCTGTGGGGGAAGAATCCAACAGTTCCTGCCTGCATGGATCAACATCACATCAGACAGGTGGGTGCAACAAATTATTCACTCTGTTTACTGTCTAGAATTAACATCTACCCCCCCAAACAGCGTCCAATGTCACAAGAACATCTGTCACTGTTAAAGCGAGAAGTGGTATCTCTGCTAGAAAAAAGTGCAATAGAACTAGTTCCTCTGCACCAGCAAAACAAGGGGGTTTACTCTCTATATTTTCTAATCCCAAAGAAGGACGGCTCTCTAAGGCCTATTCTAGACCTCAGACCGCTAGACCTATATATACAGTCAGACCATTTTCTCATGGTCACACTCCAGCAAGTCCTTTCTCTCTTGACACAAAACGACTTCCTGGCTACTCTAGACCTCAAGGACGCATACTTCCACATTCCCATTCACAAAGCTCACAGGAAGTATCTCAGGTTTGTAATAGACGGGCAGCACTACCAGTTCAAAGTACTCCCATTCGGAGTCACAACAGCACCAAGGGTCTTCACCAAGGGCTTGGTAGTGGTGGCATCGCATCTACGAAGACAGCACATCCATGTCTTCCCGTACCTCGACGACTGGCTCATAAAAGCCAGCTCACACAATCAATGCGTAAAACACACTCATACCACAATCCACCTGCTCCACGACTTGGGGTTCACAATAAACCCCACCAAGTCCCACACCAAGTCTCATCTACAGCCATCCAAAGTACAACAGTACCTAGGTGCCACAATAAACACCTCACCAGCGCTAGCTTATCCCACCCCAGCAAGGATAGCCAGCATGCAAACTCTCCTAGCACAGTTTCAGCTACAACACTCGCTCCCAGCATGTTCATGCAACTCATAGGGACGAAGGCCTCTTGCATCTCCATAGTGCCCCATGCAAGACTTCAAATGCGTCCGCTACAAGAGTGTTTATCACGTCAATGGAACCAGACTTAAGGTCACTTAACAGACCTAGTGTTGGTAGATGGTCGAACTCATCGCTCTCTGCAGTGGTGGAACACCAAGAACCTTTCCAAGGGACGACCGTTCCTATAGCCAGTTCCCCAAATAATCCTGACTGCGGACGCTTTCCTGCTGGGGAGCCCACCTACCGCAACACACCATGCAAGGCAGGTGGACACTGCAACAAAAGTTACTCCACATCAATCATCTGGAGTTACTAGCAGTATTCCTAGCACTAAAAGCTTCCCAGAAGCAAGTAGCAAACAAAGCTGTGTTAGTCTGCACGGACAACATGACAGCAATGTATTACATGCAGAAGCAAGGAGGCACGCACTCCCTGCAACTATCTCAACTAGCACAAGAAATATGGAGGTGGGCCATGCCTCAGAACATATTCCTTCTAGCCCAACATGTCCCAGGAGTACAAAATACTATAGCGGATCTGTTAAGTCGTCAAACACAACAGACCCACGAGTGGGAACTTCACACACAAGTTCTTCAGCCATTCTTTCAGATGTGGGGCAACCTCAGATAGACCTCTTTGCCACCCACGAAAACGCAAAATGCCCAAGCTTCGCCGCCAGATATCCACCCCCACTGTCCAAAGGCAATGCGATATGGATGAATTGGTCAAACGGTATGTTACCTTTATAACGCAACTTTTACAACGCACTACCATTACAACGAAACTTTTACAACGCAAAAACTATTACAACGCATGTATTTACAACGCATGTTTTTACAACGTAGGTACCTTTACAATGCATACCATTACAACGTAAGTATTGGTAAGTATATAATTATAATTAAAATGTTATATGTTTGGGTTTTATTAAGGGGTATTTTTAGGGTTCAGGGTCAGTTTTGGGTTTTTGGGTAAAAGGGTATTTTTAGGGTTCAGGGTCAGTTTTGGGTTTTTGAGTAAAGGGGTATTTTTAGGGTTCAGGGTCAGTTTTGGGTTTTTGGGTAAAGGGGTATTTTTAGGGTTCAGGGTCAGTTTTGGGTTTTTGGGTAAAGGGGTATTTTTAGGGTTCAGGGTCAGTTTTAAGTTTTTGGGTAAAGGGGTATTTTTAGGGTTTAGGGTCAGTTTTAGGTTTTTGGGTAAAGGGGTATTTTTAGGGTTCAGGGTCAGTTTTGGGTTTTTGGGTAAAGGGGTATTTTTGGGGTTCAGGGTCAGTTTTGGGTTTTTGGGTAAAGGGGTATTTTTAGGGTTCAGGGTCAGTTTTAGGTTTTTGGGTAAAGGGGTATTTTTAGGGTTCAGGGTCAGTTTTGGGTTTTTGGGTAAAGGGGTATTTTTAGGGTTCAGGGTCAGTTTTGGGTTTTTGGGTAAAGGGGTATTTTTAGAGTTTAGGGTCAGTTTTAGGTTTTTGGGTAAAGGGGTATTTTTAGGGTTCAGGGTCAGTTTTGGGTTTTTGGGTAAAGGGGTATTTTTAGGGTTCAGGGTCAGTTTTGGGTTTTTGGGTAAAGGGGTACAGGGTAAAAATAAAGTTAAATTAAATTAAATTAATTAAATTAAATTACATTACATTAAATTATATTAATTTCAATTAATTTATAATAAAAAAATTAATATATACTTACCAATACTTACGTTGTAATGGTATGCGTTGTAAAAACATGCCTTGTAAATACATGCGTTGTAATAGTATTTGCGTTGTAAAAATTTCGTTGTAAAGGTATGCGTTGTAAAAGTATGCGTTATAACGTCATACATCCGGTCAAACAGATTTGCGTACGCTTTTCCACCTCTACCACTCATGCTACTAGTAGTACGCAAACTACAGCAGCATTCTCTGATCCTAGTTGCTCCAACGTGGGCCAGACAACCGTGGTACACCACACTGCTACAACTGTCTGTGGTACCACAATAAAAACTGCACCTGTCTCCACACCTCTTAACACAGAACCGTGGAGAAATCAGACACCCGGACTCAGCTCAGCTCAACCTTGCGATCTGGCTCCTGAAGTCCTAGAATTTGGATATCTGAACCTTCCTCCAGACTGCATGAATGTCATTAAAGAAGCTAGACGTCCTACCACTAGGGCATGTTATGCAGCCAAGTGGAAACGATTTGTAATCTGTTGTCATAGCGACATTAATCCCTATTCAACACATCATAGGTTACTTACTGCATCTTCAAAGATGTAACTTAGCCTATACGTCTATTAGACTACATCTTGCAATAGCAGCATATCTGCAAAACAGACAACATCTTTCTCCGTTCAGAGTACCTGCCATTAAAGCCTTTATGGAAGGCCTTAAAAGAATAATTCCTCCCAGAGTACCACCTTCACCTGTATGGAATTTAAACGTCGTTCTCGCACGGCTAATGGGGCCTCCCTTCGAACCCCTGCACAAATGTGAATTACAATTTTTAGCCTGGATGGTTGCGTTCCTAGTAGCTATTACCTCCCTGCGCAGAGTTAGTGAACTACAAGCACTAACCATTCAAGAACCCATTTTGCAAATGCATCAAAATAAGGTTGTTCTGTGTACCAATCCCAAATCCCTGCCTGAAGTCATTTCCATTCCATCTCAATCAATCTGTGGAACTACCCGTTTTCTTCTCTCAACCACAGTCAGTAGCAGAAAGAGCTCTTCACACTTTAGATGTCAAAAGAGCGTTGCTATACTACATAGAAAGAACATAACCCCTTCGTAAGACAAAACAACTTTTTGTGTCTTTCTCACCACCACACAAGGGCAATCCCATTTCAAAATCGTGGAATAGCTAGATGGATTGTCAAATGTATACTGATTTGCTAGCACAAAGCTAAACGTACGCCATCTGTTCCTCCTAAAGCCCACTCTACCAGAAAGATAGGGGCTTCAATGGCATTTTTAGGGAACATTCCCCTAGATGACATCTACAAAGCAGCCACATGGGCTACAACGCACACATTCACAAAACACTATTGTGTAGATGTGCAAGCAAAACAACAAGCTAGTGTGGGCCAGGCTGTTCTCAAAACATTATTCCAAACTACTGCAACAGATAGGGGTGTTTGCCGCTAAGAGTGGGTACTGCTATATAATCTATGCATAGGGTACAATCTGCAGCTAATATGCCTCGAACGGAAAATGCTACTTACCAGTATGCATCTGTTCTTGGCATGTAGAGCTGCAGAGTTGTACACGGCCACCCGCCTCCCCGGCTACCCTTGTCTGTTCCAGTATTATCTTAATTAGATACAAATTACACGGGCATCCTTCCTGTACTTGCAAAGCTCCATCATTTCCCTATTGGCGAAAAACAATCTGGGGATGGAGCCGATGCCCATGCACAATGTGGTCCTAAGGAGGAGTCGCCTATCTCGTGACTTCCAAAGAACTTTTCAGGACAACAACAAACTACAAACATCCGGGCCCAACACTAGGTGGCGATCTATGCATAGTGTACAATTCTGCAGCTCTACATGCTAAGAACAGATGCATACTGGTAAGTAGCATTTTCCTATCCTTGCATAAAAATTGTGAGCTGTGATTATTAGGAAGATGAAACAAAACACTGTATCCAGCATTACAAGATCGGTGAAAAAGATGAAAATTCAACCATGATAACGTTACTATGTGATTATACTTCTATCTAATACTACCTATACTATTGACAGAATTGTAGGAGTACCCTCTGCTAGATATGTTGGGATAGCCTAACTCCCCCCTTACCTGGGTATAATGTGCGTGGAAGCTGGTATGATGGAGGGCAGGCTACAATCCTTTGCATGATAGAGGTGAGAGTCAGTGGGGCTGCATCTTAGTGTATCGCCTTCCAGGACGATCCCAGCAGAAGTGCTCCTCTGCAAAATGTAGCACAGAGGCTGTTTATATAATAAAAGCACTGTTCTGATCGCACTGTGCCAAAGGTGTAGAGCTGAGGCAGTGATGTGTCTAGAGGCCTAGAGCTGTCTCCAACCAGACAATGTAAATGCAAGGGCATCGTGTTTTATTTGCCTAGTCTTGGACAGGGCGTACAATAACATGATAGTATTACTAAGAAATAAACTGCATGTATAATAACTTCTCAGTATATTAATACCTGGTGTCTTGCTCTTTTATATTTATTGCAGGCAGGAAGAATAAATCCGAAATTAAACACAAAAACAGTAGTTTTTTACAGCAGTTATCTGGATCAGTTGAGATCAGTTTCATGTTTGCAATATTAACAAAAATGGTATGCTGAAACATGCAGACATTTTATCAAAACTATACTGACCTGTAGCTTGGAAAAAATATACATGTTTACGTGAATATCTTCTTTCTGTTTAAAGCTTACATTTTAGAAAAACATATCAGAAGAAGGAAAATGCATTTCTGTTTTGCTTGTTTAATCAACAGCTGTAATTGTACTGCTTGACCTGCCTTTCCCCCTGGCAGCGGGCTCTGGCCTGTAATATGGAAATTAGAGACTGGCTTTTATATCACTCAATCAGGGGTTTATAAAGCGTGCTACTCATCTGTGAGGGTCTCAAGGCACCAGGCGGAGGGGGCACTGCGGCTCCGGATCAGTTGAAAAGCCAGGTCTTGAGGTCCTTCCTGAACGAGTGCAGGGTCGGGGAGTGTCTGATGTTAACAGGGAGTTACGACCAACTAGAAAAGTTAATGGAACACCTACCAGATCAATACAAGGATCAGGCAGCAGAGCTCCTACAAGAAGGCAAATTAATATCTAATGCCTCAATTAAATGTGCACTAGATGTAGCTGACACAGCTTCCAGAGCAGTTAACACGAGTGTTATTCTCAGACGTCATGCATGGTTACGCATTTCAGGTTTCAAACCAGAAGTACAACCTACCATCCTAAACCAGCCCTTCAATCAGAACCAGCTGTTCGGGCCGGAAGTAGATAATACACTGGAAAAGATGAAAAAGGACACAGACACTGCTAAGTCTATGGGTGCATTACAATCCACCCAAACTAGAGGTTCTTTTCGCCACTCCTCTTATAGAGGAGGCTCCAAGCAAACCGGCGCAGATACCACATCTTTTAAAACACACACACAAACCTCCTCTAATAAAGGCTACTTTAGAGGAGGATACAGAGGCAATAACAACAAGGGAAGAGGTAGAGGTAATAACAACAACCGCTCCTCTTCCACTCCCAAACAGTGACTTCCCACTGCCTCCCCTACAGCATTGCACTCCTGTGGGGGGCAGACTATCACAGTTCCTACCTGTCTGGAATTCCATCACAACAGACAAGTGGGTAAGACAAATTATCCAACATGGCTACTGCCTAGAACTCACAGCAACCCCCCCAAACATACCACCCAGGTAGCGTCCAATGTCCACAGAACACATAACTCTGCTTCAACAGGAAGTTCTAGCACTCCTAGAAAAAGATGCTATTCAAGTAGTTCCTCTACAAGAACAAGGAACAGGAGTCTACTCACTGTACTTCTTAATCCCCAAAAAGGACGGGACACTGAGACCAATTCTCGACCTCAGGCCCTTCAACCATTATATACAATCAGATCATTTTCACATGATCACGTTACAACAAGTACTCCCATTGCTAGAACAGGGAGATTTTCTGTCAACACTAGACCTAAAGGACGCCTACTTTCATGTGCCTATACATCCTGCGCGCAGGAAGTATCTAAGATTTGTCATACAAGGACAACACTATTAGTTCAAAGTCCTTCCATTCGGGGTCACAACAGCACCAAGAGTGTTTACAAAGTGCTTAGCAGTAGTAGCAGCACATCTCAGAAGACAACAGATACATGTCTTCTCTTACCTAGACGACTGGCTCATAAAGGCGAGATCGTTCAACCAGTGTGTACAACACACAAAACAAATCATTCAAACATTACACGACTTAGGGTTTACAATAAACTACACCAAGTCGCACCTAGAGCCTTCGCACGTTCTCCAATATCTAGGAGCTACCATAAACACATCAGTAGCTCTAGTGTAACCCAGTCAAGCCAGGATTCAAAGCATTCAGAATTTAGTTTCCCTTTTTCAATGACAACACTCTCTTCAAGCCAGAGTGTTCATGAAACTAATAGGCATGATGGCGTCTTGCATCTTCATAGTCCCTCACGCAAGACTGCAAATGTGCCCACTACAAGAATATCTAGCACAACAGTGGAATAAGGCTCAAGGTCAGTTCACAGACCTGGTGTTGGTAGACAGCCGTACATATCGCTCTCTCCAATGGTGGAACACCAAAAACTTGACAAAGGGACGGCCGTTCCTAGACCCTATTCCACAAATAGTGCTCACGACAGATGCATCCCTCACAGGATGGGGAGCCCATCTCTTGCATTATACCACACAGGGCCAATGGAACAATCAACAGAAACAGTTGCACATCAACCATTTAGAGCTGCTAGCAAATTTCTTAGCACTCAAAACCTTTCAAGTACAAAACAAGGCTGTTCAGATCCGGACGGACAATATGACAGCCATGTACTAGAATGTAATAGTACAAAAACAGGGGGGGACGCACTCTCTGCAACTGTCCCAACTTGCACAGACCATTTGGAGATGGGCCATCTTTCAAAACATACACCTGACAGTGGAACACCTTCCAGGAATTCACACTCCGATAGCAGATCTGTTGAGTCGTCAGTCACAACAGATTCACGAATGGGAGCTGCACCCACACGTTTTCCAACCATTCTTCCAAAGGTGGGGGCATCCACAGATAGATCTGTTTGCCATCCACAAAAATGCGCAATGCCCAAGCTTCGCCGCCAGATTTCCACACCCACAATCGGAAGGAAATGCGATCTGGATGAACTCGTCAGGCAGATTTACGTACGCTTTTCCGCCTCTCCCACTCATTCCACTAGTAGTACACAAGCTCAGACAACAGTCTCTCAAACTGATACTAGTGGCCCCCACATGGGCACATCAGCCATGGTTCACCACACTGCTGGATCTCTCGCTGGTTCCACATCAAAAATTACTGCTCACGCCATCCCTGTTAACACAGAACCATGGAGAAATAAGACACCCAGACCCAAACCAACTGAATTTGGCGATCTGGCTGCTGAGGTCTTAGAGTTCGGTTACTTAAACTTACCACAAGACTGTATGAACATAATCAAAGAAGCTAGAAGACCCACTACCAGAGCATGTTACGCGGCGAAGTGGAAAATATTTGCAATATACTGTAACAATAATAACATTGATCCACTGGATGTTTCCATCCAAAATATCATCTGCTACCTTCTACACCTACAAAGGTCCAAATTGGCTTATTTTTCCATATGCCTGCATTTAGCAGCAATTGCAGCCTATTTACAAAATAGACAGCATCTATCTCTCTTTAGAGTACCTGCAATTAAAGCATTTATGGAAGGATTAGAAAAAATAATCCCACCTAGGTTACCACCTGCACCAGTATGGAACCTTATGGTCCTTACAAGACTTATGGGTCCCCCTTTTGAGCCTTTACACAAGTGTGAACTGCAATTCCTAACATGGAAAACTGCATCCCTTGTTGCCATCACCTCTCTCAGAACAGTGAGTGAAATACAAGCATTCACAATAGAAGAACCATTTTTTCAAATACATCCTAACAAAGTGGTTCTTAGACCCAATCCAAAATTCCTGCCAAAAGTCATTACTCCTTTTCACCTCAACCAATCAGTAGAGTTGCCAGTGTTTTTTCAAAAACCGGACTCTGTTGCAGAAAGAGCTCTACACACCTTAGATGTTAGAAGAGCTCTACTATACTACACAGACAGGACAAAATCCTTCAGAAAAACAAAACAACTATTTGTATCTTTCTCCCCCCCACACAAAGGCAATCCCATTTCTAAAGGAGGAATTACCAGATGGATTGTAAAGTGTATTCAAATATGCTATCAAAAAGCAAAACGTACACTAACAGTTCCTCCTAGAGCGCACTCCACTCGCAAACTAGGAGCCTCTATGGCTTTCTTAGGAAACATACCATTAGAGGACATATGCAAAGCAGCAACATGGTCTACAATACACACCTTCACAAAACACTATTGTGTTGATGTGCAAGCCAAGCAGCAAGCTGCAGTAGGCCAAGCTGTACTTAAAACACTATTTCAGTATGTTGCAACGGATACAAGCGACCACCGCTAGGGGAGACACTGCTGCACAATCGTTGCTAAATGTGCAATCTGCAGCTCATATGCCTCAAACGGAATATGCTACTTACCAGTATGCATCTGTTCTTGGCATGTAGAGCTGCAGAGTTGTACATGCCCTCCTGCCTCCCCGGGACTTGTATCCGTTCCAGTACTCATCTTACTTAGATGCACACACATGGACATCCTTTTCTATTTTCTTCTACTAACTCCATCATTTCCCATCATGGCGAAAAACAATCTGAGGATGAGTCGATGACCATGCGCAGTATTGTCCAAGGGAGGAGTCAACCTATCTCGTGACTACAAAGACTTCTTCCAAGAAGACAACAACAACCTGCAATCATCCAAGCCCAACACCAGGTGGCGATCTATTGCTCAATGTACAACTCTGCAGCTCTACATGCCAAGAACAGATGCATACTGGTAAGTAGCATATTCCTTATTTCTCCTCCCTATTTTCTCTTTCTGTGTGCTGTGTTCTGCAGCACAGATAAAGAGGAAAACACCTCTTAAGACATGGTGCCAGAGCAGGAAGAAAGAACATGAATGTGCACTGTATTGCCTAAATCCGGTGCATTCCTGACCTTTCACTTTGGCATGGGGCAGTGCAGGAAGGTTACTTGCTGCCCTGCACTGTTCTACGCCAAAATCTTGTAAACAAAGGCCTTTGATTCATTCAAGGGCAGACTTAAGTATGTTTCCAGGACCGGCATGGAGAAAGAACAAATCCCAAATTCAGAGAGTGTACGGATGAAAAGTTGTCCTTGAGTAAAATTAATCTTCCTTGTTGGGTAACTGGAAAGGCTGTCTACCAATGGGAATTTATGGTATTTCCATTTGTGTAATTTTCCAGCTGTGTCAATTCTGCATGTGTATTGTCTTGTGCGAATACTCCTGCAATATTATAACTTTCGTTTTCCAGGAGCATTCTTTGGGAGTTTACTTCAAAGCTAGCAGTGTAATTGTACAGGAGCAAACTATTTTTTGGGTGGGCACCATCAATTTACTGGCATTTGCCTGGAGCCTTGATGTGTTTAAAATTCTGTATCTGCCTACCTCACATCAATTGTGTGTAGAATCATTCCTTTTGACAGCATTTAGATCACATATCGTGTTTTTAGTTTTTGCCTTGCCCATTTAGGTCGAGCCTAGAGTCAGCATGCAAGTGATAGTCTAGGTCCTTCTCCTACCTGGCCGCCAAGACCTGGAACTCCCTCCCGACCGACCTTCGCCTGACCCAGGACCACCTCTCCTTCAGGAGGAAGCTGAAGACCTGGCTGTTCGAGCAGTAGCGGCACCCCCCCTCCCCCAGCGCCTTGAGACCCTACGGGTATGTAGCGCGCTCTATAAATGTCATTGATTGATTGATTGATTGAAGATCTGGGGTAGTTCAGTACGCGAGGGAAGTCCCGCTCACTCCCACACCCATATTTTTCATTGGCTTGTGTCTGTGGCCTTCCTAAATGCTGGCTTCCCATTGGTTTATAGGCTTGTTAGTCCCTCCTTATGAGGGCTATGTCGTCATTTGTATCCTTCCATGGCTACTCGCCCCCTTACTTCAATTCTCTGCCTTCTCACCCCCCTGCACCCTTTCTTCCCACCCCACTGTGTTCCTGTTTGCAATGCAATAGCTCTTTTGTAAATGCAAGTCCTATTGCATTGTAAATGCTTGTTTTGAAGGCTGTGTTCTACACATTGGACGCATTAATTGATCGCTGTTTTAATATAGTGTTAAGCAGGGCCATATAAACATTTTGCAGTGACAACTGGGTTCTATCAGAACTGCTCTAATACTGTTTTACATAGCTGTGATGTTGAGTGAAGAGGGTGTACAGAGCTACTGTACTGTTCAATTACACGATACTAATAAAGCTTACCAAATTCGAAATCCGTCATTCGAATGTGCTATGTTGTGGAAGCAGTTTTGTCTCACGATGATAGATTCTAACAGCATGGGGTGCATATGCTTCATGGAGGCGGCCATGTCAGAGTCAGGAAGATAATAGTCCAAGGTCCTGTGCAATCGGCGACCCGCTTTGATCACTACAGAGAATTGCCTGTTATATAAATGTCTACCCTTGTGACTCTGTTACGCCTTGGTGAAGGAAGGAATGCGTAGAATGGATGTATCTGCACTGGAGTACTTGTGAGTTTAGCATTCAGGAGTAGAAGGGGCACTGGGTTATATGCTTTCTGCCAGATATCGTGTTATCTGGTGACTACTGCATGGTACCGCCGTGTTGTGAATACCTGGTTAACACAGCGTAAATTTCCTGCGATCGACTGCGATGTTGAGGGTTGCGTTAAGTAACTTTAGCGATGGTTATCACACGTTCTTGAGAATATATCCCCGAGTCTTTTGTTGCTGGTAGTTTTGGCCCTAGAATTTGTATCATTCACTGGCCCTCTGATGGTACAATAGGAGAAGGATTTCTAACTCCTCAGCACTGTGGTAATGAAAGTTGACCTGAACTCTTAGAACTGTTCAGTGTAGAATAGGGTGACCAAATTAATCTTTAAGCCTTCTCAAGCACAGCGCCTCTGCTTGGCCTCACCTGAAAGCTAGCACAGGTTGGATGCATTATTTGTTCCTAGGTAACAATCGATCTGCTCATTGCCTGCAAATACACCACTGTCCACAGCTTTCCCTTATGGGTGTAAAACGTTCTTCGATTTATTTACATTTAACCTGGGCTCCAACTTCCAGTTACGCAACCTATAATTATTTTCTCTCATAAACTCCGTAGACGGTGTTCACTAACATTTTAAGTGAATGATAATCTAAATTCGCCAAAATTCTGGCTAGCAACAACTTCATTCCATTCTCACTTTTTCACTGGTGAATTCTGTAGATGATCAGGAGTGTACCGCACGCGCTGCGGGACAGGGAGCCCCACCTGTCATGGGCCCATCTGCCTTCTAGGAGGCTCCCATTCAGCCCGGAGCCAATGCATATCTGTGAGCCCCTATTCACATTCCGCTGGGGCACAGTCATTTCGAGTGACACCCCTAGGTGTAACGCAGGGCGCTGCCTTGCGGGGGAGTCCCTGTGAGCCGCCGCCGTGGGTGGACCCCTCATTCACTTCGCAGCCTGCGTGTAAAGGGCGTTACTTGACTGGAGCCTGCGATACATGAAACCCAAACTGCATTTATTTCTTCTTCGAGACAGCCCTGCAATAAAGTTTCAAAATATTAAGTTGCTGCTGGCAGAGAAGCAACCCCCCCGTCCTCCCCGTCCTCCCACCTCCCTCCGACACCAACTCTGGAATGGAAGAGGGTAAAGCCGAACAGGGAAGGAGAAAGGCAGAGGGGAAGTGACCACTGCGGAAGGACAGGTGAGAGAGAGAGGCAGGTGCGGTATTGAGAGTCCGGTGACGACGAGACAGCTACAGAGACAGGAGAGAACCAGGTGAAGAAAACGCAGGTGAGAGCGAAAGAGGAGACGTGGGAGACGGAAATAGCAGGTGCGTAGCTATAATTGGTGCAGCAGGTGCAATGGCACTGGGGCCCGGATGCCTGAGGGTTCACTGAACACTAATGATTGTTGTATCTTACTACCCGTACAGCAGTTAGGGGCCGTTTTTTTCTTTCTTGCACTTGGACCCAGGGCAAAGAAAGATCAAGAGGTGATAGAACGGTGATCTAGAGGCTGCTCAGAGCGACTGAGAGGAGAGCCAGGTGTTTGACAGAGATAAACAGGCGAAAGGCAGCTGAGAGAGATAGCAGTGGAGACAATAAAATTATCCAGGATAGAAAGAGACAGGTGAGTGAGATATAGAGGGGTCATAAAGAGACAGCTACATTAGCCTGGGACATGCTCTGGAGAGAAAGCTAGGTGAGTGACCGCACAAGGGACAAATTGGAGGGAAGTAATGGAGCCAGATCAATAAGAAAGTAAGAGCTGAGACAGAGCAAGAGAGGGAGATCGATGAAAAACAGGTGAGATATATAGATCAATCAATTAATAGCATTTGTATAGTGCAGCACTGTCACCCCTAGGGTTATCTGGGCGCTGTGGGTTCGACGTCTCTGGCTTAGAGCCACGTCTTCATTTTGTTCTTGAAGTCTGCTAGGGAGGGTGTTGTTCAAAGATGGAGGGGTAGGTCATTCCAGTTCTTGGTGGCGATGTAGGAGTAGGAGCGGCCCCTGCTGCGGCTGTGACAGATACAGGGGGTGTGTGCCAGTGCTAGTGAGGAGGGGTGCAGTTGTCTTGGGGATAGGTGGGAGTACAGTAGTTAGTTGATATAGGCCGGTCATGCAGAGCTTTGTAGGCGTGTGTGAGGATCTTGAACTGGCATGTCTTCTGGATGGGGAGCCAGTGGAGATTTCTGAGGTGGAGGTGATGTCGGTCCATTTGAGAGAGGTCCAGGAGGAGCTGTGTGGAGATGGTGGCGTAGACAGCGTTGTCATAGTAGCGGCGCCTGGCGACAAGGGCCGGAGAGATGGTCTTTCTGGTGTTGACTGGGATCCATCTGAAGATTATGCGGACGTGCATAGGGTGTGGAAACAGGAGTAGGCGACTGCATTGACTTGTCATTTGATGGTCAGTTCACTGTGGAGGATGATACCTAGGTTGCGTGCATGGTCTGTAGGTGTGGGTGTTTGCCCAAATTCTACTGGCTGCGGTCCCATACAGTTGTGTTCTTCCCAAAGATCCATACGCCTGCCTTGTCGGAGTTGAGTTTAAAGCAGTCAGCTCTCATCCAGTTGGCTACGCTAGTCATGACGTCGCAGAAATTGATTCTGGTGGTGGTGGGGTTTTAAGTAAGTGGATGTGTTTAATGTCGTCTGCGCAGGAAATTATGTTGAGGCCGCGGGATCTGTAATGTCTGCGAGGGGCGTCATGTAGGTGTTGAAGAAGGTGGGGCTGAGGGAAGATTGTTGGGGTACACCGCATGAGATGTCCTTGGGTTCGAAAGTGAAGAGAGGCAGCCAGTTACTCTGTGTGCATCCTGTGAAGAAACAGGCCATCCACTTGAGGGTGTTTTGCTGAATGCAGATGTTGTAGAGTCTGTTGGTGAGGGTGTGGTGGGAAACGGTGCCAAAAAGCAGCAGAGAGATCAAGGAGGCTCAGGGCCAGTCTCTCCGTGGTTGAAGAGGAGTCTAATGCCGTCTGTGGCAGCGATCAGGGCGGTTTCAGTGCTGTGGTTTGCACAGGATCCTGATTGGAATGTGTCAAGTAGGTGGTTTTGTTACAGGTATTCGGTAAGCTGTTTGTTGATGACCTTCTCAAGTACTTTGGCTGGGTAGGAGAGCAGGGAAATCGGTTGATAATTTTTGAGTTCACTGTGATTGGCGGAGGGTTTCTTTAGGATGGGTCTGACCACTGGGTGTTTCCATCTGTCCTGGAAGGCTGCTGTGGTGATGGAGGTGTTGATGATGCTGGTGAGTTCCGTGCTGATAGGTTCAGTTCCGAGGTTGAAACGACGGTGAGGATAAGGGTCAGTGAGTGACCCGGAATGAATGGATGACATGATGGCAGTGGTGGTCTGAGTGGTGAGCGGAGACCAAGTGGTGATAATTTGGCTGGTGTGTGCTGGTTTGGCAAAGCTGTTGAGGTTTAGAGCAGTGGGTTGGGGGTCATATGCTTGTAGGACTCAGGCACTTCCTCATTAAGGGTCAGAAGCCTATCTCTGCCCTTCATTGAGAATAACTCCCACAATATAGAGCCCCAGTGCTGGTGTGCTATCCTCCTCATTTTGCAGGCCCCCTCAAAGGCTGCAAACCACTTATCAATGTCATCACCATCACTATAGTTGGGGACAATCCCTTTGGGGATTTTAGGGTCGAACTACTTCTATTTTTCCCTATGGGTATTACTGCCACCATATTTGGGCCTCAATCTCATCTTAACCCTTTTTCCTCAAAGGCTCGTCTCCTCTCCTCAAGTCCAAGCCTTTTCTCCTCCAGGGAGAGTAGGTCAAGCTCACACTCAAGGCCTCCTACCACCTTACCATTGGGTGGGGTCTACTAGAGGAACTCCTGCCACTTCCCACTGGTGAAGGGGGTCTGAGCAAGGGTGGAGATTTGAGGCCTTCACCTTCTTCCCCATAGTTATCAGTTTGGCCTGGGGCCTCATCCTCACCCTCTTCAGTGTCTTTTTCTGAGGAAGGGCAGTTACACTTTAACCTTTATTTCTTACCGGAGCTGAGGGCTTTTCCAAGTTGCTCCTTTTTTTCTGCCACTGTATAGCTAATTGCCCCTTGCTTTGCACAAAATCCTCAGATCACTGATCCTCGGGGCTGGCATGACAGATAAGTCGAGAACCTTAGCAGCCTCCATTGTGTCTAACCTTTTACTTGGAAGTTGGGACCTTATAAAAAAAAAAATAGAAAATCTTTATAACCTTTTCCTAACTCACCTAAGCCTTTTAACATGTACTGTTTCAAGGGGTCTACTCAGGGCCCTAACTATCCAATTAAAAAATCAAAACAAATTCTGAAACATTTGTTTGATGTTAAAGTCAATTTAGTGGATTTCCCGTGCAAAATCACTTATGACCGAGTTGTTCTGTGAAACACAGGTTCAGGGCCCCTACAGCTCTAACACCAATGTGGGAAGGTGGAGTATTGTATGGTGTGGGAGTTAGACCTCACCATGTAATACTATCATAATACCCCAAAGTTGGTCCTTGGATTCACACTAATAAATCCTTAGCCAGTCCTGGTAATATGGCAAAGAGCTGTAAGGCTGTACTAGAGGAACATGTGTTAAGCATTTCAGAGTGCCAACATGGACGATAAGTAATTGACACGACTCAAGAGAAATCCCACACCAATTTATAAATATAGAGTATATTTTGATCTTAATTTAGACACCAAAATTAATGGAAATGCATAAGATTACCGGAGTTATATACTTTTGAAGCAATATAAAATCAGTGCAAAATAACAGTGAAAATGCAACATTGAGGTCAACGGAAAAAAACACTAGTGACAAACGGTCACCTGCAGGTCGAGTTACGTTGTACCCTTGCAGAGTAAAGGCGATGCGGGTCCCAGGACCAAACCACAACAGTGAGTCCAATTATACCTAGCTTGTGAAGCCCGGGTGGAGAGTTCTCCTGGCTGTCCCTGGTGCTGAACAGAAGCAGTGGGAGAGCTGCTTTTACAGCTGAAACAGTCCGGCTGAGGAAAAAGATGCAATAACAGCAATGGGGCTGCTGCTGATATCGGATGAAAGTTGGATGGAGCCCTCTCTAGGTGCAGTGTGAAATGCAGGGGTCAGTTGTCGGACTGGTGTCCAGCAAGCCTTGGCAGCGGTAAGTAGAGGATAAAGTAACTTCGATGTCCACTGGTCCCAGGTAACTCGGGAGCAGCCTGTAACTTCGTGAAAGGCAGGACTACAGTTCTCATAATGCAGTAGACCATGTGGATTTGAGCGATCCCTCGGAGGGCCCACTGCCCAGCGATGGTACGGATCCGGAGAGTGGTTTTACCTGCAGTTTGCAGGGCACTGGTGCCACTAGTCTAGGGGAGTTTGCGGTGCTTCAGACTTCCACATGAGTCCCTCTATCTGAGGGAACCAAGAGATAGCCTAGGACGAGTTTTGCGAAGGCAGTTCAAGGAGTGTTGCCCCAGATGCAGGGTATCCCTCTTTTACTTGGTGCAAGTCCTGTTGTTGTTGACACAGGTCTCTTCCTCTGTCCTCTCAGATGCAGTTTGTTCAGAACAGAGGTTCTGGTGTCAGTGGTGTCCTTTAAATCCTGTATTGCGGAAGTTAGGGGTGAGGGAGCAAGTAGCCAATGGGCTGTTAGACCCTGCAGCTAATCCACTCCTGAGGTGAACATAACTGGGGGTGTAAGTCACCTTTTCTACCCAGAACCCTCTATACTGCCACTCCTAAAGATGGCAGAAACCAAATTTTTGTGTACAGACCAGGCTGCTCACCTTGGAGGTGTGGATGGTCTTCTGGGGGTGTACACCTCCTTGAATACCTAATGTCAACCTGTCTGGGTGAAAATGTACCTTAGGCAGAGGGAGAGCTGTTTCCTCCTCCTCACCTATCGATGACATCCAATCGTGGAACCGACAAGTGTCCTCCCCAGGTACCCCTGTGAGAGTTGGAACCTTGTCGTGTGCCACTGTTTGCAGTGAATTATTTGTGAGTAGGCACTGCCACTCCTTCCTAGGGGGCTCTAGTGTTGTCTTCCTTACTCTGTCATCCTTGCCAGGGATTGGAATACTTAAAGGAATAAAGCTGTGGTCCGACCAAATCTGTGAGGATGGCTTTCCTATCTGGAGTGGGCTGAGGTTGGTGCAAACCACGTCCAGGGTATGCCCTGCCCTATGTGTTGTGGTTATTGGGTGTGTGAGGAGCACCCCGTTGTATTCAATTAAACTGTGTTACTCAATCGGTGCTGTGATTAATAAGGATAGTTACTCCTTGTTTGATATTTGAGTTATGATGGGTGTAATGGCCCATCTAATCACGCACTTTACACTTGGTGCTCCGCACCTTATTCTTTCTCATATGCTTATTCACTCTAATCATTTTTTATAGTTTGTACAAAGTTTTTAATTCAACTTATAATTTTCACCATTATACTAGATACATTCAATTTTCAAGCGATAATCATTTATGAATATTGCATTTCTACTTCTAACATTGTTATACTGATACTCATTTCAGCATTACATTGTAATGTTAAATGTTAAATGTTAAATGTTGTATACTTGTAAAGCGCACAGCTGCCCCAGCAAAGGGGCGTCCCGGCGCTGTATACCGCTGGGGAACCCGTCCTGGCTTTCCCTGTGGGATGGTCCCTACTGGGAATCCCCAAGGTGGAGCCAGGCATCCCCGGCGTTGATGGGGCCGTTGTGGAGATTAGGCAAGCTAATGCCCAGAGTTGCCGAGTGGGACCCCAGGTTAGAGTAGGCACCGAGGCGAGAATTGCCGAGTCCACTGACCCTGGTCCACGACCCTGCCGCGTCGGGAATTGAACCCTGGTCCCGGGCTGACTTCTGCTCTCGGGTCTGCTGCCTCTAACCAGTGAGCCACACCACTCCACCAATGTGGCCATAAAACATTTTCAATAAACTTTCAGTAAACCCAATGCATTTCGGCACCTCATTGGTGCCTTCATCAGGGGAAAATCTGTAAAAAATAAAAATATTCAGAATGTAAGAGGTCTTGTGTTGTGTTGCTGCCCATGGGAGTTTGTTATCAGTGTATTTACATTCAATTCATACCTGTAAGAAACTATCTTTCACAAAAAGATGTAACCACCTTAATGTCACCGGAACCGCTATGTTTCTGCCAATAAAGAAAATAATGAAAACTCATTTGTAACTTCTCTTCCTTACTTCAATAATAACAACTTCTCGTTATTACTGCTCACTGCCAAATGTACAATAAATACATACCTTACTCTGATCTTTCAAATTTAAGCCACTGCAAATACAAATGATAAATGATTCACACTTAGTTAGTGTTTCCCTCATTACTGTGTAATCACCACAAACTCAGTTTAGCTATGTACATACCTAATTCTCTCGTATCACGTTTCATCTGAAAATGTACCAGAAAATATATATCAATAACTGCAACTTCCGTAATGGGACGTTATCGTCAATATATTTAAACAATCCCCTCTCTCCGTACCTCTGTTTTCAAAAGTCGCTCCATGTAAGAAAAAACTGGTCTTGACTCTCTAACGTTCCCGGTCTCGAACGCACGCCGCCATTAATACTCGTGTGATAACACCCAGCAGGGTGATGCAAAATAAACGTAGGACTATAACCATAGAGGCTTCATCCAAATATTTCCACCTCGGGCGCCATCTTAGTGTGGTCATTATTTGTCAAAACTCTTTGAAATTCAGGGATACTCTGTCTACTTCTTCACTTTTAGCCTCAAATACATTAGTACTTAGAAAGAATAAAATGAAAATAAAACAGTACTTATAATAGTCGTGCCGCACCTAAATCATCCGTGTTTAATAGAACTTCCCAATTTGTATCGCTGTCAATTTCACTTTAGACATACTCGCCGACAATTCCACATGCTATATACCTCTCGCAAATATCGACTTACACTACTACAAAAATAAACTTCTTAGATAAGTGCAATGTGTTGAAATGTCAGGTGTTGTATGTTGTGTAATCTGTTTTGGCAAAATGTTCACGGTGTTATAATAAAAACTACTCAATACTAACAAAGTTACATCAAGGGCATTATAGAGTGTCAATTACTGTTCAAAAAATCACATTGTATACTGTATTATATACTATAATGTTCACTATGTTATAACCATCCTGATTTATAGTTAAGGCTAATTCAAAGACATCTTATTGTACCATTTACTATTCAAATGTTTGTTGTGTCCTTGTCTCATTTTACTGATAACCCTGCCTAATGCCGGCATCTAATTTTGATTCTCAATGATCACTGTTAAATGCCTATATTAAGGCTGGCTGCTTTATTTCTTCTTCCTGTTATTTCTTTGATTTTTACAAGTAACATGATAAATCATATTTGTCATTGAGCCCTTTGGGGGACATCGTGTTAAGGTACTTGATCCAATATAATTCTCGTTGCAGCAATTTTTGGTGATTATCAATTCCCGATCTAATGGGTACTTGTTCTATTATAAAGAAACGTAGCTGAGAAATAGTATGATTTGCTTCTCTCCAATGAAAAGCTAATGGGGAAGTTAAGTTCATGTTTCGGATCCTGCTCTTGTGTTCCGTTATTCTTGTTTTCACCTTGCGCTCCGTTTTTCCGACATACATTTTGCCACAAGGGCATTTAATTCCATATACTACATTTTGTGTATTACAGTCACTAGTATGTCTCAAGTTTATTTGTTTGCCAGTGGTTGGATGGGTATTTGTATTTCCTAAAATGACATTATTACAATTTGTGTAATTATGACATCTGATCGTCCCTCTATATGTCTTTGTTGGTACTGCCACTTGTGTTCGTTTCAGTCTCTCCCTCAAATGTTGTCCTCTGGTATAGGCATGTAAAGGTAGTTCTTTGAATAATCCTTTGAAGTCTGATTCTGATGATAATAATTCCCACCTTGTGTTAATAATTCTCTTTATTGTTTTCGATTGGGTTGTGTATTTGGTTACAAAGACCATTCTTTCTTTTGATGTTTTACTTCTGGGTTTGAGTAGTTCCAATCTGTCAATTTTCAATACTTTCTCTATCTGCTCTTCCAGTTCCAATTGTGGATATCCTCTTTCTACATATTTTTGTGCCTGTCTCCGAATTGTGCTTTGACACGTTTGTGAATCAGAACAAATTCGTTTTATCCTTGTGAATTGTGAAGCTGGAAGATTTTTGACTAGACTCTTAGGATGAAAGCTAGTGTAACTCAAAGCATTATTACGGTCTGTTGGCTTAGTATATAGTTCTGTGGTGAATCCACTGTCTGTTTTGATGATTCTCACATCCAAAAAATCCATCTGATGTCTATCTATTTTGTAGGTGAATTGTATTCCTGGGTCTATCTGGTTCATTGACCTGATGAGTAACTCCAAAGATTCAGGTGTGTGATCCCAAATAAGAAAAATATCTATGAATCGACAATATATTTTCACATGTTGCCAGTGTTCTGAGTTCATCAAATTCTGTGCCTCAAATTGCGCCATAAATGTATTTGCATAAGCAGGGGCCCCTGCAAAGCCCATCGATGTTCCAGTCACTTGAGCATAATATTTATCATTCCATTGAAAGTAACAATTGTGGAGACAAAATTTCAGTAGTTGTAGTAAAAATACTTTATCCGTTGGTAAATCTACCATTTTTAACAGTGCCCATTCTACTGATTCAAGACCTGCCTCATGTGGTATGGAAGTATATAGATCTACCATGTCTATGGTACACAAAATCCAATGGCTCTGAAATCCTTGTTGAATCCATAGAAGTTTATTCAAAAAGTCTGTCGTGTCCCTAATATAGGAACCCCACTGTTGCACAAAGTTTTGTAAAAAGTGATCCAAATATCGGCCGAGGGGGTCAAAAATTGACCCGCATCCCGAGACGATCGGTCTAAACGGTGGGTTGGTCAGATGTTTATGGACCTTCGGAATCATATAAAGTTTAGGACATCTTGGATATTTCGTAGTCAAGAATGCTTGTGTGTGATCATCAATCCATTCATTGTCTTTCGCTGTCTGCAATATTCCCTCTAATATTTTTTGAAGCTTCAAAATAGGGTCTGATGGTCACAATAGATATGTGTCCGTATCTGCCACATGTTCATTGACTTTTAGATCGTAGTAATATGAATCCATTATTACAAGGGCTCCGCCTTTATCTGCTGGTTGTATTATCAGATTTTCGTTGTTAGCCAGATTTTTTAAAATGTTCTGCTCCATTCTAGTCATGTTGTTGTACGTGTTTTTTTTGTAATCCAGTGTCTGAAGATCTTTCTTAACCATGATTTCAAATGTATCTAACATTTTATGTGACACCGGAGCTTGGTAAACACTCTTTGGTTTGAAGATCGTCTCGGGATGCGGCCGATATTTGGATCACTTTTTACAAAAATTTGTGCAACAGTGGGGTTCCTATATTAGGGACACGACAGACTTTTTGAATAAACTTCTATGGATTCAACAAGGATTTCAGAGCCATTGGATTTTGTGTACCATAGACGTGGTAGCTCTATATACTTCCATACCACATGAGGCAGGTCTTGAATCAGTAGAATGGGCACTGTTAAAAATGGGAGATTTACCAACGGATAAAGTATTTTTACTACAACTACTGAAATTTTGTCTCCACAATTGTTACTTTCAATGGAATGATAAATATTATGCTCAAGTGACTGGAACATCGATGGGGTTTGCAGGGGCCCCTGCTTATGCAAATACATTTATGGCGCAATTTGAGGCACAGAATTTGATGAACTCAGAACACTGGCAACATGTGAAAATATATTGTCGATTCATAGATGATATTTTTCTTATTTGGGATGACACACCTGAATCTTTGGAGTTACTCATCAGGTCAATGAACCAGATAGACCCAGGAATACAATTCACCTACAAAATAGATAGACATCAGATGGATTTTTTGGATGTGAGAATCATCAAAACAGACAGTGGATTCACCACAGAACTATATACTAAGCCAACAGACCGTAATAATGCTTTGAGTTACACTAGCTTTCATCCTAAGAGTCTAGTCAAAAATCTTCCAGCTTCACAATTCACAAGGATAAAACGAATTTGTTCTGATTCACAAACGTGTCAAAGCACAATTCGGAGACAGGCACAACAATATGTAGAAAGAGGATATCCACAATTGGAACTGGAAGAGCAGATAGAGAAAGTATTGAAAATTGACAGATTGGAACTACTCAAACCCAGAAGTAAAACATCAAAAGAAAGAATGGTCTTTGTAACCAAATACACAACCCAATCGAAAACAATAAAGAGAATTATTAACACAAGGTGGGAATTATTATCATCAGAATCAGACTTCAAAGGATTATTCAAAGAACTACCTTTACATGCCTATACCAGAGGACAACATTTGAGGGAGAGACTGAAACGAACACAAGTGGCAGTACCAACAAAGACATATAGAGGGACGATCAGATGTCATAATTACACAAATTGTAATAATGTCATTTTAGGAAATACAAATACCCATCCAACCACTGGCAAACAAATAAACTTGAGACATACTAGTGACTGTAATACACAAAATGTAGTATATGGAATTAAATGCCCTTGTGGCAAAATGTATGTCGGAAAAACGGAGCGCAAGGTGAAAACAAGAATAACGGAACACAAGAGCAGGATCCGAAACATGAACTTAACTTCCCCATTAGCTTTTCATTGGAGAGAAGCAAATCATACTATTTCTCAGCTACGTTTCTTTATAATAGAACAAGTACCCATTAGATCGGGAATTGATAATCACCAAAAATTGCTGCAACGAGAATTATATTGGATCAAGTACCTTAACACGATGTCCCCCAAAGGGCTCAATGACAAATATGATTTATCATGTTACTTGTAAAAATCAAAGAAATAACAGGAAGAAGAAATAAAGCAGCCAGCCTTAATATAGGCATTTAACAGTGATCATTGAGAATCAAAATTAGATGCCGGCATTAGGCAGGGTTATCAGTAAAATGAGACAAGGACACAACAAACATTTGAATAGTAAATGGTACAATAAGATGTCTTTGAATTAGCCTTAACTATAAATCAGGATGGTTATAACATAGTGAACATTATAGTATATAATACAGTATACAATGTGATTTTTTGAACAGTAATTGACACTCTATAATGCCCTTGATGTAACTTTGTTAGTATTGAGTAGGTTTTATTATAACACCGTGAACATTTTGCCAAAACAGATTACACAACATACAACACCTGACATTTCAACACATTGCACTTATCTAAGAAGTTTATTTTTGTAGTAGTGTAAGTCGATATTTGCGAGAGGTATATAGCATGTGGAATTGTCGGCGAGTATGTCTAAAGTGAAATTGACAGCGATACAAATTGGGAAGTTCTATTAAACACGGATGATTTAGGTGCGGCACGACTATTATAAGTACTGTTTTATTTTCATTTTATTCTTTCTAAGTACTAATGTATTTGAGGCTAAAAGTGAAGAAGTAGACAGAGTATCCCTGAATTTCAAAGAGTTTTGACAAATAATGACCACACTAAGATGGCGCCCGAGGTGGAAATATTTGGATGAAGCCTCTATGGTTATAGTCCTACGTTTATTTTGCATCACCCTGCTGGGTGTTATCACACGAGTATTAATGGCGGCGTGCGTTCGAGACCAGGAACGTTAGAGAGTCAAGACCAGTTTTTTCTTACATGGAGCGACTTTTGAAAACAGAGGTACGGAGAGAGGGGATTGTTTAAATATATTGACGATAACGTCCCATTACGGAAGTTGCAGTTATTGATGTATACTTTCTGGTACATTTTCAGATGAAACGTGATACGAGAGAATTAGGTATGTACATAGCTAAACTGAGTTTGTGGTGATTACACAGTAATGAAGGAAACACTAAGTGTGAATCATTTATCATTTGTATTTGCAGTGGCTTAAATTTGAGAGATCAGAGTAAGGTATGTATTTATTGTACATTTGGCAGTGAGCAGTAATAACGAGAAGTTGTTATTATTGAAGTAAGGAAGAGAAGTTACAAATGAGTTTTCATTATTTTCTTTATTGGCAGAAACATAGCGGTTCCGGTGACATTAAGGTGGTTACATCTTTTTGTGAAAGATAGTTTCTTACAGGTATGAATTGAATGTAAATACACTGATAACAAACTCCCATGGGCAGCAACACAACACAAGACCTCTTACATTCTGAATATTTTTATTTTTTACAGATTTTCCCCTGATGAAGGCACCAATGAGGTGCCGAAATGCATTGGGTTTACTGAAAGTTTATTGAAAATGTTTTATGGCCACATTGGTGGAGTGGTGTGGCTCACTGGTTAGAGGCAGCAGACCCGAGAGCAGAAGTCAGCCCGGGACCAGGGTTCAATTCCCGACGCGGCAGGGTCGTGGACCAGGGTCAGTGGACTCGGCAATTCTCGCCTCGGTGCCTACTCTAACCTGGGGTCCCACTCGGCAACTCTGGGCATTAGCTTGCCTAATCTCCACAACGGCCCCATCAACGCCGGGGATGCCTGGCTCCACCTTGGGGATTCCCAGTAGGGACCATCCCACAGGGAAAGCCAGGACGGGTTCCCCAGCGGTATACAGCGCCGGGACGCCCCTTTGCTGGGGCAGCTGTGCGCTTTACAAGTATACAACATTTAACATTTAACATTACAATGTAATGCTGAAATGAGTATCAGTATAACAATGTTAGAAGTAGAAATGCAATATTCATAAATTATTATCGCTTGAAAATTGAATGTATCTAGTATAATGGTGAAAATTATAAGTTGAATTAAAAACTTTGTACAAACTATAAAAAAAGATTCATGATTAGAGTGAATAAGCATATGAGAAAGAATAAGGTGCGGAGCACCAAGTGTAAAGTGCGTGATTAGATCTGCCCTATGTGTTGGCTCCTGAACCCTTTGCTCCATGCCTAACGTGAATTATCTCCACAAAAGATGAGACCCCTGGGCTACCACTCCTTTCCAAGTAAAGATTAACATTGTCAAGGAGCCTAAAGTTAGCATACCTGAGAATAGCCTCACTAAGTGCATCGCCAAGTGAGTCCAGGAAAACCTTACTGTTACCTGGAGGACGATATACCAGTGCCCCCGAAAGGGAGAAGGTATTATTAATAGTGCAGCAAAAACCCAAATGTTCTGCTCCACTAAGACCAGGAAGCGAGAAGATTTTCCATAGTAAAGTCTTCTTATGTAGGATGGCTACCCCTCCCCCTCTCCCACTTTCTCTATCCACCCTGCATATTATGAAGTCTGGAGGCAGAGCCACTGCAATGTCCGGATTAGAATCCTCTTTTAGCCAGATTCCTTTACGCATAAGAAGTCTTGGTCATTGTCCATAATGAGCTCCCTAACCTCTAGGGCATGTAGGCCTAATGATCGTGCGTTTATCAAGCCTTCCCTAATGTGCCTCTGATGACCCTTTCCCATTACTTCATCTGCTCCTTTTTCCTTACCCCAGACAGGTATCTGAATTTTACATTTATGGCATAATATTGGGCCCAAGATTCTATCCACATCCATGTGGTGTTCACAGTCACTCTTAACATTTAGCTCCAAGAGATGTCTAGCTGAAAACGTCTTACCTGATTTAAAATGGGCAGGGTAACTGGCGCTGGTTGCATCTCGTGCGCAGACGGGCTTGCCTTTGGCGCGCCTTCGGCGCATCCGCTGCGCTTCCGTGTCCATCCCTCCATTTAAAGTGAGCAAAATTATAGACTAGACCGTCTCTTCCTCTAAAATGGCGGCAGAGACTATCCCACCGGAAGTGGGAAAAATATTGCGTCGCGCTCCCTCCACTCAATCGGCAGACGCTGTGGTGGACCGGGGAGCAGACGCTGAAAAGCGCTAAACTTTCCAGTTAGAAAGTGATTGTGCTAGTGCTCTAATTACAACCCCTTTGTGCCTTTCAGAGTGAGCAGTTGCAGCACGAAGTGCAGATGTTGTTTACAAGCCCCCCCCCCGAACAGATAATAATTCAGACGCAGTGCATAAAGTAAAATTCATAAACAAGTGCATTTAAAAGCTTAAAGTGAAATGGTTAGCTTGTGATATCAGCTGACCTTGTTGCTACGCCAATGAGATTTACGGGGGGAGTTGATGCGTTCATAGGTCTTGCAGTTTGGGGGTTATCTATAACTTGCAAGATGAAGTACAGAATACCTGACGAAAGAAAGTTGGACAAATACAAAATATTTTTAAATATTGAAGTGGATGTAGCAAAGAGAAAATGAACCCAGAGCTGAAAGTTATTGTTTTATCAACCTTACCGGCAAAGGGTCCTAGATTTAATGATTCTGCTGCAACACCACAAAAATAACAACTGAACATCAGAGCTCGGTCATGAATGAATATCCATGCCAGCACTCCCACCTTATATCATTTTTCAACACCATAGCAGATGGAGAAATTTGATGGACAACAATCTTCCACCACACAGCGTATGTCATCTGTGCTATATGAGATACCAACAATGCAAGCCCATACCCCCCTCCATGAGTTATGGCTCACAGAGCATCTGCACCCGGATTCCCTTCAGGCCACATGGCTATAAAGCCCAGATGTGGGGCCCGGTGACTGCAAACTGCAATAATGGAAGCTGCTGGGCTGGGTGGAATTGGAGGACAGGGCTGCAGCTGCCAGCCAAGTGGAAGCTCCATAGGTGCTGCTACAAAAAACTGTGAACCAGAAATGGAAAAGGAGGAGACCGATAAGGCGTCCCGGAGTGATGAATAAGAACCAGCACCAGTTTGAATATTTGATGAGGTTGACAAAACTGAAGCTTATCAGTGAGAGGGTGCATCAAATTGCATCTGCTGATCAAGAGCATCAGGGTTCTGTTGTGACCTGACAACAAAGACGGGAAAGGACACTGTGGCCTCTGGGAGGACAGTCACAGGGTCCGCAGAGATCAGCAGATGCGTACTCATCGTTTGCATCAGGACCCACATGACACAGCCCCGTGCAGAGAATTAGACCGGTCATGCGTCTCTCTCTCAACCCACTAGTCTGGTGGTTTGATCTACTGCCCTCAGAATCTTGCTGAACCCTGATACGGATTCTTTTCTTTTGCACAAGCACATTCTCATTTTTGTTCCGCCTTGGCACAACACCTGTTAAAACTGAACATGTGTTTATTCCATTTTCATATTTTGATTATATGATATTGAGAGCCTCTTCCCAATCTCAATTATTTGCAGCATGAAAGATTATTGTAAAGCATCAGCCCATTATGAGGACACTGTTGTGGGAAAGAAAATTACTTTATTTTTCTCTACCCATGCCTTCAGTGAAATTGTCATTCCTGAAAAGATAAAGGGAGTCTCTGTGGAATAAAACCTCAGCTGTTTGCAGTACTAGTCTGTGGGTGCCTGTGGTGAACGTAACAATGAGTTAACAAGTTAGGTAGGGAACTGGCTTAAAGTCAACATGAGAGCAAGATGGGTTTAATCTAGACCTGAAGTGCCAAAAGATGGTGTCTGGTTTGAATGCCCACAAGGCGTAGGAAGAGAGACTTTAGAGCTGCACCCAGGATCTCGAACAACTTCTCTGTATCAATCAGGACTGGCCTAAGGTTGCTTTAATATAGGCAAGAGTTGAAGACTGACCTCTTTAAAGAACACTACATCACAATGCATGAACCATCCACACCCCAGCTCCTCTCCGATTACTTATTGCCTTTTTCTTGTCTCTAACCAGGCACATCACTCCACTTCCTTTTAGGTTATCTTTCTCTCTCTCTCTCTCTCTCTCTCTCTCTCTCTCTCTCTCTCTCTCTCTCGAGAGAGAGAGAGAGAGAGAGAGAGAGAGAGAGAGAGAGAGAGAGAGAGAGAGAGAGAGAGAAGGAGATAATACAATTTGATTAAGAGCTGTACGGGTTAATAGCTAAAGGAGACTGCCTGATAAAAAGAAGCGGTATTTATTGCAGCCCTTACTCTGATTCATTGGTGTAAATCTGCTGTTTAGAAGACCATTGCGCTGCCGGACCCAGAATAATTAAAATACGTTATGAGATGCCTGGGGCATGTGTATAGAGGTGGATGAATATTTAGGAACTGAGGGGGTCTATTGCCAATTCCATAGAGCAATTAATCATGTGAGGTCAATCGAGTCGCTACATGTGACTGCCATGTTTTGATTTCAGTGCAATGGACTTGCCTTGAAGGAAGAGAGAATAGCCCCCACATACTCATGAGAGTATGATCTGTGATGGGGAGACCAAGTACACATCCCAGTATTCCTTAGTTTATCAGAATTCAGGAACCGGGAAAGATGCTTGTTTCCGGTCCAAGGAAGACATGTCTTAGCAGTTCGGGCTGGACTGTTCCCATGAGGCACATGGTCAGACTGACTTGCATATGGCCATGTCTGAACTGGGGTGGCGGAGAGAGCTAAAGAATGATGATGGATTAAACCCAGATCAGTTGACTGGGGGTGAATGCTTGCAATGTTCAACACTCGGTCCATCATCCCCTTTGGTTTTGCTTTGTTCGCCCTAAGTTGGCTGGGTATGCCCAGACATGGGTCCCTTGCTCACTTTGCCACTGGATTCAAGCTAGCCTGGCTGATGACAGCTGATTAGCCAGATACTTTGCTGAGAAGAATTTGTTACTATAGTAGATTTTATATGAAAAATCACTGTGCTCTACCAAGGTGTCTTTAGTTTCACAAATTTAATAACAATAATAAAAACTTTTGTTTTATATAGCACTTAATTGTCACAGTTTTGCCATTTTGTAAGTGGTGGAAATAAAAAGACCTATTATTATTGAATTGAAGCATACTGTATTTGTGGACCTTAGAAAAATTAAAGGCTGGAATTGACCTTGCTGGGATTATAACTTGTGACATGCATCTCACACAGATTTCAGAAATATGGAGGTATGTAAACCCTGATAACATCACAGGAAATGCCATATAGCACCTTTCATCTTGGGGACTCTTTTTCCTTTATTTCTTGTTTCCCTTTATTGAAACCTAAAGGCTACAGAATGTTCACTGGTGGCTGCTCCTGAGCAATAGTGGTGAGGCGGATTACTTCCCTGCCAGCAGGCCAGCCTGCCGCCGACCCTCCTCTCTCTTCTCCTTCTGTGAACCGGAAGCATACAAGCTCCCAGTCTCCCCTAGCTAATCAGGAAGCTGCTATCACCAGCATGAAAGCAGCGTCCTGATTGGCCTGAGCGCCGTGGTTCGGCCCTCAGACAGGGAGTGGGAGCCTGTGCATGTTCTCCACCCAGACTATGCAATACATGTGCGGAGAACATGCCAAATGTGCATGATGGTTTGGCCAGCCCAAGGTGGCAGGCCAAACCGTCATGCACACTTAAGTGCACTCACCACTCCTCCCTCGCTGGCCGTGACGACAGCCAAGCCCCGTCCCAAAACTGTCTTCAGAAGGGAAATAAAAAAAAGACAATAACATTGTGTTATTATCATTTTATTTTCCCTTTTTTGCGCTGCTGAAAAGCAGTGGGGTGGCGCTTCTCCGCTTTAGCGGAGGAGCCGTCCTCCTGTCATGTTTAATAATGATCACTTGAAAACAGACTCTACAACATACTTTTAAGCCATCAAAAGTCAGGTTTGTAAGATTAAAGGCGCTGCAAAACATCCCTAGAGGTTGGAAACAAACCACTCCATGATGACACCGTGGGTTTTTGAAACTCGATCTGACTTCATTTTTATTTGCTATGACAATGTGACAGAGTTGTGACCCTACTATCTGCATTTTGAATAACAATTAGTTGGATCTGGCCTATTATTTCAGGAGCGTTTAAAGGGCACACATCATGCTCTCCGCGCTGCATTCTCTTGAAACCAGAGCAAATCGTGATTCCTTTGAAAAGTTCTTAAATTGTCGCTGAATAAATATTTTAACTTCTCTGTTTAATGAAGCCTCGAGCGGGAACCCTAATATTCCTGTTCAATAGAAAAAAATGGCCTTGTTTTTTAGGTTAATGAGGTATTTTGCATAAACCCGGGAGATTGGTGAAGCTGCTTTTCAAAAACCACTTCAGACAAATAACGATTGAAACTGCTGCCAAGAAAGAGCGGGTTGGCAAAGATTTCCTCTGCAGTTAAATCTGGGCACTGTCTGCGTCCTAAACTGCTTCTGATGTCTGAAGATTTCAAGAGTTCTTAGCTGCAAAAACATTTTGTGAGGCAATCAGTGGGCGGCATGATGGGCATCGACATTCTACTGCCCTGGTGAATACAAAACCAGGAAGTGGGGATTAAAATAAATGGGCTGAACCGAATAGACATAAAAGGCAGTAGTCGGACACGTTCCACAGAGCCCCTCGCAGGTTTTTCTGGAATGACTTAAACCCGAAAGCTGAAGACGTTGGGATGCAGATTTTCATTTAGATTTCCAGCTTCAGTGATTTCAAACTATAAGAACGATGTTGTATTCTAAAGCAGCATCTCTTGAAATGTGGTTTTAGACAACACGGACATCTTTCAAAGATGTTCAACGACCACAACTTGTCCTGGTGTGTTTTTCAGTTCTGTTGCAAGAATTACAAGTCATTTGATTCGTATTAGGTTTCAAATCTAATGTAAAGAAAACATTACACGGCCTGAGATCATAACTAGGGGTGGGCAGAAAACTACGCTCTGACAGCGTAGTGGATGAAGCCAGCCACCCCTGCTCCCCGGCCCAGTCCCTGCTTCTGAAAGCAGCCTGGCCTGGGAGAGACGGCACGGGTCCCAGTGGACCCCAGTCCCCAGCGCCCGGAACCTCGGCTGGCTTGCAGGACGATGGGCTCCCACACCCCGGGGCCCACCAGATGCAGCAAGAGCC